>NC_053116.1:20289468-20619468 GCF_010015445.1 Perca fluviatilis | reverse complement strand
GCAATGAAATGTAAGTTTTAGCTTCTTCAAGCTACACACATAGAACATATGGGCTATAAATTAAAATAGAATATAATAAATGAAATAAAATTTAAAAAATCAACATACAGTTACTTATATACAAATCTGTATATATTAAGGAGAGGTACCTCCTTAAAGGTGCTCTAAGTGATGTCACACGTTTTTTGTCACATACAGCAAACATCTCCTCACTATCTGCGAGCTGCCTGTAACACACTGTAAAAAAACGTGGTCTCTGCAGACAGCCCAGGCTCCACAAACGCCAACAAAAACAAATGGTGCCAACCTGCACCCCACGAAACATAACAGTCTTCCAGCATTCCAGCCAATAACCGACGAGAAGGATTTGGGGGTGGGGGTTGTGGGAGTTAGTGCGCAGAAGCACGGAAGGGAGGAGAGGGGACTGGATGAGGAGGAGGGAGGGGCGAGCTAGCCGTCGTTTTTGAACGTCAACAAGAAGTGCCATCGCCCAACATCGTTTAGAGCACCTTTAATACCCAAAAGGTCATCATGTATCTTTCATGCATGAATTTAAATTGTTGTTTGACATCTTGTATTTGAGTCCTGCAGAGGACTCCTCTCCTCAACAGTCAGTCCGGATACATTTCTGTAATCAGAACAAGTTTTTAAATTACTTATAAGTCTTTGCCACCTTGATACTGTTGACACCGTGTCAACTGCTTACACACAAATCAGAACAACACTGTCTGCATCATCTTCTCCTTTTCATCTTTATTGCATCTTGTTTGCTAGTATGAATATGCTGATTATGTCCTGACAACCTAATTTCCTTTTGATTTATGTGATCTGTTTCATTATATATTGTACACAAACGTTTTGCTCTATGCATCCCTGTTATTCTACTTTCTTTCTTTATTTTCTCTCTCTCTCTCTCTTTTATTTTGCTAGTTTGATTTGGGTCTAGCGCTCTTGCTTTCCTTCCCCACTTATTTTCTGCTTGCTCATAATAGTTTTTAAACCTTTACATTCATAGCACATTTTGGGTGCTATCTGCTGGGAGTCCTGTCAGGGGGGATATGTAGTAGTCTAGTAAGGAGATGGCAAGAGCTTGGACAAGGAACTGTGCTTTTGTGAAAAATGGATCAATACATGTTGTACAGAGTAAATTGACAGGATGGCACTTTGGCTGTGATGTTGGTCTTATAAGGCAGCTGCCTGTCTGGAGTTGTGTTATAGGTTTGGCAGTGAGTGAAGAGGAGGAAGGGCTTGATAATAAAGAGGTCTTACAGAGGAAGTGCCATGAAGGAACAACAGCAAGGTTTATTAAAAGACTGAAGGGGATGGCATGCAGATAAAAAGAGACGTACACTTTAACCTGCATGTCAGAGCAGGTAAAAGAATGGAACGTTTGATTGTGATCACAATTGCAGCAGAGCATAAACCATGAGAGGTAATGACAGATCTGAAATGTTTTTGCATAAAAAAGGGCAAAAAAGGGGACATAAGGCTGAGCCTAAAGAGATTCCAATGGAGAGGTCCTTTGCTGTGGAGAGACACCCTCTCTGTGTTAGCTGCAACAGCTACAGCCCTCTCAACAGGAAGCAAACTGTAAGCCTGAAGACCCTGAGACATCCTTGTTGCAGGAAATGGGAGCATACCTTGTTAGTTAACAGCCTGCAGTGTGGGAAGAATCCTAAGGAGGAGGATGAGGTAGCTCTGAGCTCCGCTCAGCAGAGTCCTTCTGTGACTTCCAGGAGTGCAGTCTTCATGGAATAAGCTGCCCTGAAGCCAGACCGCCCGGAGCTCTAGAGAGCACAGGTCTTTATGCAAATAACACTGAGTCAGAGTCAAATAAAAGCAATACTAAAATAGGGGTGAAAAAAAAAAAATCTATTCACATACAGTATGTATCGCGATTATTTTTGCCACGTTTTTTTTAAAATCAATTCTTTTCCCTAGAATCGATATTTCTTCTTTTTTTCCCCATGATTCACCTATTTTCTGTTTATACTGTACCGCCGACGGTGACTACATCATATCCATTTCCAGCAAAACAGACTGAAAGCAGAAAATGCAGAAAATACATGTTATGTACTTATTTACAAATGAAATAAATGTCAGATTGATTGACTGACGATGTGATGTGATATGCATTATTTTTAGAAAACAATTACTATTTAGAAATGTCTCATGATATATTGTCTCTAGAAGTGTATTATTCATCTTTTGTTTTTGTTAAAGGAAAAGAAAATTGCAATATTTAATACTATCCAATCGCAGTACTTCTAGAATTGCATTAAGTGCAAATCGCGATACAAATCGAATCGGCACCCATGTATCATGAAAGAATCGAATCGGGACAGAAACATATCGTCCCAGACCCCAAAGATGGTGAATACAGTACATCCATCCTCTTTCCTTGTGTTTTAACATACCTATACTTCTCAAAGCTTTGAATTTAATACCACCACTCTGTCTTAGTCGATTAGGCAACTAATCTGCCGTAAGGGTATTAGTTGGTCTGTTAATCTTTTTTATTGGTCTTTTTATGGGGAATGAGCTATTAGTCATTAGTGGAAAATGATAGTCACATATCTAGTGTCACAATTATATGCACTGGTCTTTAATAACTTCTAGTTTTTACAGTAATAAAGACAGAAATACTGGAGAAGTAATTTTAGAGGTTTCTACAATTAAATCAAGAAATCAATTTGTCAAAGTAATGCAATGAATATGCATCGTCTAAAAGCTTATTTTGTTGACGACAGGTGTAGAATTTAACCAATTCACCACAGCATCTCTCTTTTATTGTTCTGTGGACTACAAACTCATTTTTGCTGTGATGACTCATTACTTGGGTTTGGGCATGACATGTTTTTTATATGACTGCTATAGAAGAATGATAAGGAGTTTGGATCTGTGCTGTGCAGGCAGTTTGTGTGTATGGTTGTGTGTATGTTTGCGATTGCATTTGAGGCATGGATTTCTACATGTGTAACGTGTAAGTGAGCGAGTGTCTATGCCTGCATGCGTGCCCATGTGTGTGTTAAAGACCTAATAACGAAGTATTCATTGATTGGTCTGCTAGCTGAGGGCTGCCCTTATGGCTGCCTGAGCTGGAGATAAGCCATTAATAGGCCTGTTACTGGAGGTCAGTGATGTTCTCCACACACCATATTACATGCACATTTCCCACAGCTTGCAGAGGTCCACAGGTTAATAGCATGAAATAGAGAGTCAAATATAGAGGCAACTCACTGCTATACACACTAATGTGTTAACCCTTGCAGAGTGGGGTAATGTGCCAAATGTAATGTACCAGTTATGGTCATCGTGTCAAGATAGAAGGTACTGTCGGGTTGGAGATCAGTAAGAACAATGTCGCTTCTAGTTTGATGATGACAAATTGTTACTGATATTTGCCGATAACCACAGTACTATGTTTTCACTCAGACTATTATTTATTTATTTACATTGCAACAAACTTTAATAAAAGTAATTAAAACTGCGACAAACAAGTGTCACAAGCCTTCCAAATTTGGGGTGCCATAGTTAAGTGTTTTATTTTGACCCCTTTGTGTTTTTCTTCATATTCAACTTGTGCTGTCAGCACACACCATTAGCTCTTGGTGCAACAGTGTATCATATCTGTGGACTTGAGTTCTTTAAGTAATTGTTGGAAACATGAAAGAGTAGCTACAACAAACATACTGTTACTTTATAATGTAAAGAGAAAAGATAAGAAACAAACAACTGGTTTAAAGTTACTTGGTATAAACACAATATCTAGATGGTTGTCTTGTAATTCTTAATATTAAAATGGTCAAATATCCTATATCAAAAAGGGACAGAATCACTGTTTACTGCATGCTCACTTATACGCAATTCATACCAACAGTCCTTGCAACAACTAAGCCAAATTATTTATTGATTTTAGGTCTATTGTCACTTTTAAAACTCATGGGCAACAACCATTTTATGGCTGTGGAAACATTTCTCCTGGGAGAGCAGCACTCAGACCTTCCTAGCAGAGGCTTAGCCCCTTAAATCTATATCTTAGATGACGCCCCTGGTTGAAATTATTACCTGTCTAAAGCAACAGCATGCTGCCAGTTGGTCCCCTGTATCAAATTGAGTGTGTGGGTTTGTGTGTGTGTCAGGTAGCCTTACTGTATCCCCTCACAGTGCTTCACCAGCAATAGCAAGTGGGATAGCTCACTTGTGTCTAAGGTTTTTAATTAACTTCAAGGTTGAACGTGTGAAATTTAATATGGGAAATTAAAAGATGTTAATTTCCTGCTTTGGAGCCAGTGTGCTGGCATGAATGAATACATTAAATCACAGTGCTGGTCTCAGAGCTTAACGCTCCTGAGGATAGAACTCTCATGTTCTCATGAAACAGTGAGGGTGGGAGGTAAAAGAATGGAATATACAATCAGCAATTAGTACCACTTGTCCTGTGATTGGCTCTACTAACAGCTTTCTATCTTCATGAAACCATGAGTTGGGCAGGTATAATGTAGTTATGAAAGAAGAAAGGCAAGCAAATCAGGGAAATTAAAATGACCTGTTACAAAACGGCTCTGTCGTCTTTCACGACAAATTTTTTACATGTGTTGGCGCAAAATGAAATGTTCATGTTCACTGTTATGCGTTCAAGAAATTACAAGATATACAGTTCAGTAACACATTCTCAAATCACATTTGTTTTTCTTATAGCCTACCTTTTATGGAATTTCTGTGTGTTTGTGTGTGCGCAGTGGAAACACTCGCACAAAAGACACATGATAAATGCAATTTCTAATTTCTAATGAAAAGCTAAAAACAGTGGCAGTTCAATCTGTGAGACATGTTCTGCACGATGGCTTCTTACTGAATTGGCTATGCTTGATAAATTACATAACTTCCACCTACAGAACATTGCTGTAGATATCGCATTATGTGTGAAATATTAAATACGGGCAATAACATTTTCCATATTACACTACTATTAGGAACGTCTCCATGGTTGACTTTACAGTGTTGTTATCTGATAAGCCAGCCATAGCATTGTCCTAATTTCTCTAATTGGATGCCAGTAAAGTAACAATCAAGAGAAATGGTCTGTAATATACACTCACCAAGCCCAGTGCATATTATGGACTGTACTCCTCTCAGACTGTATTAGGGATCCAATGTAAGCCGTCACTGTGAGAGTTGGCTTCAGATAGTAAAGAATGGTTTCTAATCAGCCAATAGTCATCTATAAGGGACTGGTCTGGCACAGGATTACAAAATCTGGTGTGATTACACTACAAATCTCTGTCAAGGTAATGCACATACTTTATCAGCCCCAGGAAATGATCCAAACACCGGTAGATGAAGCATATATTGTGTCTGTGTGCTTGTGCGTATTTCAGCATGTACTGTACATGTGTGTTTTTCTAGGGTGCCATTCAATATACGTATGTGGTACACCTTGGAGCCAGTGCTAATGTGTACCTCAGACAGATGAACATGTCTTCCATTTTGAGGTTGATCTGGATCCCATGACAGCCCCACTGGAGCCATTGACATGGCACTGGTGTTGCAGTCTATGCCTACATGTGTTTGAGTGTATATGAGCATGGCATGTGATTGATTGCTAAAGGGACAAAAGAAACCTAATGAGGCAAAACGTCAACGGTAGGCCCTGGTATGTGGAAGGTTTAGTGTTACGTCAGTTACTGCTATTCCACAGGATGTAAGCGCTGTGTCCATCCATCTCCTACATTATGATGACAGGATATAGCTCATACACAGGACAGCTGTCTGCAGACTCTGTTACCTGATAGATAGGAGCAACCAAAGAGTGACAGTGACAGAGAAAATGACTGAATGATTATTCATGTAAGAATGATGTAGCACTGCAAAGATAAATAGATGTAAACAAAGGTAAACAAATGTATCTAATGTATAATTTTCATGTAGCCCGCAGTTTGTGTGTGTGTTTGTGTGTGTGTTAGGGCTGTTGGAACGAATTCCGAAAGTCAAATATAATTCGAATAGTAAAAAAATCAATGTTATTCGAATTCTGAAATTACTATTCAAATGTGATTTTTTTTTTTTTTTTTTTAATAAATAGGTTTGCTAACGTTAGCTAGTCTCCCTCTTCTCATATCCTGTCTGATGAACAATACGTTACGGGAGTGAGAAACACAAGGCATTGTGAGCTAACGTTACGTACCAAGCAACGTTAGTACAGAGGTAGTGGAAATCGGAAGAAGGATGGGAAATAGTTTTAATGACTTTAAAAAATCGACATCCACTGAGCCAAAATGCTTATGTTATCAATAGTAAGCTCGTTCTGGTTTCCTTACTGTGTCGCAAGTTATAGGAGCTTAGCTGGGAGCTTCATGGAGAAAGCTAAAATAAACGTTAGCTGCCCTACAGCTTTACTCTTTACACGTTTATTTCACACGTCATCAATGTATCATTAAACACAATTTCATAAGGTACAATGATCATATATAAGCCGCGTGAAATGGAGTACCCCAATAAGATACTAAAAGCTTTTCGGAGGGGGCTGTCAGAGTTAGCTTTGACTTCATATATTACCTTCTAACAGCTGTATTCTCAGTAACGTGACAATCTGCAAAAAACAAGTTGCTTTTAAATCACTAAAATAGTAGTGGCAGCACCATTTGGCTTAATTATCAATGCCATTAGCATCGTGGCTTACTTAGTTTATGACAAATCGTTTTGGCTGTGCTTTCTAAAATGATTTATGTGTTAACCGAGCAACGTTAGCCTTTACAACATAGCCGCTTCACTACACTTGTTAGATAATGTTTCATTACAGAGTTCTCTGTTGATTTGTGTTTGTCGCTGTGTGCGTGGTGGAATATAATGTGAACAGAGAGTGGCATGCCAGAAATGCAATGCGCCATGACTTAGATCCCCTTCAAGGCCAGGCAGATGTTGGAAGTCCCTCTAGTGGACAGAACGTGTAACAACAACCACATGCTTATAGTGGCATTGACAATGCATAAGCACTGTAGTACATATTTATAACAGGCTGCATTTGAGCATAAAATATTTGAATATTATTTGAATATTTAAAAAAAGAAAAGAAATTTGAATGGTATTATAGAGGACGGCTGACAGCTCGTGTGTGTGTGTGTGTGTGTGTGTGTGTGTGTGTGTGTGTGTGTGTGTGTGTGTGTGTGTGTGTGTGTGTTCCCCAGTGGGGAGTTTGCCCTGCTTTTGTGCCCACTGGTGGAGGCCCTTCCCTGGGGAGGGTTGCATTCACACTGTTGGTCCGTGTTGATGGATGAGTTCCAGAAAAGGGGAAAAAGGACCACAAGGGAAGAGAGTAGAAACACACATTTTGTTTTTCGGCTGTCATAACTATCATTTAGTCTACATTAGGGCTAAATTGATAAATCAGCCAGGCTGATATATCAGCCAATATCAGCTTATTGCAGATAAGTAACAAGACTTTAGCAAGAATTGCCTTGCAAGCAGACTTGGTAAAATGCATATATTCCCCCATTACCAGCTCTGTGCTGTGCATTTACCAGCCTTAATTCAGCTGTGAAACATGCTTCAAGTGTAGTCTGTGAAGTAACTCAAGGTGTTATGTACTCCACTCAATTGTGCCTGAATATATCCCTTAAAACATCCGAAAAACCAATCAAACTTCTTCTGCTCTTGTTCTTCTGTGCCCAAACCCATCCCAGTGCACCGCTGGACATTTTAATAAACTCTAATTACTATATATTTCTTTTTCCCTTCATTTACCACACACCCACAGGGCCTGCTACCTCTGTGTTATGTTGAGCTTCCCTTGGCCTAACCTACCATATTTCACCCTGTATACCTAGGAAGTTTGTTTACATCAAACTCTCATTTACACCAGTGACTGGAAGGCATAGTGGCTGGGGAGAAGATGTGTGCTGAATGAGGCTATCTAAATGATTTAGCAGACAAGGTGTAAGCCATGATGGTGTGAAGGTTAAAGCAGTGGTTTAAGTAGAACATCGATTGTTATACACTCTCTTGCTGAAATGAAAAGGACATGGTTCAATAGGGTTTTGTCTCAAGTGGTTTTCCAAGGTTCAGTTCAGTTTTTTTTTTATTTTGGCCTTCAACAGGTGCCTGGTCCATGTATTCACCTGCCATGTCCTTGTTTAGATTCAGGGTTTATCCCTTGACAAGTAGACTGGGGTTGTTGCAATTGCTAGAGATTTTTAAATTCATTCTAGAGTATTTGTTTGGTTTTCACTGAAAGTTAAACTGGGTTTGAAATTGAGTATCAGGAAAGCATTTTTGGAATAGTTTGAGATTAATTAGCATAACATGCACATCTTATTAGATACATTTTCAAATGGTTGGGATTAAGACTGCAACTAACGGAATCTTCATTGTTGATTATTAATTTAGTCTATTTTATTATTATTAATTTAGTCTATGAAATGTAGAAAAAAACATCTAAGTAAAATGCCCATAAAAAATATCATGTCATCAGATGTCTGTTTTGTCCAAAACCCAAATATATCTCAATAATAATAATAATAATAATAATAATATAGAAAAGCAGCAAATGTAACCAGAGAATATTTGCCAGTTTTGCTCAATTAAAGAACTGTAACGATTAATCAATTATCAAAATGGTTGGTGATTAATTTTCGTTGAGTCGAAAAATAGATCAATCAACTAATTGTTTGCGCTGTATTTGGGATACCTGTGCTATGCCAAATCATACGCATCAATTACCAGAGTTTTTCCACATTACTGCATGGCTAAAAGTCTAGCTTAATTTTATGAGGAGTTGGAGGTTCCATGTATCCAGTTCACTGTATCAGCATCCTTTGCATCTTTACTCCCTGGCAATAAGATGATCGATTGAGAGAAACACTGAACAATGTCCATATATTGATGACGATGAGTTTGCACAGTTGCAAACCTTGGTGACTGATGCTACACTTCCTTTAGCTGTTTCACTGCCAGTATAAGTTACAAAGCAGTCCTCCAGGGGCTCGCTGCTGAAATACTTTTAGTTTAAAGCAGCAGCAACAAGTGTTTGGTTTGCATTAGATAATAGCGGCAGATGTAATTACAGCTCCAATAGTAAAGCAAATGCACAAGTCATGTTCCATGATAGTTTGTAGGGATTGTTGGGGAAACACTGGACTTGGTGAAATATTTGAATGGGACTTTAATTTTCTCTCTCTGCTGTTTTACACCTTTCGTCCTCTCGGTTGAGTGGGCATATCTTACATTCAAATGTTTACTGTTCAGAACTTGAATTGACCATACATTGACTGACTCTGCTAGGACATTTCACAACTGCATGTGTTCTTCCTTTCATTGCTGCAGAAAAATGCTCATAGTAATGCCTGCCAACTTCATCCTAATAAACCTGCACATGAAGGCATTCAAAACAGAATGACTAGATTTGACCTCTTTGTGGCTTGTTGTAGAGTTGATATGTTGATAATTAAGTAGACTCATTTCTACTCAGGTGGCCATTAGTGAGGTTCTCTGTTGCTTCAACATCCTGTTAAATATGTTATTGTGCTATTTTATTTATTCCGTGGTGGATAGCTGTGTCTTTTATTAATCAATTAATCTATCAGTCAGTACAAAACAATATAGGCCCTTTTGGGAGCCTGTTAATTAGGAAAGAAACATTCAGTATTCGATATCTATTTTGTATTCAGCAGCATTTGACTTTTACTAACAGGAATCACTGTCAAGGGCAGCCATTCAATAATGTAATACAAGCTGTTCTAATGAAAGTTATACAGAGAGTGTTTGGTGGTAATGCGTGTAAAAGGGAGAGGCAGAAAGAGGCTGAATATAGTGAAAGTGCAATATAGTGAAAAAGCATTAGAAAGCTCTTCGAAGAGGTCAGGGCTTTTGGTGATTCTTTTGAGAGGAACTAAGCAAGAAGCGAGAGAAGGCATGTGTGGGTTTGTGTTCATATTTTGGTGAATGCAAAAGCAAGCTTGAATGGATTTTTGTATGTTACGGTATGTGTTTTAGGGAGGTGATTTTAAAAATATGTAGCGGTAGGGAAGGTAAGAGAAAGAAGAGGTAAGAAATGTAGAAAAGAGAGACAGTGCAGTGAGAATAAAGAAAGGCTTGTCAAGTCAATATCCAGTCTCCCCTATGGCTAAAGTACTTCTCTAAGCCTCTCACCCTGGTTTGGCCTCTCTCCTGCTTTCTTTCTTTATCTTTCTCTGCCTCTGCCTCTTCTTCCTTTTTCCCATTCACAGTACAAATAAAACAATGATACTGCTGTGAGATATATTGACAAAAATGACAGGAAAAGCCTTCATAGAAGATAGAACAATGGACTGTTTTAATCTGCCAGTCATTTTAGTAGTTAATCACTTAATCATTTAGTCTATAAAACATAAAAAAGTAAAAAATGTCCCATATTCCCAGAGTCCAACTATTTTGTTTTTTTATGACCAACAGTCCAAAACCTAAAGATATTCAGTTTAAAAAAAAAATACTAATACAATTGATTATTTATGAAAATAGTTACTAGATACATTTTTTGTTGATCGAATAATTGATTAATGTAATGCTTCACAGGGGCATTATAACACAATTTCGAACTGTGATCAGTGGGGGTCATTCCTTTATACACCAAGGCACCTCTAAAAGAACAGTTTATATCCATGAAGGTAGCTCTGCTACTTGTCGATGGTAATTATTTACTTCTAAAAGTCTCATAGATCTGGTATCATCCCCATTGTCTAAAGGCCATTTATACGGTTTAATGTCTCACAAATGTTCTCTGGCCAGTCTGAAAGTGGTTAAAAGCTCCTTCAGATGAGGGGATCATTCTCCCAATTTTTTACACATTCTAAAACCAACAATCCAACAGTTACATCCCCTTTTACGGTGATTGGCCAGATGCACATAGGTGTGAAAAATGAGCAGAGCTCCAAGCCCTTCATAAGTCTACTTCTGTTTGTGTTTACTTCTGGACTGCACGGGTCACTAATGTGTTGGCACTGACGTCAAGCGGTGTGCACTCAGAGAACAGATGGGCAGAGTGCAAAGAAAAGTGGCATCACGTTCTGAACAACAGCAAAGACAGAAATACAGGTGCAAGTGCTCAATACACACCAGGAAATGAAGCTATGGGTGTTACCTGTTAACACGTTATTCTATTTCTGCTTTGTAATTTCCTCAAGATGACAACCATACTGTAGTTGAAAATGCAGTATGTGCAACTTTGGATGAGGCTGACAACGCATTGTCTGAACTTGACCTGAGAGTATATTTGGGCCTTCAGCTTCAGTTACATATACCAACAGAAAGCACACAGATAATAGGACGGTGATGCACCGAGACAAGTTGTCACTTCAACTGTTCTGTTTGTTTACTCCTTTCTCTGCCTCTCACTCTGTCTCATATTTAGATTTATACACATGCATACACACACACACACACACACACACACACACACACACACACACACACACACACACACACACACACACACACACACACATACATACATACATACATACATACATACATACATACATACATACACTATCTCACAAAAGTAAGTACACCCCTCACATTTTAGTAAACATTTCATTATATCTTTTAATGGGACAACATTGAAGAAATTACACTTTGCTACAATGTAAAGTATTGCGTGGACAGCTTGTATAAGAGTGTAAATGTGCTGTCCCCTCAAAATAACTCTTAATGAATAAATAAATTCATTGACAATGTTTATAGTTGTATATGTGCTTTCACTAATAACAGTCATGTTGGTTGTAAAAGAAAATAATGAAAGTGCAGCTCCTACAAAGAAACTGTACTAGTCTTCACTCACCTCACATTGGATCTTACCTGTGAATGGATAGAACCGGAAGAGCAGAGTCCTTTTTTAAGCTTCTGTCCCAGTTTATTGTAATTAATAAGAATGTATAGTTTTAAAGAGAAAGATGAACGATAAATAAAGTGAGTGTGGATTTACCTTTTCAAAAGTCTCATGATTAATTTCCTGACACTAAGTACATACGTCATGTGCTATAGGCAAGAGTAAGTTCATCTTCGATTCTGTTCAGTTAGCCAATGAGAAATTACAACTCTCTTTTAATGCACTCCAAATGCTCCCATTAACCCTAAATTGGTAGTTAATATAAATAAAATAAACTGAATGCTGTTATTAAGGACCAGAGAGTGTAGATTATAGCAATTTACATATATCCACTGTAACTGCTCTTGATATTGTGAGGGCCACAGAATATAAATATATCGGTAAAAGATGAACTTTTAAATAGAAATAACTGGATGTACTTTATATCTCACAGGGGAAGCCACTCCTTAACGATACATCGATCTGGATCAATATGTCGATTCAATCCTCAACGATACAATATTATCGCTACAAAGTGAAAATATCGATACATATTGTCATTTATAAAATGCGCCTTTTTTAAATTCCCATTTTATATTTATTCTTTTTATTAAAAAGAGTTTATTTTTAATTTAAATGTCTGGAAGAGCTCAGTTTTAGTTGCTTTTTGTAAACAAATATAAATGTAACTGATTATGTTAAATGGACTTGTGTATCGTCTTGTATCGGTCACAGGCCCCTGAATTTAATTGAATCGAATCAAAATCGTATCGTGGCAGACTTTGTGATATTAGTTAATATTGTATCGTTGTTCAAAGAATCAATATAATATTGTATCGTGATTAAACGCGGGATTTACACCCCTACTGCTTATGTGGGGAGCCTTGCAGCTTTACAGGAGCACCTCAAGTTGAAAACATTCAACACTCAAAAAATCACCATCAGAGCGACCTTTTCTCTTCTGTCCGATGGGCAGACTGATCTCATGAGGTGGCGTATGTAATTCATATGCCATTATTGGTGTGTTATCAGAAGCATTCTCATTTTAGCGTGATTACAATACTCACCACTGCGTCCTATATGTTAAAGTGATGGTTTGGAGTAATTTCACCCTAGGGTCCTTGCACCCAAACAAACCCCAAAGCTTTTTTCTGAGGTTAACCTTTGAAGGACAGTCGTCGCGTTAAGCGTAGGCAGCTGTAGCTTACGCGCAAAGGGCGGCTAATGGATCGAAGTGTCTCTTAGCATTACCCACTAATAATGCCCGAAATGATACAAAGGTCTACACTAGTATATATAGGTTATGCACTCAGAAAACGATGGATTGTAAAGTTTGTAAGTACACCAGAAGGTTATGTAAATAACACTTGCCTGCTGGCTTCTGCTCTCTGCTGTTGTTGTTGCTGCTGTAAGACGAGTGCTTAGGGACATCTACAAAATTACAAAACGAAAGAGAGATGCAACAAAATATTTTTAATTTAACTTAATTTTTTAAAGTAAGTGCTGTAGTATAACTAGCAGGAGACAAGTAATAATTGAGGTAAGTTTGGAGACATTACCTTATTTAATCATTAAATTAATAAATATTTTTGTTGCATCTCTTTTGGCGGTTATAATTTGTAGATTCCCTAAGCATTCTTACGCCCGGTAGTAACGCAAGCAGCAGCAGCAGAGAGCAGAAGCTAGCAGGCAAGTGTTATTTACATAAACTTTCTTATAAAATTTTACAATCCATCGTTTTATGAGTGCATAACCTATTTGTACTACTGTAGACGTTTGGTATCATTTCGGGCATTATTGGTGGGGGAATGTTAAGGTAGATAACTACCGGATCCATTAACCTGCGCATAAGCTATTCAGCTAATGCTTCACGCTTCCTCCTCAATGTTCACCCAGGTGAAAAAGCTTCTAAGGGGTGTTTGGCTCGAGATCATGGTGCAAAGGACCCTAGGGTGAAATTACTCCGAACCATCACTTTAAGGTTAATCGATTGTACCTGATTGTATCCTAATAATAATTCCCTTCTGTATTATCATCGAACATCACATCTTTGCTTTTCTAGAACACAGTCCAAACTTAACTGCACTCTGCCTTAGATCATTTCTGTTTGTTTCTGTTCTCGTGACATTCTTTCATCGTCAATGTAAATGCTAACGTTTCTGTACGTGAACATTTACACTTAATCAACCTATCCTTTATGAATAAAGATAAAATAATTTAAAATAAAATGAACATCTCTCATGGGGTGTGTGTTATATGCAATACCCCTGTGTGATATCATTAGTTGCCTTTGCGATGATAAATGTCTTTTAAAATGGGACTCAGGTGGATGTTCAACATAATCAGTATGGCTTTGCTAAATTCTCATCATAGACCAAAAAAAAGAGGGGAAGAAAACAACAAAAATGAAAAATACTGTCAAGTGATCAGAAAAACGTCTCTATTATGCAATAAACCACCATTGTGCTGGGGTAAAGTCGACTATACTCTGTTAGAGGGAGCAAGTGTTCTCTCTGCCCTCAGGAGAAAATTACACAACTCCTTTGTTCTGACTTGATTAAATACATTTCTTCCAGCAGCACCCAGTTCTTGCTTGCTTGTGTAATGTCTTCAACACAGTCTTTCACACACACACACACACACACACACACACACACACACACACACACACACACACACACACACACACACACACACACACACACACACACTGTTCTGCCAGAAGAGCTGAACAGTTAAAGTAAAACTCAAGGCTTAACCACCGATCCAGCTTGCTGAACTTTCTGCTCTATCGACACTTCTGCTGAGATTAAATAAAGCCTGGCTCCTTCCTCTACCTCTCACTCCATCTCTACTTTCTCCCGTCCTCTCTTTTTTTCCCCATTCCCTCTTCTCTACCCTGGTACCTATTTTCCATTTTACTGCTTGCGTGCCCTTTCATATGCATTCAGGATTATCATCAAACTATGATTCTGTTTGTGTGTATGCATGAGATTGTGTTTGTGTGTGTGTGTGTGTGTGTATATATACTTATTCATGTGCTTGCATGTGTGGGAATGCCTACTGAGATTACCATTTATCTCTCTACTGATCACATCCGTGCCGAGGAATTCAGTAGAGGCATAAGATCCTGTAGGTGGTACAAAAAATTATGCCAGCGGTCATTACATGAGCTCGCTCACTTCTCACTTTATTGCGACTCCTTTCTCCATCACAAACCTCTCCTCATTCTGAGCTGCTGGGGCTTCTCACGAGAAGATGATTTGCTGTGTTACGAGGTTAAGCATTGCTGAATTTCCATCTTGGTTTTTAGTTGGCTTCTTAAGCAAACCAGGGTACTCTGCTGGATTACTGACATGGGTATATGTGTGTGCTTGAGATGTCTGAAGATTTGTCACACAAACGAGGCATTTATTAGATTAGATGGGATGATTGCTGTTAGGAAATTAAGTAATTACACCAGGAGGCAATGGCAGTGCAAAACATAAGTGTATAGGTAATAAAAATGTTTTACATAAATCAGGTCAAGCACATGTTTGGTGTTAATGAAATACACATGGCTCGGTAGCATTTTTCTATACTGCAACCCAGTACACCACCTACAGACACAATAACTTCATAGAGACATTTTAAAATCAAAGCATATTTGTTCAAATTGGTTTCCATGAATTAACTTATATTTTACATAAACTGCTTCTATTTTTCATAACTTAAAAAAATAATATATATATATATATATAATATTTAATTTATATATACATTTAATATAGTAAATCTTCTACTAACTAAATTGATCATCAGGATGGAGGGGGCTTACCGCCACAGCTAAACCATTACATGGGGAAAAACCTGATGGTGCACTGTTCACTATCAGTAAAAAACACACTCAGTATCTGCCAATACAATAACAATCTAATACTATTTTTCTTTTGTAACATCTACCGAGCTTTCAACAAGCCATTCAAATAAATTTTTAAAGATGTCAAACTAAAAATGTGGTGCATATTCCTCCTCCACTGTACCAAAAATAAATTCCCTAGTGTGTGAGCCACAAGAGTGTACCTCTTATTAACTTATTAACTATGTTAATGGGTATGTGTTGCCTTTATTAGATAGGATAGAGTTGAGAACTGACTAAAAAATAATGGGAGAGGGTGACACAGGACCCCTGGACCTGAACTGTGAACTTTACGATTATGGTATTATATGGTCAGCATCTTAATCTTCTAGACTTTCCTGTGTTGCTACTTTTTTTGCACATACACAACATTTTGCAGTAGGGGTTGTGGGACTTATTATCAGTCCTGTTTAAAGCACTGCTTTCCCTTCTCTCCATATGCAGTATACTGAGAATATGTTCCCTTGTTTTAAATTAGCTTTGTAAAACACTCCTGCTTATCCTGTTGCTCTGGTCTTTAGAGTGCCCAGTGTTAAAGATGGTTCCCGGATATTAGACAAAGAGCAAACCAGAAACTGTCGCTTTATCACTGCTGACAATCCACTTATCTCTCTTTGCGCCTTAGTGCAGTCACTTTGCAGTGATTTACTGAAACTCCAAACTGCCTGAGATTGAAAACAAAATGCAATTTAAAAAGAAAGAAAGAAACCATCTGCTGGATGAAAAAACAAAGCTTCGATATGCACTTTTGTGAGAAAGGAACCTTATGAGGTGATCACATACAGTGTCTATCTGCAACAGAGAACATTTAAAGGTGCTATAGGTAGGATTGGGAAGATCCAGCACTTAGCCAAAAAATGTAAACATCAACAACTTCTCAGTCCCTCCCCCCATTCTGCTAAAGCCCAAAACATTCTCCTAAGCCCCTCCCCCCACAAGGGAGAATGAATGCGTGTGGATGAGCAGTGATTGACATTCAGTTAGACAACCCCCCTGGCCCTGATTGGTGCATCTGAATAGGAAGCTGTGGATTTTTGCAAATCGCACTACAGGCTACAGGTGGTGCCAGAGGAGCCGGATTTTGTTTTTGTATTACCTGCTTCATGTAGTTCTGCTCGAACATAGGGTCTGTTTCAGCAAATATGACAGAAAGTTAGTTTTATAAGTCTTACCTACTGCACCTTTAACTTCATTAGGTTTCAGTTTAGTGCTTTGGCTAGTGTGGTTGGCATGTTGTTAATTGACACAGCATAGGTTCTTAAAACCTGTACAATCAGCTCAGGTCAAAAAGATGTCACCTCCACCTCTTCATTCATTCTTCTTCTCTTTTCAGAGCCCACTCCTCCGTGATAAAGACCTCTGTCTGAGCCGGTTTAGGGAAGGGTGAAAGTCTGTGGGCTCAGGGTAAGCACAGGCAGGATTTCCTGCTCTCTCTCTGTCAAGCTGCAGGGTTATGTAGGGTTATGGGAGTATTAGGGAGGGGAGAAAAGGACTTAGCAGTGGCGGCTCCCGACAATTCTCATCATAGAATATTGAAGGGAAAGAAGGAAGAAATTAACAGGCAAATAAACAAATGAAGGCAGAAGAAGAAACCAAATGAGAGAAGGGTGGCTGGGTGAGTGAAGAAGACGTATCAACAACAAGTCTTCCAAATGTAACAACTAAATACATCAATACATCAGGTTAAGTAGTGATTGTGGTCATTGTAGAAGACTGTTGTTGACTGTTGGTAGGAAACAGAAAGCAAACGGTAGTCTCCTGTATCAAAGTTCGACCCATCCAACCACCCCAACCTCTTGTGGACTTTGTGGCTCTATAACAGCGCCACTTCTGAATAACATGATTCTGTTGTTTTCTTTTCTATCACATAATATATATGATATAGCCAATGTCTGTTATAAGATGTTATTATTGTACGTAAATGGTAATATGGCACTATAGCATATGTTGCCTTTGCGGTGTTAAAATCATTATTAATGTCCACATCGGGAGTTACCCTGTGATTCACAGCCCTAGTTTATGCATTCTCTCATTGTGCTGACCTCAAGCATGTGAAAAAAGCGTGAAATTAAACAATTCCCCTGTGACGCAGACCCCTGAAGGGCCTCTGCATCTGACTTTGGAAACCACTGGTCGAGTGAACAGCATGCTTTCACTCCGGCTGGGAAGGCTGTGTGTCTTCAAGCAGGCCTTTTGCAAAAGCAAGTAAAGCAGAGCATGCCTTCCCACCCTCCCTGACAGCCTGAGCAGCCATGTGGAAAAAGAGCTGTGTTTGCTACAGACTTCCGCTGCTTCGTTTCAGTGCTGCATAGTAATCTTTGTGCTTGGCCTTGCTGTGACCTACAGTTCCACCCTGAGACCCTGAAAAACCTTGTTTAAACTAATGTTACGCTGCAAGGCTCTTTAACCCTTCCATGTCTTCTATCTATTGCCACTCCAGATTCTAAAACGAACAGACAAGCCGATAAAGTCATCTCCTTGCTAGGCAAAAAGCACAGAGCCATAATGCTACTGCTCTATTTCCACAGCTCGAGAGAAGATTCCCACCGAACCCCACTGGCCTAGCCTAGAAATCTAGACGCACCCTAGCGGCAGCAAATTCATTTTGCAGCCAGGGGGGTCTAGGCACTCTCTGCTGGCTTGCGAGCTGGAAAAAGCAAACTCTAGTCAGGCCAATCACATCGTGTATAGAGTCGGTGGGCGGGCTTATGGCTGCTGCTGCTGGGAACAGCGGTCTTCTGGAAGACTTGGAGTTAAGCTTTTCTTTGAGAAAAGAACAAAGAACGGCACTGAAAACATTCTTAAAAAAGGAAGATGTGTTCGGAGTTTTGCCGACCAGATACGGCAAAAGTTTAATCTATCAACTAGCTTCGCTATCTTCTTCGTTGCTCTGCCTGGTTGTAGCGCTATCCTATTGCGTGCAGAGGGAATTTGAAAGACAACCGTTTATCCCGCCCCTCGGATTGAGCCCTGTCAATGGTGAGTTCCCAGACCCAACTTCTTGACGTGGGTCTGGCTTGTCAGGCTACCACTGGCCATGTTTGCACCTAAAATACTACATAACAGTGCTCTTTTTTCCACATATGCTTATCTTCCTGAAGTCTCTGAGGAAGCCATGCACTCAGTACACTGGTGGTTTTATTCAGTAAAAGTACAGTGTGCATACATTGTAATATACTCATTCTGTGTTAAAAGCAGTTTCATTCTTCCCCCTTTCAGTTTGATTTTTGCTGCAAGACACTGCAAACTTTCGGTCTCTGATTTACCTTTGCAGAAAGGTTCTCCATGTCACAGCTAATGTTTAGTAACACCTGCACTATGGAGTTATATTCCTATCTTTAATCAAGAGCGCATTCTTTCAATTTGAGAGCATTTCTCACTGATATTACGTTCAGATTTTGTAATAATTTCCCTCAAAACCTTGCTCTCACACTCAAATAGTCACTGCTCGCGCTTGGATTTGCTCTGCTTGAGCTCAAAGTTTGTGCTCGCGCTTGGATTTGCTCTGCTTGTGCTCAAAGTTTGTGCTCGCGCTTGGATTTGCTCTGCTTGCACTCAAACTTTCTGCTTGGACTCAGATATGTTGTTGTTTGGACAGATTTCCTGCTCTCAGCTTTGAACCTTCTCCTCGCACTCAGGCTGATTCTGCTCACTTGCAAAGTTTCTGCTCTCGGATTTCTCCTGCGCGCTTGGATTTTTTGTGTGTTATAACCCTATCAAAAGTCAACAACCAATAGAATGCCAGCTGTAGTGTTGACCAATGAAATGATCCCAACCCCGTTGAGGGTGCGTTCACTTTACTTTAGAACGTCTGTTGAGGGCGGCTGCACTGTAACCTGACTGTAACCAAGTTTATATATCCCCGCGCCGTTTATAGCTTTATTATAAGTATATGTCAACAATGTGCACAGAATGGTCGGCGCTTTCACCTGCACCGATCAGGAAACGGGAGAAAGCTTTGAAGTGGGACGTATGAAGTTATGTCCACAACTACGAGGGTGAGTAACATAACTTAAGCACCTAGCTAGCTAGCATATGGCCTAGCTTGATGTCCAGAAACAAATAGAGGTGGTTTAATGTACCTAAACAATGATCAATGATTACCAAATTTCTCTCTCATATTGCTCCTCATAACCACTGAAAACTGTCAAAGAAATCTAACCCAAAGTCCAATTATTATGGACATTATGTGACTGATAACTGATTGATATCTGATTGATCATTGTTTAGGTACATTAAGTTACCACGTTAAGCTTTTCACGTTAAAGCGTTAGAATGTCCGGCTGCTGTTGAGGGAAACTGTAGTCTATAACTTCCTGAGCGACTGATCGTCCATTTTTGCCCCTTTACATAATAAATATGGCTATGAAATGGAACATGAAATACATAAATGAGGCAATACATATATAGGCATTAGTCATTATAGTTCAATAGCCTAAATACATATGTTTTACTTATATTTATTTCCGGGGACTTTTATTTATTCCGTCTATTTATATGCACGTTATATTCAAAGGAAGTTTAGTTATCTCACAGGCTCAGACTTAAAGCAGCAGCAAGCCTGCGCTGACATCAGTGCATAGCATATCACTGCAAAGTAAATAAAATATGAATAAATCACGGCGGTAGATTCCCAGGTCAGCTAAGCGGATAACGCAGCTCTGCAGACGGACCAGAGTCAGTCAGCACCCGGGAGGCGAACCGCGGGGACCAAGCTCACAGGGCTGGTAGCTAACTGCAGCTAGCTGCAGCAGCTAATATTAGAATATTAGACCCAGCACCGGAGGTCTGATCCCCATGATTTAAAAACGAAAATCAAATAACCATTTGTTTTTAATACCTGTTTATGAAATGAAAATCAAATGAACGAAAAGTACACGGACCCGGTCTGTTAAGTACAATTTCACCACTAATAAAACAGATCTAGAGATGATATGCTTTATTTGCAACTTAAATGTAATTTTTTAATTAATACAAAGCAAACTGAGCAGAAAGAACAAGTATTTTGTTGGTTTGTTTCTCTTCTTCCAGGTGTGACTTAAGTACCCGTTGAGCTGCATCACAGCTGCACTATGTGCATGGACCTGTGCCAGTCAGCACATCACTCACCTGTGTGCAGAGGACAGGCAGCAGTAGCACAAACCAAGAAGGTTGGCAAGTCTGATAATAATGCAATTGTAAAAATAATAATATAATAGCAAAATCATGTTACATACACTTATGTTTCTTGCTTAAATTCACAGGCTGCACAACCAGGCCTGGGAGAGAAAATTACTGATGTCCACAAAACCAAATCAGAGAAGGTAAGGTAAGATAGTAATGATGTTAAAGCAAGCTATGTACACCTAATATATTACGTGTTGATGTCTATGAATCTGTCTTTAATAGGAGCATACTATACAAAGACAACAGTGGAGAGTTCCTGGATGGGTCTGTCCTCAAAGTGCCATCTACAAGGACTTCACCCTTCTCTGCACCAACCGCGTATAATCAAAGTGATAAAAGAGAGAACAAATTATTGTTTTCTCTGTTGACATGAATAGGTGCCTGTAATGTCTGCCCATATATTCAATCAATTCAATAAATGTTGATAAGTATCACTGCTATTTCTTAAATCATTGTAGTTTTTCAGAGCAATAAGATACAGATTATTAAAACCATGTTCACATTTGCAACAAATTAAAACCCTGATCAAGGCAAATTGTTTTTCATGTTCCATAACATTTATAAAAAAAAAAAAAGTACAATTAAATTTACCAGAGCTGACACTTGGTAAATAGCTTTAATTTACCTTGTCAAAACAATGAGTAATTCATAACAAATTGCACAATATTTGACACGAAACCTTAAAAGTGTATGGTTCATACTACGTGTGAAGCAGTACAATGTGCCTATAGGATTTACTGTAGCAGGAACATTGATATTGGCAAACAGATGACCCAGGTTCAGGTGAGTTTGTGAGCAGGGTTATGAATAAAGATAAGGTAGGCCTAGTGTTCACAAGAGGGATGATTCAGGTATGGCAACACAAATTAAGAATAATTCAATTAAATAGGAGGTATGTACAACTAGCAGAAGATAAATTAACTATACAAGAGCAATTAAGGTAAAGTTATGAGGTGGCAAGCTAAAGTATAGTCAATAGCATGGAGTCAAGTCAACAGTGTACACCAGAACAATATATACTGTGATTAAGTAATGATACTTACTGTTGTCTGTACTAATATAACACAAAAAAATAATACAGTGTTTGATGCAGTATGGAGAACAACCAAGTCCCATATGAACCCAAGAGACTTTAAGTGCAGCTGTTGATGATGTTCACTACAAACAAAACTTGCAGATGGTTGTAGTCTGTAGCCAGTCATACAGTAGGTAGATCTGGAGCAGATGGTTGTAGTCTGTAGCCAGCCGTACAGCAGGTAGATCTGGAGTAGCAGGGTGAATTCTAGCTGTCATGGGTTGGTGATATGACACACACAGATCAACAGGGGTCAAACCCCTCAGCCCCACCTGGATGAAAAAAAAGTAAAACAAAATACTTGTTTTTTCAGTTCAGTTTGCTTTGTATTAATTAAACAAATAACTGCTATTTAAGGAGCAAATAAGAAACCATATCATTTCTAGATCTGTTTTTATTATAGTGATAAAATTGAACTTAACATTACGTTTTATACAGATTGCTATGAATCTATTTTCAAACTAATGTTATATGAAGGAATGAAGACTAAATTCTGATGAACAACACACAACAGTGATGCAAAAACTGACACAAACAATCCCGTTTCTTGTGTTCTTTCAGTTATATTACAGTTTAGGTTTTACTACTGGCTCTAACATGAAATTAGCCAAATCCCAGGAACATGGTTAACCAAACGAGGAAAAAATACAAAGTAGGGTCATCACATATACACATACTGTCCGTCATATGTCGTTCAATCTAGCTAGCTATACAATAAAGAACATATATTTGTTTCTGGACATCAAGCTAGGCTATATGCTAGCACCATATGCTAGCTAGCTAGCTAGCTAGGTGCTTAAGTTATGTTACTCACCCTCGTAGTTGTGGACATAACTTCATACGTCCCACTTCAAAGCTTTCTCCCGTTTCCTGACGGGTGCAGGTGAAAGTGCGTCGACCATTCTGTGCACAATGTTGACATATACTTATAATAAAGCTATAAACGGCGCGGGGATATATAAACTTGGTTACAGTCAGGTTACAGTGCAGCGGCCCTCAACAGACGTTCTAAAGTAAAGTGCGGCACCCTCAACGGGGTTGGGATCATTTCATTGGTCAACACTACAGCTGGCATTCTATTGGTTGTTGACTTTTGATAGGGTTATAACACACAAAAAATCCAAGCGCGCAGGAGGAAATCGCGAGCAGAAACTTTGCAAGTGAGCAGAATCAGCCTGAGTGCGGGAGAAGGTTCAAAGCTGAGAGCAGGAAATCTGTCCAAACAACAACATATCTGAGTCCAAGCAGAAAGTTTGAGTGCAAGCAGAGCAAATCCAAGCCGAGCACAAACTTTGAGCACAAGCAGAGCAAATCCGCGAAGCACAAACTTTGAGCACAAGCAGAGCAAATCCAAGCGCGAGCAGTGACTATTTGAGTGTGAGAGCAAGGTTTTGAGGGAAATTATTACAAAATCTGAACGTAATATCAGTGAGAAATGCTCTCAAATTGAAAGAATGCGCTCTTGATTAAAGATAGGAATATAACTCCATACTGCACCTGGGTCAAATAAGGATTTAAAATTTGTGTGTCAAAAAAATGCCAATTCAAGCACTTTATATTTTTATTATTATTTATTATTCCTGGGTAATGGGAATGGATTTAAAAATTATTTAAATTTCTGCCTTTTTAGCATATAAATGTTTATGCATATACAGCTAACCAAACACGCACTGCTCAAAAAAACTAAATTTTTAACACAGTTAATATGATATATTTGGGTATTTATAATTCAATGGGCTCATCGTTTGATTTTGGTTTTGGTTACACAATATTCCATGCCAAAAACAGAAGAAATATGAAAGATGTCTTAAAATGCTTTACAGTAAAGGTAATCAGTTTTTTTATTGTATACTCAACTCAGGAAAACATGATTGTGTAATATACCATTAAAATCTGAGTGAAATTACTTGACTGTGTCATTGTTACTCGGGATGACATCCCGTTAGCCAGGAGTGACATACTGCAAGTATTTCGCTAAAGACTCGCTTTTTCAACAGTCATACATACAATAAAAAGCCAGCAACACTTGCAGGGTCACCTAAGGAATCCGAGAAACTATTAAAACATCTCAAAAAGGCCAATAAAACAAAATTTGTCGGTGACAACCACTGTGTCAATCTTTGTTGTGCCTCTCTTTATAAGCGTCATCTGGAAGGACAGATGTGACAATGAAACTTGAAAACTTTTGAAAAAAGCAGGCAGGCACTCATGCATGCACACACACACACACACACACACACACACACACACAAACACACACATTATTATTATATGATCAACTAACAATTAAATATTAAATTATATCTATAATATTAGATTATTCATTATCTGGACAATGATCATGACCTGTGTTGCTATAATGAAATCAAAATATAGAACACAAATGCCATAAAAGATTAAAGAAATACATACTATATTATTAATATAATCTAACAATAGCAACCCAATGCTTGAAAAGTGACAAATACTAATAAAAAAACTATTTTCATTAACATGTCCAATCTGGATAACGGAGGACATGTCCTGGGTAACAGAAGATCTTCATTATCCAGGAAGGACAAACACCACCAAAACTCTGTCAAACATGGCATTCTCAGCTAAAATATATCTTAGCCTTTAAAACATGAATGCCATATTTCACGTGAAATAGGCAGTTTTTAAATATCAAAACATCAAATGTGTTTTATTAGCGTTATCACTGTGCCCCAGTGGCCTGTAAAGTTGCAATTCTACGATAATGATGCAGGAGAGAGAGGACTGTATTTCCACTGTGGATTAGCAGAGCATTGTGAGCTATAGGGATGAGCACAGGCCGACCGCTCTCCTGCTGCACAAGCAAACGCTTCCTCAGTTCAACCTTTGTTTAGATCAGGTCCCTGGTTCCCCATTAAGTCTGTTTACTTTCTGCAGTCTGAAATGTGTGTGTGTGTGTGTGTGTGTGTGTGTGTGTGTGTGTGTGTGTGTGTGTGTGTGTGTGTGTGTGTGTGTGTGTGTGTGCATGTGCGTGCGGCGTACGGTGTGTGCATGTGGGACTGTGTATGTGTTCACAACACGTGCTAGCCCATTTAATGCCATAGCACAGATTAAATTATGTTTAGGTGACAAGTTACAAGATTCATGTTAACATTGTGTCCAACTCTGATTCTCATTTGACTTTACACAAAATTTTACATTACAGCTAATGTGTAGCTCTGGGCATTTTGTTGCTCTTAATTTTCTTTGGACTCCAGTAAGGGCAGAATGCA
This sequence comes from Perca fluviatilis, assembly GCF_010015445.1. NCBI lineage: Eukaryota > Metazoa > Chordata > Actinopteri > Perciformes > Percidae > Perca > Perca fluviatilis. The sequence continues at coordinate 20,594,245 of NC_053116.1, read as the reverse complement.
ATGCAATGCAATGAGGAAAATAGCCGACGAGAAGTCAGGACTGCTACATTTTAAGGGCAAATACAGTAATATGGCATGTTTTTGGTAGGGGTTGGATCAGTCTTGGTGTCACGATTTCAGTAAGAAGTGAATCTCGGTCCAAAACCAATTCTTGATTCAATAAATAGAAGAAAAAAAACTGATCACCATACCATACACTCATGTCCTTAGTCCAATGGAATGGGGGATGGCAGGTTCATGCAACACATGCCCTACACATTTTACCTTTCTGTAAGGGTTGGTGCAACTGCTACTGTATGTACACAGGCGGAGCAAGTTAACTTGTAATATAAATTTCCTACTTCACCACTGTGATATTTTGGAAAAAGGTTAGGATCCGATTTCAGCTATAGTACCAGACCTAAAGGGAAATATCACTGCTGCAAGAGTTTGGCATTGGACCAGACGCATACTTAAAACTTAAAATGTATCTTGTGCATTGGACAGACACTGCTTCAGGCTACACCTTTGCCTCAAGTCAAGTGAATTTTAATGATATAGTCCAAAATCACAAATTTGCCTCAAAAGACCCAACTCCTTCCCTTCCTCCTACTCTTGCGTGCACTCAGCACAGATTTGGCTATAACAAAAACTACTCAATTAATAAAATGTATACAAACTAAGTGCATGAAATAATTGCATGATTACTAGTAGTTAGCATTGTCACAGAGCATCAATTAGCTAGACTTGCCTTACTTGGCTGAAAATAGCTTTGGCACACTTTGCGAATACTGCAAGCCCGAACACATTGTCATTAAAGTCACAGGTTGTCTGTTGGCCACTGCCTAGAAGGCGGGTCAGTGCAATTGCTGTCATAATTAATGTTTTAATACAGCTTTGAGAGCATTAAGATATTTGGCTACCCAACAGGAGATTTTTGCTTTTAAAAACTCAGGATGAAGCCCTCTGTTTATGGTTGTGAAAGCACAAATACTGCTGGCAGAATTAACAGGTTAGATTTCAGATCTCAAACAGGAATAGGCTATATAGTGATTATTGTATTCCACAACAGCTCTGTTGTGAACCATAAAAGGACTACTGTGTGGGCTGTAGCCAATGATAATATAAAGAAGAAAGGCTCTTGTAGTGTAGCTCACAGTTTCCAAGCCCAACAACAAGGAAGTATTGACAGCTAACATGACAGAGGACCTTTTTTTTTTTAAGATGATTTTTTTGGGCATTTTAGGCCTTTATTTTTATAGGACAGATGGAGAGATGAAAGGGGAGAGAGAGGGGGAATGACATGCAGCAAAGGGCCACAGGTTGAAGTCGAATCCACAGCCGCTGCGTCGAGGAGTAAACCTCTATATATGGGCATAAGCTCTACCAGGCCGCCATGACAAAGGACCTTTATGGATGCTACGTGAATGTTGTCATTGACCACTATGACGAAATGTCATTGACCACTATGACGAAATGTCATTGACCACTATGACGAAATGTCATCTTCCCAAAACATTAAGCAATTAACTATACCTGAATTTAAGTTGAATATTTTGTGCACCATGTCCCTCCTCCTTTGCCATACTTTGTCTCCCTCCATAGCAGCACTACTGTACAAACAGAGGACGGTGTTGGCTAACCCTTCATATTTTATCTTTACTGTCACTTCCTTTCCATAAAATTCCAAGGAGTCCTTATTTATTTATATATCCTTGTTAAATGTCTTTTTACTAGTCTCTGATAATGCTGATACATTAAAGTTAGCATGCTTTACTGTATGAGGTACTAGAAAGAGGACTTATATGAGAGAGGTATAAGGTTACACATTAGGCATAAACAAAATCTGTACCATCACAGTCAGTAGAAGGGTCAGAGTTTGACCACTTTTTGGCATTATCACTTTGAGGCATATAATATTTTGGTATTTTATAATTTTGAGGCATATTATTCTACCACCTGAAGGGACAAAAAGAGAAGTGAAACCCAGTGCAATGTTTGTGATAAAATATGGTGATCGAAGAAATTGATTGCTAGGGTGTTGTTGGCTCCATCGGTGCTTTGCTTTCTTTCATTTGGGTTGAGAGGCATGTTTTTCATTTTGCATATCAAAAGCACAGTGTCTGATGTTCAGGATGTAGTGAAACATTATTCCTGTGATGCCTGGAAGACAGTACCTCTTGATTCAGCTACTCTATCCACTGCTTCCTTAATATCTCTGTTTTGATCTCTCTCTCTCTCTTTCTATTTATTTCTCTCTGTGCCCCCCACCTCTTTTTTGTTGAACAGGATATTTATATTTTATTTTTCATTGTCATTATCACGTTCATCATTTTACCCATATAATCCGTTTTGTTATGCGCCCTTTGCAGGCCCGTGAAAATGATAATGATCTGTTGTTAAATTGGCATTGGGTGAATGTTTGTAAATGTTCAAAGGATAAGGAGAGCAGCATGTGGTAGTGACAGCCCTAGCTGTGGGCTGCATAGGAATACTTCACAGGGACAGTGCCTGACAAACCGAACAGATGATGATATAAACAGACACAAGCAGGTTTATGCACATGCATGGAATGAAAATACACTTAATTCACTAAAGTCATTCTTTAAACCTTAACCCTAAACGTAAACTATAATTAAAAAATGTTAACCGTAAAGCTAAGGCCACAGTACGAAATGGATAATTTGTGAGTGGGATGTATCTTCTTAACTACCAGAAAAGCTGCAATGAAATCATTGTTAGACACAGTAGTCACATCACAACTCGGCTAGACCTTGGTGCTTTTTGTTCCATCTTGTCATCAACAGTCAATCTTTGCCCACACTTAGCAGGCCTGACCTGATCTGGAAGAGGCATTCCTCTGTGTGGAGGCCCTTCCCAAAGTTCCCTTTTAAGTTGTTGTCTTTCTTTCCTAAAAAGTTGTCAATTGGAGTTTATTGTTGGGGAAATGTCACTTTTTCCATCTATGTTTTAAACATGTGGGCATGTAAAGTATACTAGTAACTCTAAAATATATACGGAAATTTTATCTGACACAAACACACAAATATCACTTCTTTGTAGCCTGCTCATCTGCTGCCTCATCCTCCCCTCCTACATTACATCTGTAGAAAGACAGACCCACACAGCTACATTTATAACAGTCCTTGCCTATACCCAACTCAAACATATGCACAACCACCTTTAGACACGCACATTACTTCTTCACAGCCTATTAAATACACTTACCATTCTCTTTCCTGCCATTTTGTATTACCATTTTATTCTTTCTCCTTTTCCTTCATACATAATCACACTCACAGTGAGACAAAAAAAAGTGTTGCACAGTAGAGACTGTGTAAACTAAAAAAGTTACTATTTACCTAAATGTCATTTTTAACCTTAGAAACAGACTCATTTAAAAGTCAACATAAACAGCAGTTTATATAATAGTGAGGCCTGGCTTTCAACGGTAGAATGCATGCAAGGAAAGGTGAGACTGGCATTGACAACCACAGTCAGACGTGTAAATACAGACGCAGAAGGCAGAGAAAGTGCAGAAAGACTACTTTTAGATCAGAGACAAATGATGATGGAGCTGGGGATATGAGGTACTTTCTCAACAAAGTCCCATTTATCTGCATATCCTACAACCGTTCTTTCTGTAATTCTTTATAGCAGCACAACAACTTCTTCCTTCAAAGGCTTGACAATTTACAAATCATGCCAGTTGTTTTCAGAACATTCCTTGTGCCTTCTCATTTACAGAAAAAGTGCAACTGTTGCATACTTGTGTAGTAGTAATGAATGGGACCCAAACAAGATCCACGCCAGTGTTTGCTTTATTGACATACATCATTGCACTCAGGCAGCCTGAGACGGCTATGCTTTCTTTGGTCCTGAGTTGCCGTCCATGATGTTCTCGTTCTGTCTCGTTTTGTGCCTAAATACAGAAATCCCCACTGACTGTGACGACACTCAAAAATAGAGGTGCGAGAGAAAATGAAGATCACTGCGAAGGTAGTGAGAAAGTCACTACGAGGGGAGTGAGAGAGTGGGTGGCATATTGATTTAAAAGTGTTAACTAATGAGGAACAAGCATGGCTGATGAAAGATGTAAATAGCATGTTGTTCAATTTGCCGACAGCACACAAATACACACAAACACAGGGAGAGTGTGAATAATTTAGTGCTAATGGAGGGATAAATAATCTCCTTTTTTGCATTGGGGGGTAATTGATTCACGGGAATAGTTTTCCACTCCACCTCATCCCTCTGTACTTTTACACCTCCCTCCTCTGCCCCACCTTCATCCTCTCTTCCTCCTCTTAGTCCTCCTCATCATTCCCACATTCGGTCTATCCACAGACTGCTTTCTCCCAGGGGCATTTGTATGTTCCATTACTGCTCACCCTGCCCATGACAGCTACTATTAACCTTGGAAGTGTGTGTGTGTGTGTGTGTGTGTGTGTGTGTGTGTGTGTGTGTGTGTGTGTGTGTGTGTGTGTGTGTGTGTGTGTGTGTGTGTGTGTGTGTGTGTGTGTGTGTGTGTGTGTGTACCTATTTTACTATATTCGTGGGGTCCAAAAACCGGGGACTACAGTATACTTGTGCGGTTCAGCAGCTGTGCCGGGGACCAAAATGCTGGTCCCCACGAGTTTAAAGGGCTGTTTGAGGGTTAAGACTTGGTTTTAGGACTAGGGTTTAGAATTAGGTTATGGCTAGGGTGAGGGTAAGGGTTAAGGTTAGGCATTCAGTTGGGATGGTTAAGGTTAGGGTAAGGGGCTAGGGAATGCATTATGTCAATGATATGTCCCCACAAAGATAGTAATACAGACTTGTGTGTGTGTGTGTGTGTGTGTGTGTGTGTGTGTGTGTGTGTGTGTGTGTATGTTTGTGTGTAAGCAGGTGGGACATATTAAAACAGCTGTAGGCAACAGAATTGAATGTTGTTCTGCAAATAAGGAGAGGAGGTCATGGACAACAACTATCATATCCACAGATCCCATGCCATTCTAAATAGCTCTCGATCCTCTCACTTTCCCTCTGTCTCTCTCTTGTTTCACAAACACACTCATTTTCCCTCTCTTCCCCTCTTCTCCTCAGGTTTTTTTCTTTATTTCTTTCTTTCTGTCTCTTTCTCCCCCCTCCCTTTTCACTCTATTCCACCTTCCACTTGAGCCAACTCCCTATAATGAAAGTCTAATGGTCTGCCATTCGTTTCCGCTCTTTGCTTAGTGAGGTGATGCAGCAAGGGCTAATGGTCCTATTTTGTGTGTGTGTGTGTGTGTGTGTGTGTGTGTGTGTGTGTGTGTGTGTGTGTGTGTGTGTGTGTGTGTGTGTGTGTGTGAGAGAGAGTGTCCAGGACTGTATCACAGATAGGGAGACAGTGGTATCATCAGCCTATGGGCCCTATAACATTTTGCTGCAGTGGCCAGGTGCCCCCCAATAACTCTAACTAATGTCTCGATACCATCCTATTTACTGCTATGAGGTTGGTGGGTGTGTGTGTGTGTGTGTGTGGTGTGTTGGCAGGAGAGAGAGATGATCCTTGGGGAGAGAAGATAGATGGAATAATGCATGTTTTGAATATCATTACTATGCAGAATCTGGATGGAATATTGGAAGGCATTCAAGCACTGATGGGACTCGGTAATGGCAGCGGTGTCTGGGACCGGACGCACACACACACACACATACAAACACACACACACACTTTACATTAATACACACTTTCTATGAGAAGCTGACAATCGTAAATTACTTAGATTAATGATGTTGCAAACACTGAGGAAATACAGGTGGTTTATTTTGTTCAAACTCTTCAGTTCAGTTTATTTTATGAAAGGGGACAGTGCAAATTAATAAAACACATGATTTCCCATGGGTTAAAAAAGCCAGAATTAGCCAAAAGGCTATTTTTCATCTGTAGTACCCTGCCCTGCTTTTTAAAATACGAAGAAACAAAAAGACAACACAAGCAAAACAAAACTTAGCATAAAACATCACAGAAACAGAAAACAAAACAAAGCACAACACAGAACTTAGCACAAGACAAGCACAGAAGCAGAAAGATATACAACAAAGCAAAGCAACAGGGTATAAAGTGAAAAAATTAAAATAAGAACAGACACAGCCATTAAGAACAATAAAAGCAGTATGAAAACTAGGAGGAAACAATAAGTAAAATTCATATATGTTGACTTTACAAACTAACAGAATAAATGTATTATAAATAGTGTTAGTGCTGACATGTATATGTATTGACCATCCAGTGTTTTAACTGCTTAATAAAAGACATATATGTGTTCAACTGTCTGATGTGGTTTGGGATTGAATTCCACTCTCTTGACCCTCTGATGGACCAGGCTGACTGACTAAAAGAACTTTTCCGCAGCATAATAACACAGTCTCCTCTTGAGGATCCCCTTGTGACTCCAACAGTATCTGATCTTCTGCTGACATAGGCAACAAGTGGCGGTGGAGCTAGGTTGTGAGTGACTTTATATACCAAGCATACGTTTACATATTTCATTAGGTCTTCCCAGCTTGAAAGTTGGTACTTCTTTAAAATTAAACAGTGATGGAAACGCTTAGTTTTTTTATCTAAAGTTTTTATGGCTTGTTTGTATAGTGATTTGAGTGGATTCAGAGTGCTGTGGTTGGCCTGGGACCAGCTTGTCAAACAATAATTGAGATGGGTGAAAATCATCTTGTTTCTGTTTTCTCATTTGATGATCCATCTCCTTACACCTTTACTACCGCGTATGCGTGTGTTCATGCACGGCGCGTATACTGTATGTGTAACATATCATACTGGTTTTGATTATCAATGATAGGCAGTGTAATGAGGTCTATAAAATCAGATTAATTTGAAGCTGGTCGAGAAACCGGTGCCAGATGCTCCCTGCCAGCTTCTCTTTTTTTTTTTTTTTTTTTTTTTTTTTTTTTTTTTTTTTTTTTTTTTTTTTTTTTTTTTTTTTTTTTTTTTTTTTCTTCTCTCTCTCTCTCTCTCTCTCTCTCTCTCTCTCTCTCTCTCTCTCTCTCTCTCTCTCTCTCTCTCTCTCTCTCTGTCTCTCTCACACACTACACACACACACACACAAGGCTTTCATGCCGAGAGCAGAGGTGGGTAGGATATGTGGTTCTTTGTCCCAGTACATCTCCAGTGTATATGCATATCTGCGTCAGCTCTTGTGAAGGTAAACACAACTCCAGCTCTGTGACTAGATAAATACTCACTATGCTACCCCTCATTTTCCATCTGCACACATTCACACTGACTCGCTGTTAATGTGAGCAACTATACAAAGTTGATTTGTTTGCCCGAGTTAGCAAAAGATTTTCACAAATTCTTAAATTAAAAGCCCTTGATTTGTCATAGTGTATTTTGTTACTGTGCACATCATCTATAGACCTTTTGAACATGACGTCACACTCCACTCGCGCAAATTGTAAATGCCATGACGGACGGCGGAAGAGCTATGCTGTAGGCGGACGGCAAGCTAAACGTGTACGTTTCCGTTCGTATTTGTGTTCTTACATTCACAATCTGCAGAGTAATCCTCACCAACACAAGCATGCAGAGTAATCCTCACCAACACAAGAATGTGTATGTATTTCCTTTCTGTTTTAAATGAGTGATGAATAAAATGATCCTCAACCAGCTAGCTAGCTGCCGTGCTAACCAGCTGTTCCTGCTGACCGGTCCAACCTGATGATGACCCACATAGCTAATATTGGTTATTCACTGACCTTCATATCCAAAAAAGAAAGCCATTCCCTTGATCATTTAACTTAACACACATACAAAAAATATTGGTTAAATTAAAGATGACATGGCACGGAAACTAGCTTCAAAAAGGACAAAAAAACAAGTTAAATGTGGGTCTGCGGCGCAGATGAGCTAGCTGCAGCTAGCTTTGGACTGCTCGCTAGCTGCTGCCCATCACGTCGTAATATCCACTGGTCAAATCTTAACATAGGCTACACAGTGAATAGAATCACAGATAAGAAGATGGCTAGATGTTACAATTACGTGTGGTTACACTGATCATAGACACTCCGTGATTTACTGCATGGATTAACGTGTGATAGATAATTAATGACTGCACTTCCTAGAGTTGGGATGCGTTCAGGCAACCATTAGAAAGTTGCATTGGCACACCCTGTGGACAATGGTATGTGAATAGCCATGACCGACCATGTCCTCTAAAAACATGGGCTACGTGTTATATAAAACTTTACTTAAGTAAAGAATAGATGTTAATACAAAATAAACCCTAGATTGATGCCTTACATTTGCCACTATGGGGTACCTCCCCTCGCCGTTAGTTAGGGGTGGGAATCACCAGAGGCCTCATGATACGATATCATCACGATACTTATGTCACGATATGATATTATTGCGATTTTAAACATATTGCAATATTCTGCAATATAATGCAATGTATTCAGGGCTCCAGACTAACTTTTTTCACTAGGAGCACAGTGGCCCCCAACTGAAAATTTTAGGGGCGCAACCACAAAATTTAGGGGCACACACCGTAAATCAACATGCTAACCAAATATTCACATTTATACTAATTTCCACTATTTATTACTAATAAACACTTTGATAATAGATGCAGAAATTACAATGTGCTGTTTCAAATTTAGTTTCACATTTTATTTTGCACTTTTGAAGATGCAACATAGAAGGTAAACCTACAGCACCATCGCTGTCATGACAGTACAAATATTTAAAAAATATACCAGCTCTAGTCTCCAGTCTACAATTACAATGAATTCAACTTAAAATTAAACATAGATTGTTTAGGCTACTAAACTATATAATAATAAACCCCTCCCTCTCTCCTCCCAAACCTGCCCTACAACCTTGAATTGAATAATTATTAATTTCTTACTCACTGTAACTTTTATTCTTGTATTTATATTATTTTTTTTTAGCCTGTTTTATTTTTCATCATGACGCGCTTTTAATTGCTCTTTAATTAATGTAAAGCACTTTGAATTGCCTTATTGCTGAGAGGTGCTGTAGAAATCAAGCTGCCTTCAGCCTGTCAGTCAGTCCCCAGGGCAGATAAACCAACGTTGTGCCTGCTTGACTCAGAGGAAGTGTAACGTCAACAGCCCCGCGACCTCTTTCGCCTCGATATTAATATAATATCGCAGCAAACGCGCGTCTGTGTGAAGTTTTGAAAAAATGTAACCACACTTGCAACCACTTTATCGGCATTTCCGTGACTAACTGTGACTTCAACAAAACTGCAGAGCCGACGAGTCTGCTTCGTCCGCACCTTTGCACGTGTGTGTGTGCGCGCCGGAGCTCCGCTCTCTGTCACTATGCAGAGAGGACCATGGATATATTAGGAGAGGACAGATAAGCTTTGTGCTTACACGCTCTCAGGTACCGAAATTTCCACGTTTAACGTTTTAAAAGGGGGCAAATTTACTGGTCACACACACTCTAAAATTTTGGTCGCAAAATGCGACCATTTGGTGGCAGTCTGGAGCCCTGGTATTACCTTTTTTCCAACTTCAAATTCTTCCCAACTTCAAATGATGTCCCCAAAGGAAAATTTTGTCAACATCTGTTTTATCTAAAAAGATAAATTTCTCTGTCTGTTCATCTCACTTCAATTTTATTGCTGCAAAATGGTATTGTCAAGCAGACAGACTGACCAAAACATATAACATAAAAGATCGATACTTGGCGTCTGTGTATCGATACAGTATTGCCACGAAAAATATTGCGATACTATGCTGTATCGATTTTTTCCCCCACCCCTACCGTTAGTGTAGCATCGCGTACCTGTAACCCAGCCAGCTACTGTTAATCAACTGGTAATCATCCAGACTTTTAAAAGCTTTGAGATCAGCACCAGTATATGGGGATAACCCGTTTACCACATAGTGGTACAGATCGTGGGGACTGAAGTCGGGAAGACTCTGCGATTTAATGAGGTCTGTGAAAACAGAGGGAGGAAGAATTAAGGGTCGGTATCCAATCCTGCTATCTTCACCTTCTCCAAATACCGCTCTTTGTGAGCATCTATCAGATGCCCTACCACGACAATTTGTTGTTCAATAGAAGAAGTCATAAAGCCATAAATACAGTTTATTTAGGGACTGTTCGTTATTTATTTCAGGGGCCACCGGAGGAGTTTTGGGACGTTTCGTCAAAAAAGACCCTCCCTTCGCCGCATGTCACATTCACCAGCCAGCTCTAAACAAGTGAACGAGGCCTCTCCACTTCGCTGTTTAAACAAAGTGGAATAAACGTATAAAAGTCCAAATCTACACAAAACACGCAATCAAGCTGACATCAAATTTATATACATGGCATTTAGGAAACCTTTATTGTAACGTTGGCACGGCAAGATGTCCAGCCATAGTGCAACCGTAATTTTCGTTTATGTCCTGCTGCTCCCATCGTCAGCCAGGTAATATTTTTTTTACTAAAGCAGGATATGAAATCAGATGTATTACCTACCACCATTTAGTTGTTTTGTGTTATTTAAAATATTTCTAAAATGTCTGGTCATGCCAAACTTGAAATTATTCCACTCATTTTTTAAACAACGCAATTACCCGTTTCAGCCACCAGGGGGGGGGGCAGTGCTCCTCTTGCCCCCAGCAAACTCCACATATGCGGTCAGACCCATCTGCTAGGGTGCTGATGGGGGGTCCGAGACTGAGAGCTACATGGAAAAATATGCACCAAACAAGCCACTTTTAAATGTTGCTCTTTTCATGAATGCAAAAGTTGGGTGACCCCCCCCCCCTCCCAGAGTAAAAAATGTTGGATGACCCTCCCCCCAGCAAAGAATAAAAAGACATTACCCTCCCCTATTTTCTTCCGGTGGTCCATTCCATAAATACCGAAGGGTCCCTTAGTGTTATGTATTTCAAACTGATTGAAACTATGAAATTTTCCGCTCGTCTACTACACTGTTTAGCTTGTTATTGCCGGTGATTTTGCCGTCCATCATGGCGTTGTCGCGTGGTCGTGGTCACATGTTTGCAAAGGGTCTATATTCACACATTCATATGTTTAGAGCACTGCCAGTTGGTGTTTTGCTCATGCATAGCTTTGTAGACATCTCAAACACATGGGAGAGATAAGTGCTTGTAAAATGCATGACAGTTAGGCCTGTCACGATAACAAATTTTGCTGGACGATAAATTGTCCCAGAAATTATTGCGATAAACGATAATATTGTCATCGAGAGACCATTTGCATCTAATATAATGATAATGTCCAAATAATAGGCCTAATACTAATAATACTACTACTACTACTACTACTACTACTACAGGTACACCTTTTCAAAGATCAATACACTTTTATTTCTAAAGAATATTTAACACTGGAACTGGAAGACATTTTAAATATCCACAATATGTCTTTGATCTCCTTTGGTATGTCGTCTTTCACGCTGATGTAGGCTACAGTTGTGGAATTGCCGTTTGTGACACGTAAGTTCTCAGACTAGAGACTCTGTACTACATTTTACAATTATTTAACACTAAATATTACATTTAAATAATATATAATAAAAAAATAAAATCTAAATGTATGGCTAGCTGCCACGTGGCGAGTAAATGTACCAAAATAGTTCTGTTTTTCAGCCTTCATTTTGGGCGGGCGCGGCTTCTACTCCTCTGCAGGTCGGAGCGTCGTGGGGCCGGGCCGACAACCACACACACACACACACACACACACACACACACACACACACACACACACTTTCCACACTCCGTGTCCGCGGACAGCTGTAGGCTTGTACCGTTAATGTTCGGTGCATTGTCGGACACATGGAGCCACTTTGCTGAAACCGCTTGCGAGACTGAAGAGTCCACAGCGGCGTGTATGTCCGAGCCCGTCTCCACAGTCTCCACCTGCAGGTTGTCAGCTGTGTGGTTTGGAATGAAACGGAGAAAACGGGACGCCGAGTAACACGGTGGATATCGCTCATATACTTTCTTTTTTTGACGGCGCCTTAACTGCAAAGTGCTGCAGGAAACCCTGCTCCAACTCTCTCGCTCTCTCCGCCTGGAGTAGCCTACCGCCCACACAAAGACCATGCGCCTGACAAGAGGGTTCCTCCAGTCTCTTTGGTAGAGAGAGAGAGAGGGAGAAACGAGGAAAATAAACAAGCATGCAAACGGAAATTATCGCGGCCGGAAAAATTATCGAGCTCATTTTTTCTTATCATGCGATAACTCGATTGATTGACTATCGCGACAGGCCTAATGACAGTAGCATGAGTACCAATTTCCTTCCCTCCACTTTTCTTTTAACTTTCTGTGACATGTTCTTGCACTATTTGAGAAACTGAAAGTTTTTTGGTGGCATGTTGTGTGCTGAAATGTTTCACAAGTAAAAAACAAACCATGCTAACACGGAGGCTGTGTTTTCAGCTGGTTACTGGGGTTAGCATGTTACTTGAAGAGACTATCCTTCTAGTCAACACTAGTGCCCTTTATTTAGAGAGTGTGGCCAACTCAAATCATGGGCGCCATATTGGATACCAACGTCAGATGACTCTACAGTGCAACCCTATGGGGCGAATATGCTATCTTGAAATAAATCTCTTATTTTCAACATAAACAGGCATATACATGTTATTATCAACGTTTGTCAATATGTAAAAGGCCCTTACGAAAATATTCCAGTGTATATACCTTCTATATTGTAAATGGGCCTAAAAAAAATGCCCATTGTAGTGAGTGACCACGCCGCCTTATAAGTCTCTGAGCAGTGTTTACCTTTCTAATGTCCGCTAGCATACAGGCTAACTATAGCTAGCTTTGTGTGTAACAACACAAACCCACCCATCTCAGAGGAGCGAAGCTCAATATTTCATTCAATAAAATTATGGCACAAAAGGAGCACTAATGCCACAGGTCTTTTGTTTACAATGTGGACGCAAATATAGGAAACTCCAAAGGCATTCGTAATATTTGCCTAGCAGGCTAGGCTAACGCTGTTGCGCTAACGTTATAAAGTAATAAAGATACCTGGACTCGGTCGAGACCAAAAGCCATAGGACTATGGCAAGATCACAAGCATTTGGGTACATGGAGTGCTAGCGAAAAAGCTAAGGCTAGCATAACGCTAACTTCAAACTTCATTCATTTCTAAAGCAGTGTTAGAACTTTTTTGACAGAATGGTACACATTAACGATGGTTAGGGCTGGGCGATAAAACAATAACGATATGTATCGCGATAGACACGTAATCAATATCAATAGAAAATGCGGTCGATAAAACGTTCGATAATTTGTTTTTCTTCTTCGGAAGAAACCAGAAGTTGCAAAGCAAGTTTGGATGCATGAACAAAGGCACTCACTCTCTGGTAACCTAGCAACGTAGGGAGTGACACTCTAACAGCCAATCATGTAACAGTATCATGTTTGGTTGCGCCACATCGCTGTCTCGTGTTGGATTCTACAATAACAGAACCGGCGGCGTGTAGAGATAAGTGGAAAGTGAGTGCCGCAGCGAGCGAGGAAATTGTTGATAAAACAGGAAAAGTCAGTATGGCAGTTTTGGGGATTTTATAAGTCTGACCGTCGTCCCTACCAACACTACCACAAACTTGTTTTACCACCTTAGCCGCGCTCACACTTTGGAGCACAGCCGTATTCGTCAGCAACGTCCAACAACATCTGCAGCTGCTACACCGCACAAGCAGCAGACCGCCATGGAGAGGTACTCTGCATCAGCGCCTTACTAAACGCTACAAAGAAATAACGGAGGCAGACGTGCTGAGCACTGTCCAGAAGCCAGGTTACCAACCTAGCACTAAACCTGCAGAAAATAGTTCTTTTCAGGTTTCTCTATGTTTATATTTAACACTTTGCACCATTTTATTACACCTTATTAAGCAGTTCTTACTTATTCTTTCTTCTCCGTGATTTTATACTTTTTACATTTTTTTAAAACGTCTTTTTACAGACGTTTACATTTTAATTATTTGAGTGATTTCCATGGTTGTGTTGACATTTCTGCTTTTATAACTGAGGGGATTATAATCAGAGGAAGGTTAAGTTTAAAATAAAAATGTTTAAATTTAATATATTTTTCTCCTGGTCCTTATTTTAAATAGGTCATAAAAAATATCAATAATTATCGATATCGACCGATATGAAACACTTATATCGTGATACAGTTTTCAGCCATATCGCCCAGCCCTAACGATGGTATTACTATATTTGTCCTATGTAATTTGATATCATATCAAAAAGAGAAATTGACATTTACCTCACACAATAATGAACAGCTCCCATACTTTTTGCCTTTTTGGTTCACGGGTGGACTTGTGAAATCTTTTGCTGCTTCCCTGTCTTTCATTGCAACCAAACGCACAACAGTTGGGCATTTTTTCAGTGATTTGTCATTTTTTAAATAATTTATGTCATTTTTTTTTTATAATTTATTACATTTATTACATTTTTTAAATAATTTATTACATGTTACATGTTGGTATCAAACATGAAGTGCATGAAACACGTGACCACCTCACACCATTGGCCTGTTCTTCAAATGTGGCTTATTAGTAGGTATGTAACGATGCATCGTGAATCTGTTAAAAATCAATTTAAATGTGTAAAGATTACAACCGGTTGAGATAAAAAATTTATCGCGATGCAAGAGTCTAGGGCCTGACGCTAATTAACATACAGCAGGTAACCTTAGCCTACCATTAGCTAGTAACGTTAGCTGGCTTAAAAATGCTGACAGCTAAACGGTGTGGCTGCATTTCACTGGAAAGGAAGAAAGAAAACAGGAAGAAGAAAGTCTGCAGCTAAAGACGCACAGGAGACTAGCATAGCACAGTGTATATAGTAAATATTTGTTGTAAAACTGTAATTGTGATAATTACACCAACAGGTTGTAATGGTTTCTTAATAACCTACATGTTGTCCTTTAAAATGATCGAGCAAGATATTGTCATATTGCCAGACCCTGTGCTTAATACGTCTGTCTCTCTTTCTGTCTGTCTGTCGCACGCACGCACGCACGCACGCACACACACACACACACACACACACACACACACACACACAGCTACTTTTGTCAATCTGTCTTTATAGCTGGTTACCTTTGAGTTCCTTTCAGTATTCAGCTGTGATATGGTATGGACTAAATGTAAGAAAAGGTCAGTTGCTGTTGTCAAGTAAACCCTTATCTGGATTTATGACAATCGTCTGGCAGAGAGGGGATATATACGAGGAGGAGAGGGCCTCATTCTGTCCTCTGCATACATTGCTTCCTTGTCCAATTAACTACACACTTTAGCTTGTAGGGGTGAGAATCATCAGAGGCCCCACAATACAATATTATCACACTGCTTATGTCACGATACAATATTATCACGCTGCTTATGTCACGATACGATATTATCACGATTTTAAATATATTGCAATATTCTGTGATATATTGCAATTTATTACCTTTTTTCCAACTTCAAATTATGCCCCCAATGGAAAACTTTGTCAACATCAGTTCTATCTAAAAAGATAAATAATAAAGATAAATCTGTATGCTCATCTCACTTAACTTTTATTGCTGCACAATGGGAGTGTCAAGCAGACAAACTGAGCAACACATATATAATCAAAGATTGATACCTGGCGTCCGTGTATTGATTGCCATGGAAAATATTGCGATACTATGCTGTATCGATTTTTTCCCTCACCCCTATTAGCTTGCATACTCACATAAACACTTGCACACATAATCACAATAACACTTTCTTTCTCTGCCACTCTTTCTCTTTTTTGTCTCTCTCACATACATACACACAACCCTGTCTAATTAATGCAGGAACCTGCTGGCAACCGAGAGCTGACCTCTTTCCAGTTTTTGCCTCGCTCTTTCCCTTATCAAACTTTTTAAAATATGGGTAGACAGGAAGTGCAGCTACCTGTAACCTTAGCCATCAAATCTAGATCTGGCATAGCTACTGTGAGCCAGATATTGTCTCTCCTCTTCGCCTTTTAATACTGCTGCTTTTCATTGAACAGGAGGCCTGCCCATTAATGCTGTGTGTGTGTGTGTGTGTATGTGTGTGTGTGTGTGTGTGTGTGTGTGTGTGTGTGTGTCTTTGACTAAGTGTGTATTTGTGCTCATACTCCTGTAATTATTGCCAAGCATCCCTCTGCTAGCCCAAGCAGTCTCCATTCTTCCATTCTGCAGACTACATTATTGAGCTAGACATTTTTTTTCCTTTATTAAGGCATTCCTCCTTCATCTGGCTCTATTCTTTTATTACATTTCCCTGTCAGGTTGTTGTGTGTGTGTGTGTGTGTGGGGGGTCTCTAGATCATTGGTGTGTGTGTGTGTGTGTGTGTGTGTGTGTGTGTGTGTGTGTGTGTGTGTGTGTGTGTGTGTGTGTGTGTACGCTTGTTTAACCTGGGAGTTCTTTTTATCGGTGGTGGAGAAAGTATTGAGATCTTTTACTGAAGTAAAAGTAGCAATACCACTTTTTAGAAATACTCTGATACAAGTTAAAGTTCTGCATATTTTAAACATATTAACATCTAAATATACTTAAAGTATCAAAAGTAAAAGTTATGCAGAAAGTCTCATTTGGATGATTGGATTCTAATTATTGATGCATTAATTATGTGTGTAAATCACTTTGACGTTGCAGCTTTGAATTACTTAATGTACTACTAGGTAGCTTGTGAATTCACCCCTGTCTTTTCTTAACCACTAATAATACATGATAATGTATTTGTTCATTATATTTTGAATTGTTAAATGTAAATCTGTAAATATATTATATAAAAAATGACAAATAGTGAAATAAAATGTACAATTATCACACTGTGCAAGTAAAATAAACATCCTCTCCAGCACAGTAACGATTAAAGCCCCAAAAAATGTATCACACACTAGCTAGTAACGTGTGATGAACAGGAAAGTTAGCAAGCTAGCAAAATACAAATAAACTAGCAGCTTCACATCACAGGGTCAAACTGTTAACATTCAGCACTCATTGCAGACTGAAACTCTCAGGACTAGCTTAATCTGCTGCAACAATAACTAAATAGAAAGAGTACAAACTTAACATCGTCTCTGACTTCTGAATGGGCAACCGTAATGAAAAGAAACACGAAGTGATCTCGGGGATTTATTACGTAAATTACGTAGTTAGCGTACGTAACTAACGTACACACACTGTAACCTACACAGTCTCTGTAGCGTGAGGAATTCACAATAGTAACGAGTAACGATGCAGCACATAAAAAATCTATTGGAGTAAAAGTATTTCATTCATCGAAAATATGTACTCAAGAAAAATGGAAGTAGGAGAAAAAAATAATACTCCAGTAGAGTACAGATACAGCCTTTTAGTACTTAAGTAGAGTAGTGAAGTAGTTCTACTTCGTTACTATACAGCTCTGATTCCACAAAGCGGAACCGACAAAAGTAAATCACAGAGTCGTCGTATGTATGTAATGTACACACACTGTAACCTACACAGTCAAATGTTAAATGTAAATCTGCAAAGTAACTACAGATATTTAAATTAATGTAGTGGAGTAAAAAGTACATTATTTCCCTCTGAATTGTAGTGTACTAGAATTAAATAGTAGTAAAAATGGAAATACTCAAGTAAAATACAAGTATCCTAAAATAGTACTTAAGTACAGTGATTGAGTGAATGTACTTAGTTACGTTACACCAATGCTTTTATAAGGCTTTATGAAGTATGTGCATGTGTCCTTGAGTGTGCATACATTTGTGCATGCATCAGTGTTTGTGTGTGTGTCTGTCAGCAGGGTGATTCTTAAATCTTATTCTCCTGCCATCATCTATCTGATTATGTGATCCAAAGGGCACAAGTTCTCCCTCAGTGACAGCTTGCACAGTAATGAAAAAGGCTCAGATTATTAAAAAAAAAAAAACTCCTGCTGCCACCGACACATATCAGCAGTGAATGGGAGGGCCTTGATTTTTGTGTTCCCTGCTCAGTTTCCTGTGCAGGCTGTGTGAGTGGCCTGGAGGTCTGGTTAAAGATAGAGATGGAGATGGCAAACACATAGAAATTAGATCGGGATGATTAGATGCTGCACTCGACTTCCACAACATTATTGAAGAACTCCTCTGACTGACACTTTCACACGTTTAGTTTGGCGAGATGAAGATGGAAGTAAATGATTACAGGGCTAGAGATCTCAGAAAGAGAAACGGGAGAACAGAGTACTCAGGAATAGATGCTGACTCATTGTTATCAGTAATAAGTAAGGGATAAAAATGATAAATGTCTTCTGTTTCTGTTTGCGCTGGTTAGATGCTGCACTGTATTATTTGGTACAGGTACTTACTGTGTGCAATGACAATAACGTTGAATCTCATCTACTGTTGAGTCTAGTGTCTGGAGCATGATGGGTAAGACAGTCTGGGTAAAAACAAATAAACAAACACATTGAGCAGGCTGAAATTACCTGGACATTTATTACATCAGTTACAGAAAAACAACCAAATAATTTTTTTTAATTTTTCGTTAAAAGTATCAAACTATTGAAATGGAAGCCATGACAAAGTGCTACTGAGCAGTGCAGTCAAGGTTCAGTGAAAATTAAGTGCTTTTATTGTACTTGGAACAAAGGAAAAAAAATCAAAGATTTTTCACATGAAAAACCTAACAGGGAGCCTGGAAAACGTTTAGAGTGAAAAATCTGCTGGAAGTGTTGGGTTGCATTCACGGTAGCCTAACATCAGTCAGGATAAATGAAACAGTGATCGGAATGAAAACAGCATGTCCGTAAAAAGGAAAAAACAGTACAGTATCAAAGAAATCATCCAGTTTGACATTAATTAATACTAAATAGTAGGGCTGAAACGATTCCTTGAGTAACTCGAATAAGTTGATTACTAAAAAAGCCTTGATGCAAAATGATTTGCCTCGAAGCTTCGTTTAATCAATGTTACCAACGTTGTATCACTGACAGTGTTTCCGCATGGATGATTATTACTGTCGCACACCGGGCTGACGCTGCTGGTGACACATGCCACGAAGACTCATGGCGCAGATTACAAAATGAAGAAAGTGAGCGTAAATAGGTAGAGACTAAGAGAAGAGACAGGCTGGAGAAAACAACAGAAAGTGTCCAAAGTTTGGAATCAGTTCAAACGTAATTAAAACGAAAACTCTGTACAGTGTGTCTACTGCAAAATCGAACTAGCTTACCACAATAATAGCACGACGTCAATGCTTCAGCATCTCAACCAAAAACGTTGAGTCTAACTTAATCCTCCATTCCACACAGAGGTGTATAAAGTACTAGAGACCCATACTTGAGTAAAAGTACAAGTGCTCTATCAAAAAGGTGACTTGAGTAGAAGTAGAAGTGCTCTTTAAGCACAACACTTAAGTAGAAGTACTAAAGTATTCAACATTGTTTGTACTTAAGTATTGCAAGTAGTTTATTTTAAAATGTACTACTCAAGTACTGAAAGTAAAAGTACAAGTATTGTGTTATTTAGTTATTAAAGAAAGCAGTCAAAAGTTTGAATACCATATTGTTTATATTATGTCAAATGTTTAGCCTAAGGCTGTAGCTAAAGGAATTAACAAATATAAATATATTATATTAAAAATAACAAATACTGAAATAAAATGTACAATTATCACACTGTGCAAGTAAAATAAACATCCTCTCCAGCACAGTAACGATTAAAGCCCCAAAAAATTTATCACACACTAGCTAGTAACGTAGTAGTCGAACCTCAGGTTGAGGAGGAACAATGCGGATTTCCGTCCTGGTCGTGGAACAACGGACCAGCTCTTCACTCTTGCAAGGATCCTGGAGGGGGCCTGGGAGTATGCCCAACCGGTCTACATGTGTTTTGTGGATTTGGAGAAGGCGTATGACCGGGTCCCCCGGGAGATACTGTGGGAGGTGCTGCGGGAGTATGGGGTGAGGGGGTCTCTACTCAGGGCCATCCAATCTCTGTACGACCAAAGTGAGAGCTGTTGTCCGGGTTCGCAGTAAGTCGGACTTCGTTTCAGGTGAGGGTTGGCCTCCGCCAGGGCTGCGCTTTGTCACCAATCCTGTTTGTAATATTTATGGACAGGATATCGAGGCGTAGTCGGGGTGGGGAGGGGTTGCGGTTCGGTGGGCTGGGGATCTCATCGCTGCTTTTTGCAGATGATGTGGTCCTGATGGCATCATCGGCCTGCGACCTTCAGCACTCGCTGGATCGGTTCGCAGCCGAGTGTGAAGCGGTTGGGATGAGGATCAGCACCTCTAAATCGGAGGCCATGGTTCTCAGCAGGAAACCGATGGAATGCCTTCTCCAGGTAGGGAATGAGTCCTTACCCCAAGTGAAGGAGTTCAAGTACCTTGGGGTTTTGTTCGCAAGTGAGGGACAATGGAGCGGGAGATTGGTCGGAGAATCGGGCGAGCGGGTGCGGTATTACATTCCATCTATCGCACCGCGGTGGACGAAAAGAGAGCTGAGCCAGAAGGCAAAGCTCTCGATCTACCGGTCAGTTTTCGTTCCTACCCTCACCTATGGTCATGAAGGCTGGGTCATGAACCAAAGAACGAGATCCAGGGTGCAAGCGGCCGAAATGGGTTTCCTCAGGAGGGTGGCTGGCGTCTCCCTTAGAGATAGGGTGAGAAGCTCAGTCATACGTGAGGAGCTCGGAGTAGAGCCACTGCTCCTTTGCGTCGAAAGGAGCCAGTTGAGGTGGTTCGGGCATCTGGTGAGGATGCCCCCTGGGCGCCTCCCTAGGGAGGTGTTCCAGGCACGTCCAGCTGGGAGGAGGCCTCGGGGAAGACCTAGGACTAGGTGGAGGGATTATATCTCCAACCTGGCCTGGGAACGCCTCGGGATCCCCCAGTCGGAGCTGGTTAATGTTGCTCGGGAAAGGGAAGTTTGGGGTCCCCTGCTGGAGCTGCTCCCCCCGCGACCCGACACCGGATAAGCGGACGAAGATGGATGGATGGATGGATGGATAGCTAGTAACGTGTGATGAACAGGAAAGTTAGCAAGCTAGCAAAATACAAATAAACTAGCAGCTTCACATCACAGGGTCAAACTGTTAACATTCAGCACTCATTGCAGACTGAAACATCTCAGGACTAGCTTAATCTGCTGCAACAATAACTAAATAGAAAGAGTACAAACTTAACATTGTCTCTGACTTCTGAATGGGCAACCGTAATGAAAAGAAACACGACGTGATCTCGGGGATTTATTACGTAAATTACGTAGTTAGCGTACGTAACTAACGTACACACACTGTAACCTACACAGTCTCTGTAGCGTGAGGAATTCACAATAGTAACGAGTAACGATGCAGCACATAAAAAATCTATTGGAGTAAAAGTATTTCATTCATCGAAAATATGTACTCAAGAAAAATGGAAGTAGGAGAAAAAAATAATACTCCAGTAGAGTACAGATACAGCCTTTTAGTACTTAAGTAGAGTAGTGAAGTAGTTCTACTTTGTTACTATACAGCTCTGATTCCACAAAGCGGAACCGACAAAAGTAAATCACAGAGTCGTCGTATAGACGATGAAACTACACCAAACACAACAACTACCAAAAACAAAGACAAGAAAATACGTAGTGGTGACCACAGTTTGATCTAAAGAGCCGACTTGTCGTGGCCGGGTTGGTTCAGTGGTAGAGCAGGCGCACATATACTGAGAGGTTTATGCCTTGACGCAGAGGTCCAGGGTTAGAATCCGACCTGTGACAATTTCCTGCATGTCTTCTCTCTCCCCTTTCTCACCTAGCTGTCCTGTCAAAAATTAGAGGCGGAAAAGCCCAAAAAATAATCTTTAAAGAACCGACTTGTTGGCTATCCCTTCGGAAAACAGCTGATTGTTGCGTAACATTTTCTCTCACTCTCTCTCTTCACAGAGAAACAGCTGATCAATGATCTACTAGCATAAGTGTAACAGAGTTGTGTAGCATTGTAATCAAATATATGAATGAAAATAGATTGAGTATATCTAATATTTACATATAGGCCTATATACAGATCAGTCTCAGGTTTAAACTTGTAGTTTTGAAAGTTAAGTTGCACATCTTAAGGTAATGTTTATGTATGCCTTAGTTTGAGGTTGTTATTGCATTTCAGAAAGTTTTCTTTAAAAACATTGTAATATGGCACTTAAATGCAATTAATATGTTTAGTTTTTTGAGAGATGATATTGTAAGCAATGTAGGCAATAAAAATGTTGCTTTTCCGAAAATTAAACCAAACTATTGTATATTGTTGCTCTTCAATAAAACAAAAGTGTTTCTTATCCGATTACTCGATTAATCGATGGAATAATTGGTAGAATACTCGATTACTAAAATAATCGATAGCTGCAGCCCTACTAAATAGTACCTTCTAAAATTCACCTTTTTCTCACGGCCCTGGATAGTCTTTGAAAGTCTGACTCTATTGTCTCAATTGTAAAAACAACATGGACAAAGAGCTCTATCCATGGTCCTGAATTACTGTGTCTATGTCGTGCAGAACTGACTCTGCTTTGCTATAGTGTCTCTTCATAGTTATTAAGGTGACTCGAGAAGCTCTGTTCATCTTGTTTTGACACAGGCCCTGCCAGATGACCTCCACACACATATACTGTCTTATATAAAGCTGAAAGCTGTTATTAGCGTTGTAACCACTTTGTATCTCAGAGCCATATACATGTCACTGAGGGCTGTCACCCTTATGGACTGTGTACTGCTGGAGGGTAACTTCCCGATTACTGACGGCCAATGAGGTAACTGGCTAATGGTGGAGGGAGCATTGCTTAATCACTTCCTTCATTTGATGGGATTGGAAGCAGCACCGAGGTGACATTTGGCTACATCATGTCCATCCTCTTAGTCAATTAGCCAACCAAGTGAATAGGAATAAATGAGAATGGAGGGAATGCATTAGTCTGTTGAGAGATGATAAAAATACCCGACTAGAAGATTTTTTTGCATTTATGCATGCATGAACACATGTTGTCTCCAAGTTCTCACTCACTTTTTCCACCTGAAGGTGTCCACTCTTCCCACACACGCTAACACACACACAAACACTCACTATAATTTATGTAATCATCATTGCCTGTCTTCCCAACATTCATAGGAGAAGCATGTCAGCCTCCTGCGGCTAGAATAGAGATGGGACCCACTCAGTCATTGAGAACTTGCCTTCGTTATTATTATGGAGCTGTCTGGATAAGTGAGAGCGTACAGAGATAAAGCTGAGCTGTATATATTTCCATTTTCTTTCTTATACTGTATAAAAAAGTACAACGGAACACACAGATATACACACATATAATGTAACGGCCTGTGGTTATATATCTGTCTTTGATGTGGACCCAGGGGACATAGATTTATCACTCTTGTCTCCACAATCACTTTTGGATTCAAAACGCTGTTGAGCACCACACAAAAAGTGTGTGTGATGCTGCGGGCAGATAGGCTGTATGTGTCCTCAAATCATCAGAATGATACATGCACATAATATATTGAACTGCACATAATGCACCCAAATTGAGATAGGAGGAAATCAGGAAATACTGTATGAATACTAAGTGATGGATGTAAGAGTGAAGAGATATTTTTCCTCTGTGTAGTGTGATTGCACTATTTCACAATCAGAGTTCTTGGAGTGTCTTGAAGTAGGTAATATAATGTATTTCTTTGCAACTATGTTATGATAGTTACCAGTTTATTAAGTACACCTAGCTAAACCCAATGCAGTCTACAACAGTACTGCAATAAATCCTACCTTCATGAAGTTAAAGTAATAATCTCAGATTAGAATTTCAAATAAATAAATGTTTGACAAGTCACTGTCTATCGCCGAATTTGGTAATACAATAGGGATTGAGCCTATGGCCCACTGATGAAAGCTCTTGCAATTACTTACGAACTGGGGGTCTGTGGTGACATTCCTGGGAAAAATCACAAGTGGACCACAGTAACCGTTTTTCATCACCTAGTAGTCGGAGCTAACGCAACACACTTGCTCTTCAACTCACTTGTGTGTGAAGCTGCATACTGTTTTTACCGGTCTCTGCTAGCGTTGTGAGTAAACAGTTATTATGGCCGAACAAAAAGAAAAAGGCAATGACTACACTACAGACTTTGTGACTTCTAAAACAAGTGCAAATCCAAAGAAACTGACGTCACACAGGCAACACTGTTTGGATCTCTGGTAGGGCTGCACGATTAATCTAATCGCAACCACGATGTCACTCTGTGAAATAACATAATCGCAAAAATTGTGCGATTTAAGTAAACAAAACGTTGTGATGTGTGCGTGAAATTCTGTGTGCACTGCAGTCTCCACGTTATAACAACAATCACTTCACCGATAGTGTTGGGGAGTAACGGAATACATGTACCGGCGTTACTTATTCAGAATACAAATTATGAGTAACTGTATTCCGTTACAGTTACAATTTAAATAGTTGGTATTTAGAATACAGTTACATTGTTGCAATCAATGGATTACATGACAATACTTATCTTTTTCACGAGTTTATTCACTCTCTGAATAAATTAAGGCAACGCCATGCATTTCCCAGAAGCCCCGATATGAAAACAAAATAATTAGCTATTTACGTGATCACTGATAGAGGTAGAGATGGAGCCGGAACTAGCACAACAGAGACAGGGCAGGATTGCGTTTCTATCTTGGAAATTCAAACAGCATTTCACATTAAAGAAAGAACAGGGAGAACGAAATATAACTGTGAAGTGCAACTCTGCTTGCCAGCAACCAACCTCCTTTCAGCATCCAAATTACTTCACCTCCAACCCGAAGAAGCATCTTAAAGTAAGTTATTTTTTTTAATTAGCCAAAGGTAGTCATCTGCTGTAGTTTTACTGGTCACCTTGCTATTTTATAGTTGACGTGCAACTTTACATTCTCATACATGCTGATTTCACTAGACCTAGAGCCGTTGAAAGTCTGACTTGCCCCGTTTGACATGCTAGCTAACATTAGCTAAAATTAGCTGCGGTTCGATTTTTGTAGTATGCAGTTCGGGACTACAAATACAAAAATCTATCTGCTTGTTCAGGTACACATTCAGCTAGTTGGAACAGAAGAATTAAATTGTATTCATAGTATAAGAACACACCAGAATAGGCCTGTTTAGTAAGCTGTATGTGATGGCCGCATTCCTACACTTATAAAATGCAATTCGATGTGGAAGTAATCCAAGTATTCAGAATACTTTACTCAGATTGAGTAACGTAACGGAATACGTTACGTTTTTGGGCATGTATTCTGTAACGGAATACGTTTTAAAAGTATCCTTCCCAACACTGTTCACCGACAGTATTAACAACAGATGAAGCCACCATGTCTTAAAAAGCTTGGTGTTCTCTGTTAAGTCACATTACATCGTCTTTGCTGTCTCTTTTTCCTCTCGCTTTTCCCCTCACACAGCCGCTACGTTAAAGTCCGACACTGCTCACCGGTGGTCGCTCTCAGGCACTGACGTCACTCACTGCCAGTGGCGCAAAAAGTGGGTATGCGTTATATGTGGCGCATAGGGGCGCAGCACCATGGGGGGCGCCAAAGCGATGGTAAAAAATAACAAAAAATATTTGTTTGGTATTTTCTATATGTAGCTGCTGTTGTGTGTTTCTAAATCATTTTTGCATTTCTCAATGTTATTATATAAACAGGCTAGAGTAGGCACCCTGTCTCATAAGATTCCATCCATCATAGAATGTTGACATAGAAGAGGGAGCGGGTGGCGAAGAGCGGGGGACAGGTGGGCGCCGTGAGCGCTGAGCAAGCAGGTACAAGTAGTGAGCATGGATGTATTAAGAGAATGTCTATGGAAAAAGATGGATAAAGCAAAACAGCTGTCGGGGGCTAAAAATAGAAAAAGAAAGAGGGAAAATATCAAGCAATGTGACAGCAGTTAAATAAGTGGATGGTGAAAGGCAACAGGTAGGATTTAAAGTGTGACATCTGTGCTTATATATTCATGTTAACGGACTAGCTAGCATTTGCTAACACTGGGAATGTAGCAGCCAAGTGGGGGTTTACGGCTAGCTTAGAATATGCAAAACTGAGGTTGCTGAGCTGAAAACTGGAAAATATAGGGTAGCATGTACAATAATGACAAGAATCTGGAAAACATAACTAATGCAATAACTCTGGTTTACCATGGAATTATGCATAGATTTGCTACCAAACTTGATTTGATTTGATTTGCTACCAAACTTGCCAATGGCAGAGAAGATTTGACAAATCTTTCATGGCCGCAACCCACATACTCAGTGCTGCTGCTCATCCCACAAATGCAAAGGGAACTAAACAGACATTCCAACGGTATAAGATTTATTGCCAAAAAGCATTGTTACCACAGAGAAATAATCTACCAAACACAAATTTCCTTACTTTTTGTGCTAAATTTATATTTAAAATACAAAATGTGAATGCAATTTTAACAGCAGCACAACCTTACTGCCTAATAGCTGTCTTATCTGATGCCATCACTAGGCTGATTTAAGAATTGAATTTAGGCTGCTATATTTAAACGGTGAGTTTGAGTTCGGTGGGCTAATCAGAGTTTTATGGTGCTGTTGTATCGGCAACTTTAGTGCATAAAATCATAAATCAATCTCTCTATCCTTCTCATTCACTCACTTAGTAAACCATGGCGGATGTGGGTGCATATGTGCGCGTGTTTGTGTAACGTCAGGCTATGTGTGTCAAGGGAAACTCTAAATTTCAGAGCACCCTCACTGAAACGTCGAGCAACCCCATAGCACCAGCAAAAGAAAATCTCTGGCGTGTGTATATGGTGTGTCGTGTACGGTCACGTGAGTATCAGTGTAGAGGGGTTTCAGAGCATGCAGACTTTAAGAAGAGGTTGTAAAAAATATATTTTGTAACTTAAACACTACTTATTCTATTATACCCATCTTAAATGTCATCGATTATAAGGGCATACAAAATATTTATTTTTGTTATTTAATTTTGTAAAATATTAAGTTAAAAAGTATTGCACATTTTTGTTTATATATTTATTCTTATGCTCATTTAACTGTGCATGTTCAAGTTAAAAATACACATTTAAAAAGTTTAGTAGCTTATTTTCTGCATTTTCCTTAATAATCAAGTTGATTAATATTTTTGTGTTCAAATTTTTATTTATTTTTAAAACAATCAAGACAGTTTGTGCAGACCAGTTGGAGTATAGAAGACAAAAAACAAACAAAACAAAATGGAAAAGGATATGCTACTATACAGTATAAAAAGATGCAGACAACATACAACAATATCCAAAAAATAAATAAAGAAAAGAAGATAATATACATTTATACATAAGGAGGAAAAATACACATGCACTGTATACAGACTCTCATAATACTATTGTAAACAGAGGAGCATTAGGAGTTATCCTCAAGGAACCCCCCCCTCCCACTCCACACACACACACACACACACACACACCTACCTCCCTAGGACAAATCTGGATTTAGCACAAACATGGCTGCCCCAGGAATAACAACACAAGAAGCAAACGCTTGTCTCAATCACATTCATTTGCAGAAGGATTTATTTTTTCATTTAAGATTATGAAAGATTGTCTGAGCGTCTCAATAACGTGGTCTCAACGTAAGTAATCTCCTATGAGGAGGGATAAAAAGAGGAGTAGAAGCTTGGCATCATGGACCAGAGTATACACTCAGCCTTTGTAAAGAAGTTAATATAACACAAACCATGCTCAAGTGGCTGCACAGGCAGGGTGTAAAGCACGTTTAAGGGAGCATGTCACCAGAGCTGCCAACCATAAATTAATGAATCAAGTTGAAAATGTCAAAGCAGGTCCCAGATCGCTCTGCTGTGGCTCAGCTGTTGAGCACTGTCAGCACCAGGCAGCTAACTGATGGTAAGAAGCCTCACTTACAAAACAAACACAGTCGCACACACATACAGTACAGACACTCGCACACATGGACACACACACACACACACACACACACACACACACACACACACACACACACACACACACACACACACATTTATGTTATGAAAAAGGTCATTCTTGTCTCTTCTTCCCTCTCTTGTTTCAGTGGGTGGTCAAATCTCAGCACTATAGCCCCAAGTATGTATCTGAGAGTGATTACTACATGTGTTGGTACGTCATTATTATGTACAGTATGTCTTGCTGGCACAGTTTTTCTAATTGGATATGAAAATGTTCCCTTCTTCTTGCAATCAGTATAGTACTTTATATCCCGCTTAAATTCATCATCCCCCCCAACACTTCCTTTGTCCAGAATGTCATTAGTAGATAGCGGGTGTATGTATTCATCTATGTGCATCCTTGAGTAAAAAAAATAAAAAGTCATCACACAGCTGCATTGAGGGAGCGAGGCAGGATGGTGATAATCTTCTCCTCTTCACACTCTTCTTTTCATCACCACCTCATCTTTCTTTGCCTTTCATCACCCTCTTCTCCTCTCTGCGTGCCCGCAGCAACATGTGATTGATAAGGAGAGTACAAACAGCATGGCATTGAGAGCAGCTGCTCATAAAAAACATAAAAAACTAAAATTGTTTGGAGGCTTCACAAAGACACACATGCAGTACTGTACACACGAACAAACCTACACATTGACAATGTGTGTGTGTTATAAGGATGTTCAATATCATAATATAGATTCCTGCTTCCCACTTTTTTCATTTTTCTCATTTCTGATAATGTGTGTGTGGTATGGTGTGATTCATTTTAAGCATCAAGATCTTACAGGGGCACCTAAATCCAAACCACCGGCTGACAATCCTTAGTTACAATAAAGCTTGCTGCAATTAGTCATTTAGACAGACAAGCAGCACTGAATTACCTCCAAAACATCTTTTATAACTGAAGCACAGCATAAACAGCACTGTTTTTACAGTCTCACCTATCTCTCTGTTTGTTTCTTCCATTTAACCTCCCTTGACACAGTATATTAATAGCACACTAGTCTATATCCACAACGTTCCACTTCTGGGATTGCTAGAGTGCCGTTGGATATTCCACCGGATGTCATTCTTTTCGGCCGGATGTCCTTTACCTTTGCTTTCTTTTTGTTGGAATTTTAAACTCCGGTGGATTTATGACGACTATGGTTAACTGCTCCTCAGATCTCTGCAGGGTAAATCGAGACAGCTAGCTAGACTACTGTTCAGAGTTTTTTGTTTGACTAAAACAACCTTTGAACGTACACATGTTCCACCAAAATGAGTTCCTTCCCGAGGCTGCGTGGACTAGCCAGAACCTCCTCTGCAGCGCTGTGGAGGTAGGTATGGCAATACGAGACTAATAGTTGATAGGCTGATTTGGGAGCCCACTGAAGACATTTCCCTTCATGCTAGTGTTCATAAGGCACTCTGAAATTACTCTTAACTGTGTATAGAGGTATGTATGTTACCTTTTAAATACAGGGACATTATGAGGCTGCAGTGTTTGCTCTACAGAGAGCCTCTCTCCCTGTGCAATGAGCTCCTTGACTGTTCTGACTACACAGTGCAATCAATAGATGGAGTGACTCTCAGTAGATGAATGCACATTATATGACAGCATCCAACAGCATATGATTGGCAACTCTCATTCTAGATTGGAGGAATTTGTTTTTCTCCATATGTGAGAGTGAAAGAGGACTCATTACAATAGATCATATTGCTGTCTGTTGGGCAGAGGTCCAGCTTTCATGATTCTTATGCCGGCGGATCCTAGTTTGGGTTTGTACTGTAGAATCTAGGGATCGCAAGTTGAGCACCTATGTAAAAAATAAGAAAGAAAAAGAAAATTCTGCTACAGAAAATGTTTATTTTTTGGACTTTTCTCGAATCTTTACATAATTTTTTGAGAAATACTGTAAAGTTTGACCCTTCAGGCTTATATAAACAATCTTCATCTGGCAGGTTTGCTAGTCGCGGGTGGACGAAACGAACCTGGCCCGTCCCCCCTGTTAAAAATGAACAAATCGCCTACTGCCTATAGACCTGCAGTAACATTTGACTATTTTTAAAGCAATGCGTATGCTATTTTATTAATTGAGAGTAATTGCTGCAATCACAATCCTAGAAATATTTAAGATTTTATACAGCTATTGCAGACTCTCTAATCCATTTTGTCTATGTGTGAGTGTGTCTACAGTGGAAGGGTACTGTACAGTATGTGCTGCCTTTGTCTCAAAATGAACAGATGGAAGAAGCTAGCAAAATCATTTAAAGTATCAAGTCAATTCCCCCACAGGTAGAGAGGGAACAGTACAGTTTTGTCACCTTTCTTTGCCGTCAGCCTCAGGGCCAGCTGCTGTTTGAATACTTCCTGTCATACTGTATGTGGTCTGACTGCCACAGTCTACACACATGCATATTTTACCTTCTGCTGTTCTTCATATGTGTCCCAGAGCTGTGACTCAGCAGTGCAGAACATGGTTCCCGACACTGGAGGAGTTCACTATAAATGCACACAGCGCCAGAAGCTTTGGTTGATCATTTAGCTCTTTGCCAGTCCATGGAATTTACATCAAGCCTGAATCCATCTTGACGATATTTTAAAGAAATCTTGAAAAAGTACACAGAGCGCTTTTACAATCTGTGGAGTTAGTGTACATCGTACAGGCTTCAGGTATGGTGCAGTTTCTGCTCTGAAATCAAACTTGCATCAAAACAGATCAAATAAAGGACAATACAGCAACAATTTCCTCAAAAAACGTCAGCAGACCAAAAACAGGACATCTTTTGACAGTTTGATTGAATGGAGACATGACTGAGTTGACATGCTGTTTGAACTTCTCTAAGGGACCGTTCGGTATTTATGGAATGGACCACCGGAGGAAAATAGGGGAGGATCATGTCTTTTTATTCTTTGTTGAGGGGAGGGTCATCCGAAATTTTTCAGTCCCAACTTTTGTATTCATGAAACAGCAAAATTTCAAAGTGGCTTGTTTGGTGCATATTTTTACATGTAGCTCTTAGTCTCGGCCCATGAGTTTGCTGGGGGCAGGGGGAGCTGCAAACGGATAATTGCATTGTTTAAAAGTGGAATAATTATGTCTGACATGACCAGGGGTCTCATTTATAAAACTGTGCGTAGGATCCTTACTATAAGTGTATGTGCGCCCAAAAGCCCAAATGGCGTACGCCAAAAAAAAGTCAGATTTATAAAACCGTGTGTATGCACACCTGTAAGCAATGTTCCCTTTATAAATAAGAGATTACCTACAAGCGTGCGTACGTGGATCAGCCTCTTATCCCGCCCTGTACACGCCCATTTTTAACCATAAATATTCAATACAAAGCACCTCGTGAATGCTGATAAGTATGTTAATGACCCTGGCAGTTGTTAGTCTTTCGTTACACCGAATCATGCCGAATCATGCCGACTGGCAGAGAAAAAAAAAAAAGCTCGGGAATTGCTGCCAATTGATTTATAATTTCGACCTGTTGTCGCACAGTGTAGGGAAACCAGATATATAGACTACCTTTATTAATAAAATCTTCCAAAACGGCAGGCATTACGGCAGTTGGGGACAGCTTCGATATACCAGATGTATATAATAAGATTTAACAGAACTATATATTATATCCAAACAAGCCTTAGTGATGAAGTTGAAGATTATATAATATTTATTTAAAATATTATTAATATTATTTCCCTCTGGAAACAGCCGGTTTCACCCAGAGTGGCGAGGACCTGTATTTGGACTGGGATGGCACGGTTCCGGCGCGTTGCCCTCTCTCTTGAACTCAATTCAGTACATAGATCCAAGAGCGCAGCTATATTACTATTACAGCTATATTAGGGAATTTAAATTGGCATATTAGCCAGTCATCGTCATGGTTCCTGAAGTCTCTTTCTCTCCTGATTCTTCCATTCCAGTCCTCCTGCAGGGCCAGCAGTGCCATCATTCAGCATTACGCATGGGTTCACCGCAGTATTTATATGTTTAGCCTACAACAGTTAGTGATTGTTAACACCTTGCTAAAATCACAGACAACTAGTGGTATCCCCCACCCCGAGATACAATTTGAAATCAAAATGTAATAGGCAAACACACTTTTCTTCATGCAGGTTTTGTTATCAACAGTATTAAAGTTCGGACTGATAACGAGGACATTAAGTGTAACGATTGCGCGAGCGCTTAATGGCTGTATTTCCAGACTTTGACATTTGATGATATATGCACAGTTTTAAAGACAGATATTTAGTTATTTACACTGTGTTCTGCCGTTATCTAATGCTAGGGTATTTGATGCTATCCTGTATTCCATGCAGTTGGGCCATCTCCTCCTCCTGTGCTCCGTAGCGGACAATGTTACGGCGAGACAGCGCCGATTAAATATTAAGAACAAGTTTTGATTTAAGATTTGAGTTGGAGGTGTTTATGAAATAATGATCTCGTTACAAGCGCAAATAACACTGCTGGATTTAATCTTCATGATATGGTGTGAAGAAATGTGCGTGATGCATTAATACTTCAACATATTAAGAGTAATCTTATTCCCATTTACTCTCTGCAGTCTGACTTCAGTTCACCACCTCACCATCTGCATCGCCAATTCCTATTTTGTCTCCAAAATGTGCGTACACATGGGTCAGAGTTCTCGTGGAGGACCGCACATTCTCCCGAAAATGAATGTTACTAGTCTGGACATCTTACCATGCCAAGGTTACAATAAAGGTTTCCTAAATGCCACATTTGATGTCAGATTTGGACTTGCGTTTATTCCACTTTGTTTAAACGGCGAAGTGGAGGAAGCCTAGTGACAAGTCCATAGCAACCAGTTTGTGTGTTGATGTTACCCAGAGTGCCTTGCTGAATGGTCTCAATGTTTTATTGTTTTATTTGTTTATTATGTGAATACTAGATTACTAGAGGAGTAACTTAGTATTTGAAGTAATGTAGTAATGCAGGAAGTGTGCATTTAGTTTCCATGCTTATTGTGTTTCCACAACGTTAGTGAGTAAATCTACTGAAATGGCCACCACACCATAACAGAGGAGTGTGATGCGTCAGATGAGAATGCAGAGGTTTAGTCACATATGTCATGGCTGTAAAAAAAACAATGGGAATCTGTATATATTTGCCAAGCGCAAACCAGTGCAGAACGTATTGGTAAATTGTTGGGGGAGGGTTTGCCTTTTTTCCGAATTGTTTTGGAGGGTTATAGAATTTTTTTTAGTGGTGAGGGCAGGGTCATGTCTTTTTTAGCTAAAGGTCCCAAAACTCCTCCGGTGGCCCCTTAAATAAATAACGAACAGTCCCTAAGACTGAAGGGGATAGGATCATCAGGTACAGGAAGATCCATACGATGGTTGACATATACTTAATCAGTAATCACGTCTTGACATCCTCTGTTATTGATTAAATGAATTAAATAGTAATGCTCTCTAGCATTTGCAGCTATAAATGCTGTGTTTCACTGCTGATTTAACCTGTCTTTACATAAAACAGTGATTGTTAACTGGCGGCCCGCAGGCCACATCCGGCCCGCCAAAGCTTTCAGTCTGGCCCGCAGAATAAAAATTAATTCAGAAAATGTGACATAAATGCGATCTGGTATCAAGCATTTCGCAGCAGGGAAAGCACAAACATTTTATTTTATTTATTTAAAAGTCCGGCCCCCGGAGTGTCTGCTTAGAAAAATTCTGTCCCTTGAAAAAATATAGTCGATGACCCCTGCCATAGAAGATGACTAGGGTTGGGTACCGAACCCGGTACTTTTACCGGTACCGACCGAATCACGTCGGTACTACCGAGTATTGGTTCACGTGAAATCAAACGGTGCCAAATTTCGGTACCTGAGAGTAAGCGCAAGCTTATCTGTCCTCTTTGCACGTTGAGCAGAGGTCCGACGTGCCCGCGCGCAGAGGTGCGGACGGAGCAACGTCGGCTCTGCAGTTTTTTGAAGTCACAGAGAGTCACGGCAATGCCAATAAAGTGGTTTCAAGTGTGGTTACAGTTTTTCAAAACTTCATGCAGACACCTTTCACCGTGATATGATATTAATGGCGAGCCGAAAGCGGTCGCGTTGCTGTTGACGTTACAATTGCTATGACATGAGCAGGCTCAACAGTGGTTTCAATGTCCTGGGGACTGACTGACAGGCTGAGGTTGAAAGGCAAGGCAACTTTATTTCTACAGCACCTTTCAGCAACAAGGCAATTCAAAGTGCTTTACATGAAACATTAAAGAGCAATTAAAAACGGTCATGATTAAAATAAAACAGACTAAAATATAATATTATACAAATACAACAATAAAAGTTACAGTGAGTAAGAAATGTATAATTATTCAATTTAATAGGTTGTAGGGACAGGTTTGGTAAGAGAGAGGGAGGGGTTTTATTTTTGTTTAATTTCTGTCAGTGTAAAATATTCTAAATAAATAACATAATGTTGAAAGTAAATAGGTTTGGAATTATATATACTAATATTAAACCTGGAACTTTCCCCACTGAGAGAGCAAGTCTCTGGGGCAGAATGGTGTAAATTTATACAAATAAACCGAATGTCATCTTTAGGGTTGGGTACCTTTCGCATCTGAACCAATACCACTACCGATACCGGTACCTGGATTTCGGTTCCGGTACTCAACATTACTTTTTTTGGTACTTTCCCATCGGTTTATTTGTTTCAATGACTTAACATACTGTATGTGCAGAGATGGACAGAGTTCAGTTCCATTAATTTCAAGATGTTTTCTTGTTTTTACCGCTGGCGGAAGGAAGCCTGATGCATGTGATTAAATAAATCTTTTTAACAGTGAAACAGACCTTTTAAAATCCTTTCAGAATTGTGGCTGATAACAGGGTGCTAAACTGCTGACCCAATAAAGAGTTGGCTATCTAAGGCCGACAGATGACTTGCAGAAACAATGCTGATGGCTGGAAGAAACAATTGCACACACATGCACGCGCTCACTTGCACAAAGCTGGGTCTAAATAAAGTACTGTGGTTGCACTCTGGGGGGAAAAATAGTTCTCAAAATACATTAAGATTTTACATTTTGCGCATGTAGAGACAAACCGAGACCAGCAGTTTTTCTTGTTGAACTTGGCAATGCAGCTTCATTTTCAGCCTTATCCTCTGTGTGTGTGTGTGTGTGTGTGTGTGTGTGTGTGTGTGTGTGTGTGTGTGTGTGTGTGTGTGTGTGTGTGTGTGTGTGTGTGTGTGCGTTTGTCGACCACCATGCTGATGTCTACTGCTTTTATGAGGCTTTTGAGTAACTCCCTTTAATAAGAGGGCGTTGTGGGAGTTTTTGGTGTCTTGGCTTTTTTTCAGAATTATAAGCCCATCATCAGAGGTTGTGCAGTGATAAAGTTGTCAGCTGAATATTACCCACCCAGAGAGAATTTACTCCATTTTATACAAGTGTGTGTGTGTGTGTGTGTGTGTGTGTGTGTGTGTGTGTGTGTGTGTGTGTGTTTTGCCTTGTGGCTTGGTCATGACATTTACTTTGGGTATTCTTGCCACGTGAAGGCCTGTTGACTGACAGACGTTAAATGCACAACTTTTTCTTTTCTTTTTTACACCTTCTTTCTGATTTACAGCTTTTGAGAGATGTCTCTGCTCTACAAATACTCAGGGGTTTTTCTCCCTACACATTTGAACAGGTACAGATGCACTAATCCAACCTCTGTGACCCACATTCTTAACCACACATTTACACCATTCTGCCCCAGACTTGCTCTCTCAGTGGGGAAAGTTCCAGGTTAATGGCCTCCTCCCTGGATGTCTGGACTGCTCAGTAGTGGTGAAACTGCCAATGATGGATGCTCACCGCATAAAAGCTGTGTGTTTGTGTGTGGTCCTACAAATTAAGTCTTTTATGGGTAGCATAGTAGGGTGGTATATGGAGTTTTTTAACCACAGGCTGAGTCTCTGCATGTGGGTCAGAGTTTATGGTGATTATAATAATTTAACAGTTACAGTTATAGCATGTGGTAGATTAATATGCAGTAAATAGCCTGAAAGAGTGCAGATACATTTAGAGCTATCTTTTATTTATTTAGTAATTATTCCACCAGTTTGTAAGGCCAACTGTGGTGCCTCCTCTCCTCTCCTCTCCTCTCCTCTCCTCTCCTCTCCTCTCCCTCTCTCTCCTCTCCTCTCCTCTCCTGTAAACCCAGATCAGGACAAAATATTAGTCTTCTGCTTGGTTTATTGTAGTTGCAGCACACTGTGTACTGTGCCTTGCACTTTACCAGTCAAAAGAAAAAATAGAAATAATAATGTCCCTGCAATTTAACACAGACACACAGACAGGGTGCTCTGTCTGGCTGACCTTCCCCTGAATGCAGATTACTAATGGTAGAGAATGAGACAGAGAGAAAGTAAAGGAGAGAAGTACAGTAGTCCTCATCTTCCCCAGACAATCTTGGCTCATATTCCCCTTGGAATGCCTTGGGGGATGCTGGGAGTCAGAGGCACTTGAGTTGCTTGACTGTAGTTCTTTAGCTCAGTTGTGCTCCAGCTGAATTCCCCTATGGATTAGCCCAAAACAGCAGCTAGCCTGACTGGCATCTAGGGCTGTCAACATATATTCTATATTCAGATATATATTCTAATGTGTAGGTATGTAGATCTTTTAAAATACATGTTTTGTTTAAGGAAATTTTTTGTTCAATTTTGACAGCCCTACTGGCTTCTATGCCCACAGTATACAGTAATACAGCAAATTCCACCATAGATTTCACTGGAGTAGTGAGACATTATTAATGGGTCATCAGCCCTCTAACACCTAATAGTGTTGACGTGAAGATAGAGTTTGACTAAAATTTTCCCTGACAGCGTGTCTAAATATGTGAGGGATGTTGAGAGAGAGAGGGAAGAGGGTGATGCTATAAACTGTTTTAGAGACCTTTTTACTGATAGAAAAGGTGGTAGATCAGTCTGATTTTTAGAGTGAGCCCAGAGGCTTAGCTTATTGCAGGGGGTGTGCAATTTGATCTATCATGCAGAGGATTGACTGTCGTTTTCTGTACATGTATGACTATATGAGCTTTATAGCAACCTTAGTGGTTTTAAAACACACAAATACCCATGCATACACCCTTGTATTCTACATATTATATTCTGATACTCATAACACAGTTCTTGTAAATCAGAAACGCTAACTATATTGAAGACTAAAAACTTTTGATCTACATCTAATTGTGGACAACATTTACAAACTCTGAAGTCGATGAAGTATAATACATGGAAATAACTAACCGCATTTTATATGACCACGGCAACAGCTGGAAGACAACAGTGAAATCGAATTACCATGACAACACAATCTGTTTGGTGCTTTTGCATATTATGTACTGTTACTGTTATAAATTAGTAGATGACGGAAGCAAAAGTAAACAAATGTTCATTGTCACAACTGCAGCAATTTAATCTTGCTCTTGATGTCTTGACATCTAACAAATACTTGACTTACTTAACTATTTTAAATAAATATCACTCTGGACTCCTGACATCCGAGAGGACAACAGCAGAGTAGAAATACATACTGTTGGCGTACATCACCTGTCATACAGTACCAAGTTGGATCCCTCTCCCTCTACACTCCGTCTCCACCAATCCCTGGTCAAGTCCCTAACCACATGCTAATATATGCTAATCCACTCTGAATTTACACGCCACTTTTAGCCAACGCGCTCAGCTAGAACAAAAGGCTGGAGGTAACCCTTCTCTCATCACTCAGCCACTGCAGCTCAGGATAAAAGTCTTTTCAGAGAAGATATGCACAGAGACACATATTCAGCCTTCGAAACAGCTCCCGCTGTGTACACTTGATGTTTTTTCCACCACAAGCTCTAAATGTGTAAAGGTGAGAACATCCTCAGTGAGATTTTGAAACCGGTAAAGAGTGAGTAGTATTCAGGTTTATATTTGTGTGCATTTCAATGGCACTTCAGCTAATGAGACAATCCTCTGGAAATCTCCAGAGAAGGACTTTTCTCATTCTACATTGAATGTGGTCAAAGCATGTGTTTCTGGACCACTGGAGTTTTCTTTTACTTTTCTCTGTAAGTGGAAGGCTGAGTGTGAAAAGCCTGGTTAACCTGAGTCAGGGCCTTGGGGGATGCTAGTGCTGTATGCTACATGTCAGAGTCCTAATGATGGCTCACAGTCCAGCTAAACTCAGCCTCCACAGTGGGAATGTGCATGGACTGTGTGTGCACGTGGGCTCGCATGTGTGTGGGGGTGTGTGTGATTATACATCCAAATGTGCCTCTGTGTGTTTCTAAGATCAAAGGTTAACTACATAGGGCATGATGTCAAAGGCAGGTCTTTGGTCGGTGAAAACACTGCCGGCTCCACTCAGCAGTTGCCATGGAGACAGCACTGGTAATTCTTGACAGCTCTGCCACTGTTATCAATGTTATCTACATTGATTTGGTCCCTCTTGCAAATTGCTCTTCAAGTGAAAGGCATTTTAAATGTTTAGGCACTATCTCAATAGAACTCAACAGTGTGTTTACGGAAGTAAAAATGGCATTTATTTTCTCCATTAGGATTTAGATTATCAGCCATAATGTCTAAACCATCCGAGGTAGACTGACCACGAGCTACGTGGTTGTGAAACGAATGTTTCTGCTCCTGTAGAATCTAGAAGTCTGTATGAAATCAACCTTGTTTTAAGAAAAACATGTTTTATCCCTGATCTTATGGAGAAAAACTACAGTACCCACAATCCTAAGCGCAACAGCAACGTCTCTGATTGGTCCAACTCACTGTTACCATAGAAACGTTTACCGTACCTGCGAGCGGCTAGAGCGAGCTTCTCCCATTGAAGTCTATGATAGTCGTATACCTTTGCCTTTTTTGCCGTTTTCAAAATGATTTT
Source organism: Perca fluviatilis (assembly GCF_010015445.1). NCBI lineage: Eukaryota > Metazoa > Chordata > Actinopteri > Perciformes > Percidae > Perca > Perca fluviatilis. The sequence continues at coordinate 20,555,427 of NC_053116.1, read as the reverse complement.
TTTGCACCGAATGAAATGTTTTATGCTCACTATTCATCTCGTAGCTGGTTGGCTTGGTTCCATACTTAAAACTCTATATATAAGCAATTTTCGAAATGTCAATAAAACAATTGAATGGGGGAAAAAAACTGAAAAAACTTTAAAAAGTGGGCGGTCACTGTTGAGCTCTATTGTTTCATGTTGATAATTGATCTTCAGCGTTAAAGCAGACATCAGTTGCAACTCCAAGTTTCAGATATATTCAAAATCAGAATTGCTTCTTTTATTTTTTATTTATTTATTATTTGTAATCACTATTAAACAACTGGTCCAGTACTTTTTTTTCCCGATCCGGCACCTCTCTCTAAGCTAACCTGCCTCTTTTAGTTATGCTATTATAATTCTAGACTACCGGGGAAGTTCCTTCCTTCCTATGAGACACTGAGCTGCTCTCTCATCTCTGTTTTCACTTGTTTCCTTTTGTATGCATCCTGTCCCAGAACTGCTTGTTACTAACCTAGCTCTGGGGAGTTGACTACCCGGAGTCCTTATGTGTCTTCTTCGCAGAGCTATGCTCTGCGATTCCCTGCAATGCCCAGCCGCGTCCTGCTGCGTCCGCTGCATCCACCCGTGCTCTGCAGCGCCACGTTACATCCCGCAATGCCCTGCTGCAATGTTCATACACACAGAGTAGTCAGGATCCGGTATAGGAGACTGCACTACTCAGTATGCCACGATGTGCCCTGCTATGACATGAACTACAACAACTACCTTCAAAGTCACTGTTCCACTATCTTTAATGTGACTATTATCGCCACTGTTCATCACACCCCCAACCGGCCCGTCAGACACCGCCTACCAAGAGCCTGGGTCTGCCGAGGTTTCTTCCTAAAAGGGAGTTTTCCTTGCCACTGTCGCAACAGCCACTGCTAATGCTTGCTCTTGAGGAAATTACTGTAATTGTTGGGGCTTTGGAAATTATAGAGTGTAGACCTACTCTATCTGTAAAGTGTCTCGAGATAACTGTTGTTATGATTTGATACTATAAATAAATTGAATTGAATTGAATTAAATTAAAATGTTCAAAAGCAATCTGCTGTCTTCAACCTTTACTGGAAGTGTGTTAAGCTTGCATAGCTGTGCATCTAGAGCTGTAGCAATTCCAAATTTTGCTGTACAATAAATTGTCTCAGAAATAATTGCAATTAACAATATAATTGTCTCTTTCAATGAAGATCAAAAATATTTATTTATTTATTACTTTTTAAACAAATTAAAGTTTTGAATGAATCCCAAGATACATCTATTGGTTATATTGCTGTCATGTGACCCAGATAATATAATAACACAAATACACAGCCTATGAAGTGAACAACACCTCTTTATTACCATAAAACATTTTTTTCTAACTGTATACCTCTTTTGTCATTTTTGTTGCTATTAACGTGTATACAAAATCAGCAATTACCAGTCCCACGCCTTAAGACCTTAGCTTATGTTAGCAATTAATTGCGGTTAAACAAAGAAACCGTGATTATTTAAAAAGAAATTGACAGTTATGCAATAATTGTTACAGACTTATGTGCAACTACATACATAATGAAGGCAGAAGATATGATCTGAACTTGACTATACTAGTATGCAAGTTCATGTTCGTACACATCCCTGGAGAATTTTAAAAGATAAGCTATTCATGGGCATTTGACAGTTTAAATCAAAAAGAGAGTAAGCTCACATTTTAGATTTAATACAATTACTAGACAAGGAACTCATTAAAAGTGGACATTGAAAGTAGCAATCTTTTAAAATGAGCAGACTGGAAAAGCTATCCAAACCACCAAAATATTTTCTTATCTAAATTGAAGTGCTCAATGCTCAGCAATACATGCTTTCAGATATTAGAGCTGTGACATGACAAAGTGAGGACCTTTCATCTGATATTTAATTTGATTTGTAAGCTTTTCACTCAGATCTTTCATTCCTATCAAAGGACAAGAACTGAATAACAGTGATAATTATAATGCTGCGTGGAAACATGAGATCGGTTTTGCAGAGAAAATAGGATCTTTGAATAGTTCTGCAGGCTTAGTGCTGTTTGTACAATTGGCTTGATAGATCACATTGAATTTCTAATCCTACTGTAGTAGGAAATACTTTGTTATGGTGGTGAGTTGCTAAATACTAATCAGTTAATAAACTGATTACAGGCAGTTTCTAGCATGTCACATGTAAGAATGGCTGACTAAAGTACAGTATGAGTCATCATCAACATGCACAATATAATTGCATTGTAATTACACTGCCTTGACTGTTGATGTTACTTAGACAGTATGATCATGTCACGGACAACAACAACTACAATAACAATGACCTACAGTACTACTACTACTACTACTACTATTACTAACAACAACCACAACAATTATAATACTATTTTTAAATGCAGACTACCTCATAAGATAAAAAGGTCAAACACACACAATAAATGTAACTGGACTGTTTTTATATAGCGCTTTTCTAGTCTACTAGTCTAGTCGACTACTCAAAGTGCTTTAACATAGTACAGGAACCATTCACACACTGTGGCCGAGGCTGCCGTACAAGGTGCCACCTGCTCATCAGATAAACATTCACACACATTTACACTCCGATGGCGCAGCATCGGGGGCAACTCTGGGTTCAGTGTCTTGCCCAAGGACACTTCGGCATGGAACTGCAGGGCTAGGGATCGAACCACCAACCTTCCGATTGGCAGGCGACCTCTCTACCACTTAGCCACAGCCGCCCCAATAACTAAACTTTAATGTACTGTATCCTGAAAATTCTGTTTATATATGACTGTGTTGTCTACGTATGTCCTTGTCTGCTCACAGCACTTGTTAAAGATGAGGGAAAGATTGGGAACCCTTGAAAAAGTCAAAATCACGAGAAATTATGTGTTTACTTTATTATATGTTACCAAAATCAGAAAGTCAGGGGATCACCAAAGTCATCCAGTGGGGACCATACATGTCTTTACAAAATTGAATAGCAGTTCATCCAATAGTTGAGATACATACTATCAGACTGACTTAGCCATCCTTAGAGCCATGTCGCTGTATTGGCTACATAAAATTTATTGATGAAAGGTAGTTTAGACCAAGTTAACTTTAGATGTATGCAATGATTCCCTGAAGTTCATGCTGTTTTATGTCTAGTAAAGTGGAGCACTGGCACTGCCTGTGGTTAACACAGACCCATAAGACTTGACTAAAACATAAATTGTATGTGTAGTAGGTTTTCTTCTATGGGATTCTGCAGGGCCAAATATCTCTTAAACTCTCCGGTGCCCCACAATCGTATCCACAAATACTAACAAATACGCACACAACCATTACACAACAGCCTACAAACAATTCTATTTGCTTTCCCCCAGACACAGCTTCCTTCATTGCAGCATTAAAGGGGAGAGATTATTCCCTCTATTTCCAGGGAAATGGATTTTATATCAGCTGTGTGTTTGTAAATCAGACCTCCATTTCCAAGAAGACAGGGGGTATTTCTCTTATCTCCTTGACTGTATTTGTTAAAGCTCAACAATATAGGTTACAACTCCTCAGATTTCCCACCTGCCTGCCTTGGGAACATGCTTTTCCTGTTACAGCTGGTATATCTGCAATGGAATAAATCAATTAAAGTGCAAAGGCAGAAACATGAACATGTTTCCTACCACTTTTGAAAATAGATTGTTTTTTAACCTTGTTCCCAGATCTTTTATGATTGGTTATCACTCTCTTTGAACCCAATCTCCCAACATTAAGTTAAGTAATACAGTATATCATTTGCATTTAGACTGATAAGTTACTGGAGGGAAGTTCAATTTCGCATGCCTTCACTTGTCACGGAAAGTTTGGAAGTGCTGATCCCAGTTTGCTGATAAAATGGGAGCTGTTGGATAAAAGATCTTGGACTTCCTACCCATGCACACCCACTGGGGCACAGTAAAATTAGGGCCAGCCTAGTGTTGTCACTAGCCCCCCCCCCCCAAAAAAAACGCATCGATAAAAATCTATATTTTTGACAACACTAATTCCTGACCACGCACACCCACCGGGGCACAGTAAAGTTGGGCCCAACCAATATCAAAGTTTTTTTGGTTCATCATAATTATACCGACAAGAGGGGAGAGGAAAATGCAGAAAGTAATCACAGATGGAAAATCGATGAAGATGACGAAGACTTAGGTAGTCTGATTGAAATCTGGGGGGCTTAAGTCATTTATGAGATCTGCAAAACCAAATGTGATTTCCCATACCTCCCTAGACTCCCCCCACCCACCATCCCCCCTACTCCTTCTCTCTTTTCATTCTTCACTGGATCTGTCACTCAGCCCTGAAATATTCATGCCCAGCTCTGAAAAATGAATGCTTCTGCCAAAAGGAGCAGAAGTTGAAGAGAGAAGTTAGTCGTTTTGATAGATACTCTCTCATGATAAAATTGACAAAGGGCTTTGAGTCAAGCCGTTGCTTCAGGAAATGTGGATGATGTGATGACTCGCTTTGGCAGTAGCGTGTCATTGTGTGTCTACTGTATGTTTGCGTGTGTGAGTGCATTGAATGTGTATGTGAGAAAATCAAGGTAACATTGTGCCATTTTAAGTGCAAGTAAAGCAGGCTCAAAGAATTAAATTTGAGACTCCTCAGAGAATGAAATGAATGAATGAGAAATCTAAAGACTTGAAGACTTTCTATTACTAGCACAAGAATAATTGAGAGATGAGCTCTGTTATATTTGACCTACTGGTTGATAAGACTGACAAGTTCAATATGCATGCATGCACACGCACACACACACACACACACACACACACACACACACAGTAACAATAGTGTTACTGCTCTACTACTCTACTACTACAACTCTCTTTCTCTCTCTCTCTCTCTCTCTCTCTCTGATCTTTCTATATAATTGGCTGCAGAGTTTCTCAGCTCTGTCTCAACAAAGTACATTTTGTATTGATTCTCTTTCCTTGGCTTCACAGACTCTGCTTCCCATAGTTATCCCATCTACTGCTGGTGTCTCTATCAGTTGGCCACACACACATGCATGCACACACTCTGGACAACACAAACTTTTAAATAGTGCCTTTATGAAGTCTTATGTAATTTAGGAAATAAAATTGGGCAGAGTTTGTTACAGACTAATATCTGCAAACAGATATCTGCACATGAATGCAGAATCTGTAGGCAATGGGACAAGACGGTGATATCAATGCGTTCTGGTTTTTGTTTGTGGTCCATTTGTAGTCCAAGTATTATATACCAATCACGTTTGAGCGGGCTTTGGTTGGATGCAGGTGGAACCCGTTGGCCAAATGCAACCTGGGATCCCTTCATCTGACGATGACTTTTTATTAGTTTTTTATTAGTTTAATTTACATGCATTCGTATGCAGATATCACTTTGTCGTCTCTCAACTCCAACCCCATCTGTCTTTTTTCAAGTTGCTAATCAAACTGTAAACAATGACCAGTGCATGGAAGAGGAGGTCTTGGCCACACCAGAACCCCCGAAATATTAGCTTGTCCCATAGGGGCTACATGTTTTTGTCAAACCGCTGCTCTATCAGTTTTTGACCCGCCCACCGCAACCCGTGGTATTTTTTATTAAGCTTACCTGAACCCCCCCTGTCCTGACCTGAGGGTTGTGGGTCCACCTGCACATCAGTACAGAGTAGCATAGCCCGGTGGCAAACATATTAAATAATAGTGTGAAGAAAATGGTAATCTAGTGACCTCAGCAGGATACAAATCAAACCAATATTCACTGAAAGATGATGGGCATACAGTTTTGATGTTCTCTGGTTTTCCTAGAGGTTTGTCAGAGTCACATAGCTGGATGGTGGGATGAATAATACACACCAGTAAGGTTGTACAGTACACAATACACAGCAGCACTGAGACTTAGTTGACTTGTGTACAAACATACTTACAACATCAACACGTCTTAAACAAGATGTAGGCATTGATATTCATGCTGTTTCACGCTCATACACCGAAATACAGATGCAGTTGTACGGGGTGTCCCACAGGTAGCTAATCCAGAATAACATTGTTTCCAGCACGCTGGGCTATTAATCATGGATGAACTCCTGCATCACTGACAAATCAGCCTAATCTCACATGGGAGGGTGTGAGTGTGTATGCACAGGCACACACTCTCACACACACAGATAAACACACACATACACACACACATACACACACACACATATATGCATGCATGCACACAGAGGAGTGTGTGTGGACACACGCATGCATTTTTATCAGTCTAATCTCATAGGAAAAAAGCATGCTCTGACTGGCAAACAGAGAATTAATGCAGAGCAGGGGGCTCTCCTCCCCTCTGCCTCCTCCTGCCTCAATCTTTACTTATCTGTCTCTCTCATGTCCTTCTCCTCCCCTCATGTCTTTTCTCTCTTGTTTCTTTTTGTGGAAAACAACAGACCAATACCTGCAGCCAGTCTTCAGACAGTCTGGTGAAACACGGCCAGGAGACTGATGCTGTCAGCAATAATCCCTAAATCTTGAATTTACATCAAATACCACATCTCTAGTGTAATAACCATAAAGGGGAAAAAAACAGGTGCTTCTTCATTTAGCGCACACACAGAAATGAATACACACATGCACACACATTTAATGACTAAGCAGACTAATGCCCGGAGAAACACGCTGGAAGAGAGGCTACCCTGCAGCAGAGCAGTCAAATATCCACTATGCACGAAGTGTGTGTCTTTATAAGTGTGTGCGTGGTCAGGAGAAAAAGAACAAATTAAAGTTCTCTACAGAGAGCATGTTGGGCTAAATAAATAAAATGGTGCAGGCTGAACAAATCTGTTCAGAATGAAGGGAGAGTGAGTAGGAAAAGGTTCAGCAGAAGGGGTTGATGCAAAGTGCTGAAGGATAAACATATTTACATTCATGTTGGAGTGTGTGCTGTGTGAACATATTGTACGTCGGTGTGGATGGAAACGCTCGTACATGTATGCCTGCTTATATGAATCACAAACGGCTCTTTGAATTATAAAGCCTCCTTCAGCTGTACACTTGCATATCTCACAGCCCTGTTGGAACACACAATGACATCCTGTCCCCTTAACGCCCACCTCTGTTCTATTCCCTTTTCCCTTGGCCCTCTGACTGGCTGCTTTGTATCCTGACAGATATACAGCTCCTGGCTGCCCTACAGGACTCTGGGGAAACGAGATACAAATGCCACAGTATCTGCGGTATCACTGCCCAAAACCAATGCTGTAGCCCGTGGCAATAAAACACCTGCTAGGACACAGACACCACAATGGTTGGGATGAAACAACACAATACATGGTCAACCAAGACACACAGCAGAACTGGATGGTGTACAGGACCGCCTTAAATCTATTTTTTCTTTTTGGTGCAACGTATTTAACTTCCTTTGGCCCCGAGGCTAATCTGTAAATTTATGTCTTTGGTGCAATTAAGGGGTTAAGCATCAAAGCATTGTATAAGTCATTACAAATGCAGGACATGTCTTCTTTTGACTGCTTGTCGTGTAGCGTAAATAGGCTTTTAATCTCTGATCCAAACATGTAAGACATACAAATGTTCTTACATCACTGCATTTCTAACAGTGTATCTATGTGTCCTTTAATTTGCCTGGCTAATGCAGCACTCTAGCATAGTGATAAGAGAGTGTAATCTTCTTAGGTGTGGCGAAAGCTTAATCAATATTAACATATTCCTCAGCTCCCACTCCATTGAATAATTGATATCCCCACACAGTCTTGCTGAGAATGAAATAAGATGTAGGAGTATTAAAATAACTTCCCCGAGATAAAAGAAAATTGATTAAAAAAAGATGGCTGAAAATTAAAGAGAAGGAAAGGGAGCCTAAGGGATTGGACTTTGCATACAAATGAAGAAAAGGGGTTGGGAGGGTGGAGAAAAAAGGAACTTCAGGGAAGTTATGAGCCCATTTATCTAACTCCAGTCATTGCACACTCGGCCGGCCAGGTTTTTACCGAACCAATCAAAGCAGTTAATCTGAGGGATCCACTGTAGCCTCACCAATCTCTGACCTCCTTGTAAAACATGTAGTTATTAATCAGTGATTACTCATCTGTAATTTCTGCATGATTACCTCTTCATTAAAACTTGCTGCTGCGGCATCTCGGGCTTTGCCTGACAGGCTACCTCTCTGTTCCCAGTAGTAACATCTTAAGCATTCTTTAAGCCTAAATGCCCGCAGACTCTGGCCAACCTGGGCAATAATGTCCCAGCGAGAATGATAATTAGAATTACTTGAAGTTTTTTAAACTTATTTCAACAAGGTCCTCCAGTTCAACTACTGTATTTTAAAGTGTAAAGTTATGCCAGCTAGCCACAAATTCTTAAATTACTTAATTGTAAAAAAAAAAAATATCATAATGAATTTAAGTCCCTGGCCTGGAGACTAAATGCTCATCCTCCTCAGCTGCAGGGACAACACAGGGAGGAATTTTCAAGTTGGATGCAGTGAGAGGATCAGGCTTAAGAGGAATCATGCATTTGGACCACCTCAGCGCTATCAGATCACTGCTGACACCTCACCTACCACCCCCAGGGTTTAAGCACACATCACAAGTTGAGAGGGAGAAGGCAGACAGATGCTTGTGAGTTTGTGTTTGTGTGTATGTGTTTGTGCGTGCGACTGTGTCTGTGGATGGTTTGTGTGAGTAGGAAAGGACAGAAAGTTCTTCAGCTGTCAGTGGACGGGGACAAATTCAGCCCATCTCGAGGTTGCTGCACTCACATAGGCAACATTTGAAGGACAAATGTTTGTGTAAAACGTTGAGTCTGACAGCTGTGTTCAATCAGCGAGGGGAAAACTGATGGGTGAAAATGAGATGTCAACAAGATGAGGATGAGGCCAATAAGGAACAAAGATAAAGGCAGCAACCACACACATACAGTGTTATAGGACATAAATACACAGGAGGTAAACAGCACTGTTGTGTGTGTCCTCTGTAGAAAATAATTACATGTGAAAGATGAGAAGTAGGCGCAAGAGGTGATTGAAGAAGTGTGCACGACTGAGCGTCCTTTTGTCTCTTGAGCATGTACGTGTGTGTGTGTGTGTGTGTGTGTGTGTGTGTGTGTGTGTGTGTGTGTGTGTCTCTGTGTTAAACTGGTCTCATTCATTCAGCACTGTATCAGATACCTTCTATCTCCATTTGACAGGCAGCTGACGTGCAGCGAGGTGAGATAGCTGCTCCGATCAATGTCTTCGATCTACACACACTGACCGTAACTAACTAACTCGAGGACCTATCCTTCATGATGAACTGCTGTGTTTTTTACATGAAGAAAAAAAATGCAATTAAGCTCATACTGTCTAAACTGAATCAACCATCTGTCACAATTAATGTTTGGAAAATTCACTTTAAACACATCCCGCTTTAAATCTTAAAAAGCTATGGTAGGTAGCCATAATTATAACTTGCGGCAATGCAGTTAAAAATGACTAAAATCTTTTTCAAAGCCTGTTATAGTGTTATTCTTTTAATACCAGGCATAAAGATGTTGAATTCCTGGGGAGAAAATGGGAAATTGCAGCCATTTGTGCCTCCATCTCATCCTTCTGACTAATCAAACTCTAGCCCGTTAACTGTCTGTTCTAATTACACTGCATCGATACACAGACTGACTTTACTATCTGCCTGTCTGAGGGTCTGGTTGTGCTCTGTGATAAAGAAAAAGAGCTACGACAGAGTGGAGTTAAAAATGTGGTATCGCTGCACACTTTTGTAGCAGGCTGATACAATTTTCTTTCTAGATTATTTTAGTCAACCTCACTTTGCACGAATCATGGGTCAATGTGTGAATTTTGTGTCTGATGTGAGTGAAATCTCCCTGTCCTTTTCTCACTTCCTCTCTGTCCTTTGTCTTTTCACTTTCTGTTCTATTTCCTTTCTCTTTTTTCTCTCTGTCTCCGCTACCCTGGGCTCCTGTCAGCTGAAACAAATAGCCGTGTCTCAAACAGCCAGAGCACTGGGCAGGTGTCAGTCAGGCTGCAGAGCACAGATATTGATCATGGTTGGGTACAAAGTCAATCCAAAGTAAAATGACACACTCATTTTACCAGCAATATACACACATCATGTAATGTTCATGCAGTACATTGGTTGTACACTTTTCTATCCAGTAATGTATCTATCCAGTTTTACTTTGGGTTCTGCAATTACATGTTGCAGTAATTCTGAGTCAAAGTATAAACTCTATAAACTATACTGTATATTGCATCCATCATCCATATTCAGTAAATTCATAATTTTTTACATACTAAGCTATTTTAGATAATGTTCCAACCCCTAATTCTACCCATTTTTCCTCATATGCACCACTCTTCATTTTGAGTGGATGGTGGGACAAATGTTTTGATGTAAAGCCAGATTCATGGTTAATGCAAGGAGTTAACAGGAGTCCCACCGTAGATACCTATGGCATAGGTTTTTTTCATTGGTAGTTCAGGTCATGATTTTTCCTGCAGATAGTACCCGTGTTCCACTAGATGGATGTATCGTACTTGATAAGGCCCTATCATGCTTTGAACAAGTACTCCACCGATTAGCACTGCACTCCTATAACGTCATTGTGCTCACGATGAATATTGATGGAACAGAACCAGAGATATCATATTTCTTGTTAATTCCATTCCATTTTATTTCCTTGTCAAAATCTGGCGCCTACTTTACCCACAATGCAACTCAAAAGCAGAAAGTTCGTCCGGGGTTGGGGAGTGTTATGCTAGTAGCAACTAATTTAGCCTTTAGCTGATAGCCTCAAGCAGATCTGAGGAGCAGGCTACCCACAGTAACTGTATTTATATTACTTCCTTCATTCTGTGATATGAACAAAGATGGGAAGGTTTGTCTTGTTTAATGTCTGAATATGATACTATGCTGTGCAAGGTTGCCATATTTACATTGTTTTCCTTCACTGTGATAGAGAGCTGAAATATATGGAGCTTACGAGTACTGTAATCAGAGCTGTAGCAAATAATAATTCTGAGGTAGTGATTTTAAACAGTACAGAAGAATCCGTTTATTTTCCTACACCGTGGTGTCTGTGCAGATCTAGTCATCTAGTTGCCAAACCTACATCTGTGTTTCCTTGCAAACTTCAGAAAACTTCCCCTTGTGAGGTTCCTATGGCTACAGACGACAAGAATGGTGTCGGCTAATGTTGTTCCTGTCAATGCATGAATCAGACCCTGTTTACGATTTCACTTTCTCACTATCTCCTAGTTCTCTGTGTTTTGTGCTGCTTGACTGAAGCATGATGCATTAATGATGAAAGACTTTTGTCTGCTTGAATATGATTTGATCTAGGGCTGCAGCATATGATCATTTTCATGATTGATTGATACTTAAATTACTTTTTCAATTGATCGATGAACTGTTTTGTTTATAAAATGTTCCCGATCAAGAAACATTCATAATTAGGAAATAAGCTGGAACTGTTCAGCATTTTTGCTTGATAAATGACTTTAGCAATTAAATTGTTTTGGACTGATATTCTATCAATTTTTGATAATTTAGTTCATTTTTTTTTTTACCACTAATTTGTTCAATTTGACATTCACACAACTAATCTGACAGCACAAAATTAATCAAAACTAAAATTCAAAATACAAAGAAAAGGAGAGACATGAGTCTGTTTTGTGTCCACAGGGTTCTGCTACTTAGTGTCCGACTCAAAACAGATGTGATGTGTACCGCTAACAAAGCTGAAAAGCTGTGGCAACAAAGACAGGATGCTTTTTCCCATTTACAGCTCTTTTTTTGTCTCTTAGTAGGGGATTTTAAGCTTTGGATAGTCTAAAGCTATAGAGAGCGACTTCATTCATATCATGATATACAGTGTATTATACTGTATTTGTTCAGTTCCTGACCCCTGACCAGTCGGCTATCCTAACCTTAACTACTCAAGGTCAATGCCTAAGGCGGGACTTGCCTAGAAGTTGTGTGGGATCCCTAATACCGTAACGCTCCAGTAAGTCAATAAATCAGGCCATCTTGTCTCTCGCCAACATCTGCTTACACACACACATACAACAAAGCTACTTCTGACATAAGGTCTGTGAAAATGTAAAGAAAACAGATGTCAAACTCACAATGCAGCTATTTTTGACCGCCTGTTTTCTGCTCTTTTTAGTTGACATGCATTGGAACTGAGTTCTGCCATTTACATTCTGGAAAACATGGAAAGACAACCTCATCTACCTCATTTAGTCCATCACAGGGAGAAAAAAGACGACAGATGGAGCAGGGGATGTTTAAGAGCACAGGAAACATAGCTAAAAACTGTTTCCATCATTAGACTCCACACCATCATCTCCAACGTCACTCATTTCCCTCCCCACGCACACACTAAAACATTTATACTGCCATGCCTGTCTGTTGATGGTTCTGCCTGTGAATTATTTACCAGTGGAAATGCAGGACCAATCTAATTGAAGAGAAGGGAACTCCATTGGAGATGAAACTTTGCTTTTTTATTTCTTATAAGATGAATGCTTTTCAGTTGATGCGGTTAGATTCTGTTGCCGTTGTCTGTGCCGTTTTGTATTCTCTAAGCTCGTTGTCTGCAGCTGTCCGCAATTACTACAACGTTAATGACTTTCCTCTGTGAGTAACATTTCGGAATGCTACCGTTAAATTTGTAGTTTCAGTAAGTATGTGTCTGCTTCATAGGCTGTTTGTATCACTAACACAGTCTGAAGCAGTGCGAGGCAAATGTTGTCTAACTCACAGTTAACATCTGGCCAATTAACACTGGTGCAAGTTAAAGGATAAAGAGGGAGATGTATTCTATATACATTTTCACACCTTGGAAGCAAGAGTGTTAAACAATGACTAGTGGGAGGTGGTCCCCTTGTTCTTTTTGTTCTATTTCCGGCATGGATGCTGCTTCACCACACTGATGCCAAGCCCAAATAATAAAAAAAAAAAAAAGCACAAAGCACATGGAGGAAAAGCTGACAAATGCTACATTATAGAATGCAGCAGAGGTACAGGCAATCGGTTATCTTTGGTAATTTAATTGGTAATTTAACTACAATTTGCAAATATTTGGATGGAGATATTCCTACTGCTGCTGCTAACAAACACTGTCGCAGGATATCACACTATTGAGCAAAACCCAAGTTGCTTACAGCACATTCCAGATTTCAAAAAAGAAAAGAAACAGTTTGCACACACTGCAGGATAAATATTGGCTGGGGACATCACTGCTGTGTGCCTGATGATGAGATTCCCTGCACATAGCAAAAAAGAATCTCTCACTTACACTGTATTGCACATGTACACACTCCCATAGTTACACACACATGCAGCTCTCCCTCCTTTGAAGTGCTGCATCACTAGACTGTAATGGAATTCTGTAGCTGACTGCTGACTGGAGGCTTTGGAGGGGGATGGATGGAGAAATGGATGGATGGAGAGAGAAATGAGGGAAGAGGTAGGTGGTAAGGTCGGAAAATTGATTGAAGGAAAAAATGGTGAACTGTTTTTGTGTTCATGCGTTTGAAGAATTGTGCCCCCTGCTTCCACAGAGTTTTGTATGTGTGTCTTTGTGTGTGTGTGTGCGTGTGTGCGTGTGTGTGTGCGCGTGTGTGAGAGAGAGAGAGAGAGAGACAATACTCCTAGGGTGATGCCATCGATATTAAGTGTGACATGCGGAGGTACAAAGGTTCATTTTCTACTAATGCCTGTTTAAAAAAACCCACCTTGCTTACGACTTCAAAAAGGCTCCCCGGGGTGAGGACCTAAGTGTATGCAGCACCTCCCACCCTCCTTCCCTTCCTTCTTTTCATCCTACGTTTTAGCAGGGGACAAGAGGGTACTGTAAATTGACTTTTGATTCATCCCCTTTAATTATACAAATAGACTTCATTATCTGCAGTGACTCTAAAGTGTTGTGGAATGTATTCATTAGTCTGCATGGAGAGCTACGAGTGTTCATTTAGGGGTACTCAAGTGTGTATGATTTTGCATGCTCCTTTTTTTGTAGGCGCAAGCGTGCAATATATTCAACAAGGTGTGTGTGGATGTGGATGTGTACACCTGTCTGTATGTGTACTTTCTTGTTCAGAGTTAACTCTTTAAAGTCACAGTAAAATGTCAGTGTCTTTAGGTTACCTAATGTGACATATTTACAATTGAAATTAATTATGTGGGTGGGGTATACTTACGAAGAGGAATGAAATCAGAGTCTTCTGATTTTATTGGATCGTGCGACTAAAAGGACAATACGGAGCTGTAGAGAGATACCAGCCACACTTCCATCAAGTGTGTTGTTAGATGAGGAAGAGGAGAAGGTAGAAATTAATAAATTGGACCTTAACCACATTCTACTGAAATGTAAACAAAGCTTTAACTGAGATCCAAACACAAACCTCTTACCCATGATATTGCTCTGCTAGATACTATGACAATACCAGCTTCGGTAACATGTACTGTATGCGAAAACATAAGCAGCCCAAGTTGAGAAATCATAGATCTTGTGGTCGCCACATGGTATCTATGTTGCCCCTTTTTACATTTTTGAGGTGGTGCATGTAAGCTTTGGGAAACCTGCAGCACGACAAAGCCAAAGTGCGTTAGCTGCGATGCAATGCCGTAACCTCCTATCACACATGGATTCAGCTGTGCACATCTGTCTGCAACCTTAATTATTTCACTCCATAAAACTTGTGCATTCTCTCAGTGACAAACACAGACACATTCTTTGGTTGAGCCTATGTTTAGAACAGAAACTCTCCTGAGTTTTGGATTCAGCACAAACGGTATGTGACTGTAATTATGCAAAAGAGGTCATTAACTTAATAAACAGTGTTTGTAAACAACAGCACAAAGACACAGTTTCCTTGCATCCCCCCTTCCTTTTCTGTCTCTCTTAGTTCATTCTCTCTGTTTCTCTATCTATTAGCTCCCTACCGTTATCCCTCTCCCAATTCAACATAGGGGTCTTTCAGTCTTGGTGATGAGCGTCTGAATTTGAGAGGAGCGTCTGAAGTCAAGAGAAGAAAACATCCGCACTATCTCAATTGCTGAATAAACAGCTGATGGCACAGCAAGGGAGCTGAATAGGTTTAATGAGTAGACTATGGCAGTGTGACCCAGATCTAGTTTCGAGACTGTCTCTAAGCTGCATACAAAAACCAAACTGACAGTAACAATCATCAACAACAATTCTCATTAATTACAGTGGCAACACTTATGGTCTCCATTCTCAAAATCGACCCAAACGAACTCCCCTGTGTGTGTGTGTGTGTGTGTGTGTGTGTGTGTGTGTGTGTGTGTGTGTGTGTGTGTGTGTGTGTGTGTGTGTGTGTGTGTGTGTGTGTGTGTGTGTGTGTGTGTGTGTGAGTGAGTGTGTGATATATTTCTGAATTGGTGTCCGTGTCTCCCCCTAATCTCCTCTACTTCTCATCATTCCCCTATCTCTTCCATGTTCTGTAATGCTCTTATTTAACTTGGCATCATCCCATCCACATTAAATGTCAACAACTGAATATTAATCACATTGCTGACACCCCTTCCCTCTGTCTCTCTATAACACTCATCCAAGAGAGGGGATTCTTTTTTCTCTCTCTCTCCCTCCACAGACTGATTAGCAGCATATTTGAATATTACCAATTACCAATATTAGAGTAGTAATTTCCGGCAATAGTCTGCTTCTCCACCCTCCTTGTGAATCAAAGAGCTCAGTGCTTTTTCTCCTTGTTTACCTAATTTCGGTACTTACAGCATATTTTCTCTCAACAGCATTATATAATTCCTCAGTCTCAATTGTTTGAGCTTTAAAGTGTAAAACTAGAGTTCTACATTCTGTCTACATTTAGACACAAAATACATGCAGAATTGCAAATTTGCAAAGGGAGAGAGAAAGGGAGTGAAAGGAAAATGGTGAGACAAATAATGGCACAGATATTGCACATATTAATAAAGAAAAAAGAAGACCTACCAACTACTTTTCCCATCTATGATTCTCAGCATGACCAGTAACCCTTTTTTAAGCCCACCATAGTAGGTAACATCATAATTTATCTTACAAGCTGACACAGCAAGACAACGCCCAGCAGGGAATCCAGTGGTGTACTGCTGAGCTATCTTGAGGCATACAGCACAAGGGCCTGCCAGACTCAATCTAAGAAGGCAACAGAAATATGGGGTGACCAAACTATGACCAGCAGTATATCTGTGGCCTGACACCCTTATGAACCCCAGTAATATATTTATTTACATTGAACACCTCCAGCATGAGTTTAACTACACCTTTAGAAAGACCAGATTTTAGAGTTAGGATGACACTACACATAACCACATTGTGGTTGAACTGTACTGTTTAATCCTAATTCTCCTCGATCGACATTTCATTTTGTGTAAGTCATCAAAGTCTCCAGAACCTTCTTCACGTATCCAAAGTCGAACTGCTGCTGAGTTTTTCCATAACAACAGTCACCAAGTTGACTAATGACATCCTAGGTGGAGGTGCATTCTGCAGATGTAGGTATGGCTCATAATGTACTATGCCTGGGTATCAGTACTCAAGTACAGAAAAACCCAGTTGTATCAAAACTTCGCGAATCAAAAATACCTACATTAGAGCCTTTTTGTAGCCAGATCTAGAAAAAAAACACTATTTGTATGTGGTTTTGCTCGCAAAGATTAATCGATTAGTTGTCAACTATTAAATTAATCGGCAACTATTTTGATAATCAATTAACGGTTTGAGTCCTTTTTGTTAAAGAAAAGTGATTACAGCTTCTTAAATGTGAATATTTTCTAGTTTCTTGACTCCTCCATGACTGTGAACACACTGATTGGAAAACAGTGATTGACATTTTTCCCCATGGTGGTCGAGCGCTGTGTATTTGATGGAGTTGGTACTATTAGTTCAACATGCACAGATACATTATAAAAAAAAAGGTATCAAATAAAGTACTCTACTGGTATCTGTATAACTTTAAGGGTACTGGTATTGGTAATCGTATCGTAATTTTTTAAACAATACCCAGCTGTAGTTCATACTGATGTGTCAGTGAAGCAGAGCACTTGCCAGTCATCTATCGTACAGCACAGGTGAGAGTTGCCTGTCTCTTGGAAATGCCCCTTGAGCTTTGCCTGACCCCAATAAACAATGTGTGGGTTGGCTGTGTTTGTGTCTCTGTGGACAGAATGTGTCAACAGCCTGCTAGTCTCAATGTCATGGCAATGAATACCACAAGACCACACATACAGAGCACACACATTATGCAGCAAGATGAGAGGTCATCTCATCTGTGTGAGTCATCAGTACAACCTTAATCACTGTGACTCATATTTAATGCTCATTCAGGAGTGACTCCTAGAGAATAAAAGGGAATGCACCTCCTTTCATACTTGCCTTGACATGAATGACACAGTCAGGGTTGTGTGTGCGTGTGTGTGTATGTGTCAGGAAGTGTGTTTGAGGAAAGCTTTCTCGCATGCTATCCACCTTGCACACACAAAGACGCACACAATCAGTTGAATTATATGTCACGCTGATCTGTTAAGTTAATTTGCATTTTGAGCGCCGTATACAGTGGACGGGTTGGGTTTAGGAAAAGAAGAACCGGTTGGGTTTAGTAAAAGAAGAAAGCTATGGTTGGGTTTAGGAAACGTGACACGCGGGTTGGGTTTAGGAAAAAAAGAACGGGGTTGGGTTTAGGAAAAGAAGAACGAAGTTAGGTTTAGGAAAAGAAGAAAGCGACGAGTTTAGGAAATGTGACACGCGGGACACGATCACCGGTCTCCTGGGTGAAAGTCTTGTGTTTGACCCATCCACCACCCCAACCAACCTCCCTACGCTAAAAAGCGAGTATGCGTCTTGATAACACGCCAATAATGGCATACGAATTGGCGTGTCATACATACACTACTTCATGAGATCAGTCTGACACAAGACATATAGGCTTATCGGACATACATACCTCTTCACTTTCTCGTTCTGTTTACATGTGAGATGTGACATGGCTGTTGTCAAGACTTGGGCCTTAATAGAGTAAAGTTGTGTACATAGACTATATATTAATGATTTGAAATTGCTGTTGCTCATTATATTTTTCCAGGTCACCTGTGCTGTCTTACCCACAAAAAGATGTGTGTATACTCACTACTAGCCCTCATTTCTTTGACAAGCATAGCATGGAGACTCATTATCCTGCCACGCTCAATAGCTGTTATTGTTTCTCACCAACTTTATAAGAAAAACCTGACATAAATTAAAAAAAACATTGTCACTTCATAACTTTTTTGCATTTCTAACCCCCGTCAGCCACCACCACAAATAGACTCTAATTCTGTGGGAAACACTGTTCTAGGTCTCCTTACCAACGTGTTGTCAAGGTCAGCTATGATAACTAGCACTGAGGTAAGTAAACAATAGCTAAATATCAACTCTAATATTTACAGGCTTACTTTCTTTCAAAGTTGTCCTGGAGATAGCGGAAAAGCAGAGGGAAACATCATTACAGTTTGGGAAAGACAGCTTGATTCATGTTGGAACAATTGCAGCTGTTCATTTAGGCATCTGTGTCAACTGGCACTGTGCTGTATACTGTGAATGGCAACACTGTTGGCACATGATGCATCACACGTGAAATAAATCATTGGGCTTAATATTCATGCTTGTCAAACATATCAAGTTATCAACATATTTTTATTTACTAAATTACATGCCTGTCCTTCTAATTGTCTCAAATTATGCAGATTTAACAAGCAGACCTAACTGAAATGCAGCCACTGTTAATGAATCAGGTTTACTTGTGTTTGACAAGTCAAAATGTCCTCAGTGAGAAAGATCTAAGAATAGGTTCCATAAGATACTTCCACTGAATAGTCAGAATGAAAGTTAAAAATAAGTAATTAGTATCATGAGAAGCCAAGAGCCAATACCAAGAGGAGCTTGTTGGTGTGGGGCTGGAGTGTGCCTGAATAGGTGGTTGGACAAGTCAGCATAGACGATGCAGGAGGCAGAGTTCTTCCAAAAACCCCAGAAGAGGAGATCTACATAGATATCTGAAAGCACAGAGAACCCAACTTTTTAGACCAGTACGACCCACTAGGGCTTCAGGTTCGTCACATTTACATGAATATGTTGGTGGTGTCCACTTTATATGTGGACTGAAAGAAGAAATGGTGTTAGTAGGACATGTGCAAAGAAAAGCCAAAATAGAGAATCTTGTAACGGTAAGAGGACCCTGAATGCTCGATGCTGTGCCCACTATGTAAATGAGTTAAACTAACAACTAGCCTGAGCTGACAAAAGTATCGTCATATCTCAAGTTTTACCATTATAAATGACTAGTGTGTAGTTTCTGTCTCCCCCATGAGGAATACTAAGTAATGATAACAGAACTGTCGGCGCATCCACATGATACAAGCCTTCCATGACTGCGCACCACCATAGCCAAGGAGGACATGGAGGATTAAAAAAAACATAATGGAATCTTCAGAAGAGGTAATTATCGTAACTCAAGCTTCAGTGCGCGAAAGTCGCCGGAAGACACCATTTTCTAAACATAGCCATGCTGAGAAATACAGAGAGAGTTTTGTGAGCTTTAATTAGCTTTGTATCAACTCATTTGGCAATGGCTTGAATGTAACGGACGTTCATTAATGTAAAAAAGTTATGCACTAAAGATTTTAAGAAAGAAATAAAAAAAACAATGTTAGATAGTTTTTCCAAAAAGGACTGTCTTATATAGACATATGGAGCAAGCCATGCAACATATTGATAAGATAGCCCCAAAGTTCTAGTTTCACTTTCGCTCTCTATGAAACATATAGACATGATTAGGCATGTTTGTGCATATTCAACACCCTCGATGTGTCACCTTCCTCTAATCATTATTCTAGAAGGGACGTGTCAGCATCTAGGATAGCCAATCTCATCTTTGGCTGAAAGTAGCATCTGCTCTGGCATCTGTTATTAGCATCGCTAACTAGGCAGCACACTGACTAATCTCACCATCATCTGGATATTCAGAGTAAAGCCACAAATAACTACTGTAGATTAATGCTTATCAGCAGTGTCGATGATCAGATAGGACGAGACTGTTAGAGCAACAACTGAGACCTCGCTTCAGCACCAGTGTTAAATATTTTTTCTAACTACGCAGTACTCATGATTAGATTCATGTGCAGCTTGAGAAACACCATGCGAGTAGTTAACAACAATACTAAAAAATGATGGCTGTCATTCTAATGTCAAATCCCTTTTACACATTTTTCACTCTGTGATTATAGCAGTCTGTTTCATGCTCAGTTCCTGTTTCACGTCTCTTGTGCGTTTATGTGTGAGAATGTGTATGTGGGTTTACTCTTTGTAATCTTTTAATGACATGCACTAATGGTGCGTTGAGGCTCAGAAAGAGCCCAGGCCATGAAACACACACACACGCAGATTGACTGAGGCTCAGTGGAAGGTCGCAGCCCCTGAGAGGATCCACTGGGAGATTAGCCAAATCAGAAAAGCGTTTTAGAGAAAGGCAGCTTAAATGCAACATAACACAGATAGTGTATGTGTGGAGAGAACAGATAGATGGCCACAGCTTTAAACCCAACATTTTGTTTGCAATGTTTTCAGTCTGGGCCCTATGGTTTCCCTTCATCAGGTTTACAACAGTGGCATCCTGCCACTCAGCATCAACATCTAACACTTGCAGTTGCATGCTGACAGTACAGTACATCCTGCTGTTTTGATTACATTTTTCATCATTTCATCATATTGTACTTTCTTGTAACGGTTCTATATTTAAACCTACATTAACCTCATCTTACTGTAATACTAAATGACAGTACTTCCTGTCTGGGTTGTGATTTAGTGGAATTTCTCATCTACTTGCACAGAAAGTAGGAATGGGAAATTGAGAAATATGGGCAGGATATATAACATACACATAACCTGAGTGGAAGTACAGTACATAATGTATTTGACTCAGTACGTCTTGGTAGGCATGTTCCTGTGATTATTTGATGTTGAGCCATCGTTCTGTTGTCTGTGACTGAGAGCTGTGGTACAGTCTTAGCATTTGCATCAGTTTTCTGTGCATCGCTACTTGGTCCAGTTGAAGTGGATGTGAGAAAATTTCCTCTGACATAGAGCCATATTTATTTGATGTAATATGACAAAGATGCAGAACCATGAGGTTGTCATAGGCCCGTGTTACAGCTACAAGAAACATGCTCTTTTTTACTCAATCTATATAAAGGTATGCGTTACACACTCAACAATGCTGCATTTTTTAGGCAGATACAGTATCAATATTTGAAAGTGTAAAAAAATCACTCAAAATAAAATATAAAAATAAATAGAAGATTTACATAAACAAACAGCATAAACACTTTTGAAAAGGATTTCTAAAATTTGATTATTAAAGGATTTTTACTTTTGATTTGCACTTCTACAGTGGAAGGTGCCCTGCTTTGCCTAAAATAAGAGTGCCAACATCAACATTGAAATTATAACATTTTATCAAATATAATATAAGGCTTATCACCACTGCTAATTAATGTCATGGGGGAAACTGATATGTGATGCCAACACTTTATAAATTATCTCAAAATATCTTATCGGCCTGACGTATACCTCAATACTATATATATACCTGGCTTTAATCGGCTGTTGTCAACATGTACTGTATGAATTTTACTTATTGTTTCCTCCTAGTTTACTACTGCTTTAATTGTTCTTAACAGCTGTGTCTGGTCTAATCATTTTACCCTATACTCTATTGCTTTGCTTTATTGTATATATTTCTGCTTCTGTGTTGTGTCTTGTCTTGTGCTAAGTTCTGCGTTTGTTTTTTTGTCATTTTGTTTTTTTGTATTTTAAAAAACCTTTTTTAACATCGAGGGCAGGATACTACAGATGAAAAATAGCCTTTTGGCTAATTCTGGCATTTTTAACCCATGTAAAATCATGAGTTTTATTAATTTGCACTGTCCCCTTTCATAAAAACTGAATTGAATTGTTAATATGGGCTTGAGTATACAGGTGATGTACTGTGGAAAGCATCTAAACATACACAAAACATAAAATATTAATAAAAGTAACTGAAAATGGTTTATTTGGACTTTTCTGGAAGAAAAAACAAACAGAAACACTGTCACCTGTTATATGCCACCTAAATAACAAAGTCAGTCCACCACAGAACAAGATGGCAGACACGTTAACCTAGTAATGCCAACAGCTGTTTAACATTAACACGCCAGCCTAAAGCTTTGGCTGTAACAGTATAATGTGTGTTGTTAATTTCACAATCAAAATTTAAATATTTAAAACTCACCTGAGCACCACAAATGCCAAAAATAGAGCCACAGCATCCTGCACTAAATGTTGTTTACCAGCCAAGTGTTTTCTGAGTCCTGGCTTAAATGTGCTGCATACAAATATCCTTTTCCTTCCTCACCTGCTTGAGATTTCTGTGGTGAAAACTCCAGCCAAATGTAGCCTACAGGTTTCTCCTGTAATAGTCCCTCCAATGTTGACTACATAGAGGTCAGCAAACGGTCAAGGAAAAACAGTATTCTATAGTTAGAGCTTTTTCTGTCAATTACGAACAGTTGACAGTGTTCAGAGCTGTTTGTTTGAAGCAGGAAATAAAGATAATACAATTCAATTTAAAAAATAACAGAAATGCAATTACTAGTTATTGATGACATTTCTTGGTGCCAACACAATAACACCAGTAGTAACAGATTCATCATGTTATCAAGTAATCAAAATTATCAATAATGCTGATAGCTCCAAGCATCCATTGTGAAACAATGCAGTGACAGTTCTTTGGACCCTTCAGTTCGGTTGAATCTTAATTAATAAATTGCAGGGCAGAATCAAAATGCAGAGATTCGTCTTTTCTTTTGAAAGGTTTTATTCATTTCATATAATACTGACACATGTACTCAATAGCGGTTAACAGGCGTTTAAAAACACAGATATTAAAACCATTAGAGCGTCAATTTATTTTTAGCCCTGTTGATTCCATGGACTATTTTTTACACGTTTACATGTTTCAATATACCATAACATCTACTTGGTATTAGTCTAACCTCACCCCTGAAATGATTTTGTCCATTGTCAAAAAAAAAGACTGGGGTGAGACAAACTGTCTCCCCATTTTAAAAAGTGGCATGTGGTAAGCCACAAACTATTCAAGGTAAAATATTCTTATGGAGGTGAAATCTGAAAAAAGAAAAGGTTCGGATTCAGATCTGAGAAATATTTTGACAGCATCAAGTGTGTCATATGTGGTACAGTTAATTTTAAATGTGTCGTCCAAACCACATGAGACAGCCATTCTGGATCCACTCCCCGCCCTTTTTTTGTAGTGATGTTTGTAATGCAGAATAGCTGTCTAAAATCCAGATCCCCTTTATTTCCTGTATGCGTATGGAACACAACCAAGCCATAGAAGAGAGATGAAGAATACAGATTGTTGTAAAGAAAGTTTTTTTTGTCCTCTAATCAAGCGCTGTTTAGGTCATAGGTCATAGTTCACGTTTTTTTGTTGTTGTTTGTAGTAGCAGTAAAGGATTGTGGGTGATGCAGGCTTCTAACGAATCACGGACACTCAGTTGTGTTTAAGGTGATGGAAGACGTGTTAGAGTCCTGTCTCTTCAGCCTCCACATCTTGGATATCCTCAGGAAAATGAAACAATTACTAGTTCCTCATAGAAGTCTGTCTGAGTGTGTTTCCTCACTATAGGTCCATTGTGCTGTGTAAGTAACTCCACCATCATTTCTGCTCTTCTTGAGACGGGCAGGACTATCGAGTCACCTGAAACAGGGAGAAAAGAAAGTGGGTCACTGAAATAGTCCCTAAAAAATAAGAATGAAACTTGAAACTGTAAAGGTCACAGGACACAGTTCGAAGCCAATTCTGGAAAGACATGTCAACTGAAGCTTTGAAATGATGCAGTGCCTTGCTACACAATCCGCTATTTGGAAATAATGGGAAGTGATTCTTGTTGGTGGAGCACCGACAACGTGGTGAGAACAGTCTCTGTCTCTCCTGGCAAGAAACTAAACAAGACACAGTTTGAATTATGGCAGTCGGCCCACAATGCCTCACTCTCATCGCCTGGGCCACTGCCATGTCATTTTGTCTGTTTGTCGAGATGCTGCTCTAATCACATGGTCTCTTTATCTCGTCTATCCATCTTTCCATTTTCTCTGCTCATGGACTCACTTTTGGTTTATTTCATCTATTAGGAGACATTTTCAACAAGCCAATGACCAACCCTAACCCAAACAGACACAAATTGCTGTATAACTGCCAGTGCTTGGACGTGTAATAGACCAGACTCCCTAAGTCTATTCTTCTGTTGTCCCGCATGTCATTCTCTCTTATTGTGTTTCCCAGTGGCTTCTCCTCTTAGCCCCAACACATGCTGTCCCCTCTGTAGTTCTTCTTGAGGGAGTCTGCCTTTTGTTCGACCCAGGTGCCAGCTAACAAAGTGTGAAGGCCAGTCATCACTGAGAGAGCTCAGAGGAGCATTTCCTCCAGGGTGGCAGCTGAAACTGTTATACTGTATCTGCTCTCTATGGCTCCAGGCCACCCTTCTTGGGCCGACTCCCATTGCCCTCAGGCATCTACTCCTGTGCCTGATCAAACAGTCTGCAGGCGTTTGTTGTCATGCCAGTTCAATATACACGTGCACCGCTGCATCTCTGTGCCTGCTCTGCCTTAATGTGCATCAAATTCCCTTTAGGTGTTCATCCCCTTTCCTGTTTAAAAATGCCTGTAGGTGACAGTTTCTGTGCCCAATTAGAAAGTGAATTTAGGTAGTTGGATCTCAATTTACAAAGAACACAAGTAGTGCTCAAGTGTCATCTCTATGGGCTTTTTTAGGGCCACAAGTGCCACAGATTCTATTTCTTATTCAACAAGCTTTAACTGTCTACACTAGTGGCTGCTCAGATGGCCACAAGGCAGATTTCCCCTTAACTACTACATTATACACACTTGTTATGACTCACACTATTTAAATAGTTTGATCTTGATTTGGTTTTTCTTATTCTTTGATAATCTAAAAGATTATTATTCCCAAACCCCGTGGGGAGGAGGGCCACAACATCATGGCCCCAAACAAAACTCAGCAAAGATTGTTCTTGCTCGGACTTTAACTTCTGGATATTCGGCAGCGTTGCCACAACGGACCGAATGGCTTCACTCGCATCCTTCTCCACCGCCATTACGGAACTATAACTCAAACTAGCTCACGACCTCAAGGTCATCGTTCTCAGCCACTCCCTCTGTTAGCTGTTTGGACCGGTAAAGATTTGACTGGAGAAAATCCAAGAATATACCGCAAACCCAGATGGAGTACTGAAGGAAAATGAAAATTGAGCGGTAGTACGTACGAGGGCGGAGCCAGGCTATTGATTCACTGCTTCTCTTGTTTCTATCAAAGAGACAGGTGCTCTCAGAATATGTTGCCTAAGGGCCCGGACACATGCCACGTTTTTTGCACTTTCAAATCCATTGTTGTTAATGTAGATGTGCAAAAGGCATGCTCAAAAGCAAGAGTGACTCTGTTTTTCATGTTTCAGATAAACATAGTTTTGAAACGCAACAACACACACTGCATGTCACGTGATGAGGAATAATCAATCACAGCCGGCAGATATCTTTCATTCACGGCAGATATTTTTCTTCCGTAAATATCACAGTGCAGGGCTACCCAGAGCTTTACGATCTGTCCCACAGACAATATTTTAATATACACTTAAAAAACAGGGCTTAGAAAAGCAACTCTGAACTCTGAAACTCTGGTAAGTAGGCTATGCTATTTTAGGTTAAGATGGAGATGTTAGATGTCAATGACACGGTTAGCTGGTTATGGTCGCTTAGCAACGTCAGGCACAACCTAACTCTGCCCCCACTTTAACTCCGCTCCCAGTTTCCAGGCGGTTAGAGACACGGCATGTGTATTTGGTATTAAGAGGTTAATGGTGCTTGCAGACTGCCTCCTCGGTTTAGTGTTGATGTAAGCTTAAAAGTATAACATACACCTTGTCATTTGTTTGTTAATGTGTGTATATGGCTGCATGTGCATATACTGTACACAAATACACACACACACACACACACACACACACACACACACACACACACACACACACACACACACGCTTGCCTAGCAGTGTATGACAGCTCAGTGGCTTGGCAGCCCGGCCGTGTCTGTCTGCTCATCCATATGATATTATTTGGCATTGATCTAGCTGTCTTCCATCCCCTCCCTCTCTCCTCCCTCTGCCCTCCTCCTCTCCTCCTTTTCTCTGCTCCCAGCCAGGGATGGATGGAGGGAAGGATGGAGAGTGCCAAACCTTCTTTTGTGTTCTTGCCTGCTTTGTGTACCCAGACACAAGCATAAGCTCCTTGTCAGCTGACCAGTTCCAATATTCTTGTTTTCAAGTGTTTTCTTTATTCTTTTATCTACCTATCACCTCTGGCTTCAGCCTTTCCTCTCCACTTTCCACTTGTTATTTTTTCTTTCTCATCCATCTCCCCCTGCTTCTTTCTTTCTTTTTGCTGCTCTCTCTCTCCATCGTCAATTTCAGTTTACGAGCGGGTCTTAATGGGACTATAAGAGAACGTTCGATGCTATTGATCTGGATGCCTGCACGTCTTGACCTCAACGTACCATACCAGATGAGAGAAAAAAATCACTCTTTTCATCATCATGTAAACACATCAGCTAACACACAAAGTGTACATGCGCACACACGCACACACACACACACACACACAGATCATTGATCAAAGACCTGAATGCAAGAGACAGCAGATATTTGTGCTCTTTCAAACTACGACAGAGTCAATGATAAAGCGATGCATGGCTGAAACTAGTTTGCTTTCATCTTGTTCAGGAAATTATAAATGCGCTCTTTGGGTTTGATAAAACTAAATGCATGAGATCAGATATATGAATCAACTTCTGAATGGCGCTCACATATTGAGAAATTACATCATCTTCATATCTGATCAACCCTTGTGCATCTCTCTCTTTAATTATGCCCGATACATACTCCAATACCACTCTGTCATTATCTATTTACATCTCCTTGTCTCTTTATCTTGCTGTGATGCGAGCAGTTAACTTGAAAAGTCCAGTAACACTTATTAACCGCTTTACACAAATCAGAGGGCCAGCACAGCAGAAAACTTCAGGGTGAGAATAAGAGGAAGGGCTGTTAAGAAGGAAAGAGTGTAACTTGAGGGGCTGAGATCCACGTTGCTAAGTGAGAGGTGAGCAGAGGAAAAAGTAGGGATAGAATTCTTAATCAACCAGGTGTATAGGAGACAGTGTCAGAGTGTTTTAAAGATAGAGGGAGTGGAAAAGAG
The DNA here is from genome assembly GCF_010015445.1 of Perca fluviatilis. NCBI lineage: Eukaryota > Metazoa > Chordata > Actinopteri > Perciformes > Percidae > Perca > Perca fluviatilis. The sequence continues at coordinate 20,528,011 of NC_053116.1, read as the reverse complement.
AGAGGAGCACACTTGTGTCTTAAGCTTTACTTATCCCTCTCTTTTTCCCGAGGAGATGCACTCTCCCTCCTTTGACCACGCCTTCAATCAATTATTTAGGCAGAAAACAAAGGTCTGCACCCAGCCATGAATAATGGAAGATGAGAATGCAGAGAGAAGGATGGAGGTTAGAAACAGAAGCATACAGTGACAAGAGGTGAGTCTCACACAAATCCCCTCCTAAGACAGACAGCTAAGAGTCTGCTCAGGCCATGCCACTGAAGGAAAGCCAACAGGTGCCATATATATATATATATATATATATATATATATATATATATATATATATATATATATATATATATATATATATATATATATATAATATACATCCACACCCACACATAAAGGTAGACAAATGGACAGTACATGAAAATTGAGAAAAAACAAAACAAAAAAAACAAAACAAACCGCACATACTGTATTATGGGTGAGCCATAGCGTAAAGCTTTTGCATCAGTCAGAGACAGGCAAGCAGGGCAAGTGGTAGTGAAGGGAATTGTGATGTTCTCTTTTTCTGTGTGTGTGTGTGTGTGTGTGTGTGTGTGTGTGTTTCTTTTTTTTTTGTGTGTGTTTTTTGTGTGTGTGTGTGTGTGTGTGTGTGTGTGTGTGTGTGTGTGTGTGTGTGTGTGTGTGTGTGTGTGTGTGTGTGTGGGGGGAGGGGGGTTATTTGCCTTGTTCCTGTTGGCCTTGTTTTTCTTCAGAAACTGTTTGATGTTAGATTCAAGATGGGCGGAAAGAGAAAGTAAAGAGAGAGAAATTGGGTAAGAAAAATAATGATATAGAGGGAAAAAGAGAAACTAGTAGGGCACGGAGACAAATGGAAAAAAATGGAGAAAGAGAGAGGACAGAGATATAACATGACGGAGGTGGAAGTGAGTCAGTCGGTGGTGGGTCTGACCATGTGTCTATATGTGTGTGTGTGTGTGTGTGTGTGTGTGTGTGTGTGTGTGTGTGTGTGTGTGTGTGTGTGTGTGTGTGTGTGTGCGCATGCATGTGGATGAGAGAGAAGAGTGTCTGTGTGTGTGAGAGAGAGAGAGGGAAATACAGATATTACAGAGATAGAGATTGTGTGAACACCAACCTTTGTGGTCTTGACTTTGTTGCCTGTGCTGCAGCTCCATCCTGTGAGGTCTGGGAGAACCTTACACTCCTCACCATCCATACACGGCTGCATCTGACACCACCACTTCTGGGCTACAATTGAGGCTGGGAGGGAAGAGAGTAGAGGGCGGAAAATATTTAGCTTGGTAAAGACTTGATTCAGTGTTTGTAGGTGTGTTTTTATTTAGTGCCTTAATGTGTCTCCAGACCATGTATTTGGGAATTTTCATTTCCATTCAATTTGTAATCATTATGAGAATATTAGGAGCTGTGCGCATCAAGACAGTTGGGAGCACTTATTCTTCAGTTGGGTGCCATGAAACCATCGCAGAAGAAGAGGGCGCAATGAGATGATGTCATTAAAAGTCTAACTTCAGGGCGCCTGGCTAGCTCAGTTGGTAGAGCGGGATCCCATGTTTAGAGGAGGTTTACTCCTCGACGCAGCGGGCCCGGGTTCGACTCTGACCTGTGGGATTTTGCTGCATGTCATTACCCCCCTCTCCCCTTTCAGCTGTCCTGTCAATAAAGGCCTAAAATTGCTCAAAAAATTATCTTAAAAAAAAAATAATCAAGTCTCAAATAAACGAAAACATGATGAAATATGGTATTTCTGTTTTAATCTGCCACACTTTTCTTCTCCTAAAGCAGAAGCTTCAGCACCTGCTTCATATACGCCATGATTTATTCACCCAGTCTGTTTCCATTGCACATTGTCACACTTTGCTTTTATCAATACACTAACTTTACCACCTCAGCCAAGAGTAACCAAATTTTGCAATATTTTCAACTTTTTTTCTTTTCAAATTTTTTATGAGCTTTATTGAAAAATGTGAATGCAAACACACTTCCTGATATAAATGTAGTTTCACTAACCACATTATTATCCTGACCACACAGAACCTGGCACAAACTATAAAGGATGTGTATATTTGAGGATGCACAAACAATTTGCAGAACAGTGTGAGCTTCAATTCAAGTGCATCACAATTAAAGCACAATTCTGCTCTAGTACACCGTGCTTTATTCACATATTATTTTCAGCTATCTTGCCTTGTGTCTGAGGTTGTTACCGGTTTCCTTATGTACAGTCCAATGTGTCGCTGTATGTGGCTTTCCACTGCTCCTAATGCTTAGGATGGGTTAAATGCAGAGATTGAATTTCACTACATTGTTCTGTACGATTGTCAATCAGTGGTTAACATCCACAACTTTCCCATTGTTTTCCTAACAAAAATGGCTCTTTACTAGTGTCTTCCATTTAGATTTCCAGAATGCTTCCCTGTGACTAAAAAAAGATTTGACACAGTGGGGCATCATGAGTTTTAATACATGGCAGTTTATAATATGATTTTGAATACTTAATATTGTTAAACATCAATATCAAGATAATTCTTGAAATATTTTTCATAGGTAAAAAAAACAGGTTATGCAGCTTTTCAAAAATGCAGATTATAACTGTATGCAGGCACTACAATCATATGAATTTAATCAGCACATAAGGGATCATTTACATTTTCAATTCGTGTAAGAAGAAAGGACAAAACTGGAGGGAAGATATGCGTAAGATACCTGCGATATTTTGTCAACATGTCAAATCAGAAGTAAATGAATTGTTGAAGTACCTTAGCAAACAAAAGAGAAAAGGGCTTAGAAAGACCAGATACACCAAGAACAAGATAAATAAATATAATTACAAAGAAAATTGTAACAAAAGAACTCACCACAGTAAAAGTGGACTGACTGAATGTGTGAATATATGAATAATGTTCTTATGAATACTCTTTCTTTATCTGTTACTATATTTGCCACAGTCAGTTACCAAGTAATTACATGTTTAGCATGAACGTATTTAAATAGATGCCACTCCAACTTAAATACTTCCATGCTAGTCTCGCATTGCCAGACAGCACTGTGGAGTAAGGTCTGGCTGCAGTACACCACACATACAGTACATTGTGGAATAGGAGAAAAAACACTCTGGGTTGTTTGCATTTCTTTAAACCAATCGCAATTGTCTTGGGCAGCACTAGGCTCCGTATGCAGCAACGGTGGCTCTGCAAAATGGTCTCATGAAGGAACTTGTTTTGGTGGAACATTTGCACCCTGCAAAAGAAAACGCCACATACAATATAAAATAAAGTTTAATACAGTAACGTAAGCTATATAAATTGACTGGATACATGGTTAAACATCATTTGCTCGTACCAGCGTATCACTGTGTGTATTTCGTCCATAGCAAATCCCCGCCAATCAGTCCAAAAATGTCCCAGTTAGAGAGTAAATGCCGTAAACATATTCCTTGTAAATCTTTACAATCATTTCCAAAATGAACCAAGCAGGCCTGCCTTGTTGCACGATCCAAATTTTCCTTAAAATTTGCCATTTTCAGCGTGTAACGTTGCTCAGAGTTTCCGGTTAATGTTCCTCGATGCAACCGGAGTTTAAAGTAAACACAAAGAAAGCCGAAAGTGAGGGACATCCGGCGGAACTTCTGGCGGTAAACTATCCGGTAAATGAACCATCGTGGATCCAGATTAAAAACCAAGCCAAAACCAAGCACCACCCACCGGCTAGGTCACAAATGTTCTCATTTTAAAGCTTAACAGTACACTAAAATAAGTTTCTGAAAACGTGAGGTGAGAAATAGGCAGTGCAGTAACAGAATCTTGATTCATATTTGATCAGCGCTGCCTAGTTTGACAGTTTGACCACAGTTCAAGAGCAGTGATTGTTACTCAGTTACTCAGCTCTGATTGGTTGTTTTCCTTTGGGTGCTGTGGAATCTTGCAAATGCCATTAGGAGCATCAGGAGGAGACAGAGGAATGTGATTTTTTTCACTTTCATTATCTGTTTCATGTTGTAGTCAGGATAAAGTGACAGTTTGAGCAAATATGACAATTTCTTTTTTTTTATATATATATATAAAAGTTACAAACTGAACCTTTAAGTGAAATTTTGAATGCAGGACTTTTACTTGTAAAAGACTTCTATATGATGGAATCACTACTTGTACTTTAATAAATTATTTGAATACTTCTTCCACCACTGATGATGATGATAATAATAATAATAATAATAATAATAATAATAATAATAATAATAATAATAATAATAAATTATATATATTATATTATATTATATTCTAACTGTACTACTATACGTGTCTCTGCAAATTGCCACCTGGAGACAAATAAAGTGTTTTAAATTGAATGAATTAGAGTCAAAATTGTTGTTGACCTTTGGCAATCAATAGTGCTCACACACATGGTTACTGTGTTCGTTCAGCTGGTGAGGAACATGTGTCGTGCTTAAGTAATTCAACTGTGAATTCTAAAAATCTAATCTGTAATTAAAGTTGTACTTCCTCATTTGTTCACTTTATATACCTGTTTATAGATTTACAGTTTTAACATGAACTGCAAAGGCAAGAAAAAACAGAGCCGCAGGGACAACAGTCTGTGGTTTCATCAAGTGCCAATCTTCATAGCTGCAGGTGGTGCAGGCTACTGATTTTGTGGACACAGGAATGGTAGCCAGGGGGATTTTCCGGGTATATGGGTACATTTTCTAGCCTGGAATTGTCAGTACTACTGTGAAACAAAGCTCATTTATGTGTAAAAGCCCAGAATCAACATTTCATTCAATGTCAACAAAGCAGCTCCAGAAAGATAACACTTTCTGCAGATTATAATATTTGCTAGAATGATTCATGTTGGGAGTCCCTTTGTGTTCACATGGCATTGACTAAAGTGCTCAATATAATAGCAGGAACACCTGAATTCCTCCTCATGAAGCATTTACCATATTCTGCCTCTCAGTTAAGAAGCCATTATGTTATATTGGATTTTGTTATATTCAATTGTGTGTTATTTGCTTGGATGTGAAGCACTATGTTAGTTTTACTGTTCAGAATAGTTTAGATTTCTGCTTCTTTTACCTTTACCGTTTATCTGTATAATAACGGTAGTAGGCATGTCATTATTTTTTGATTGCTTGTGTGCGCAATGTCCCACATGCCGGCATCCATCATCTTTGTAATTCCTCTGAACTCATCACAGAAATATAATTGACAAAGCAGGAAACAACAGGAAAGCAGGGACAGTTAGAGAATCTGGTTTTATGCCATGCACTTCTGTTCAGAGGCTACAAGGACACTGCCAAGAGAGTATTGACATAGTATACTGAAGACATAGATCTATGTCTTCACTGTCAAATCAAAGTTTACTTCAGGCATATATCATTTTTAATATCATGTAATATAATATATACATGTTTAAAATGTACAGATGTATGCATTATAATGCAATGAAATATTTCACTCTGGGACACAAAAAAACACTTGCTATGTGTTGGAGTGCCACATGTGAGAGGATTACTGCGTCAGGACCGGTCAGAGAGTATAAATGATTTTTCAGTCAGAGACACTTTGGGAGTTGGCCATTTAAAGCAAATGGTTGTTGTGTTAGATTTGGCAGAAAATGCTCTGCTTTTTGAGGGAGCTCTAAAAGAATTTCAGCCGCAACAAGGCTTTTATTGGGAGAACTAATCCCTCTGTTTCCTCACCAACACATACGTGTACATTAGATCTTAGTTAAATCAGGAGAACCAAAAAATTTAGCACTTAAGGAGGTTGGGGTGTTGGTGGGAGCACATCTAAGCAAATATTTCTGTTGTGGATCAGGAGATTAATAGTGAAAAGAATCGGGTCATAATGGCCGTGCTCGGCACCTGCATCAGAACTGCTTGTTGGATTGTTTGATCGTAAACCCCCTCCCCCACGTTTTTCTGATGTCTGCTTAGTGGGGGCTGTGCCTGATAATTTCTGTAACTGTACGAAACTGACAATCTGACATTCACACCCACACTTAACACCATGATTGGGCAGCTGTTGTGGAGGTGAGAAAAGGGAACAGGGTTTGAACATCTCTCTCTGGCTCTGTTTTTCCATTGTTGACGTAACTTTTTCTTCCACTTTTCATGTGAGCACTATTAGAGGATTCTAGCAGAGACAGTCTGAAAATGTTTTCCGTTATTCCCTTATTTAAACAATATTGCACACACAGTGACCCAATTTTTCCAGAATTTCATGCAGAATTTGGGTCAGATCTGTGGTTCTGTATCGTTGCAACCAAATCTCTGACTCTTTTACAATACATAACGGTTAATCCCCCCTAGTAGGCACCAATCGGGTAATGCAAGTACACCTTTAGTACTCTGCCTGAACTAACGCTGTACTCCATTATCATACACAGAAAAAGTATAATCAACATGAAAACATTGAAAACCCTAAAAGGCATTTTAAAATACTAAAACCAGGTGTGGTTCTGACAGTGGGAGCATGCAGATACTTACAAAATGTGCACACAAACAGTGGTACATACCATCAACACAGGAGGGCATGGCCCGGGTGGTGCCAGCGACCTGTCCGGGGAAGCAGGAACATTTGACAGTCTGAGATCTCTCCTCGATCTTGTTCTTGTTGCAGCAGCGATGGGCAGCGATCACCTCACACGTCCCTGCCTTCACATGCACTGTGAAACAGAGAGAGACACACTGTGTTCAGTATACCAGGCTCATTTACACTGATGTTTAATCCTACATGTGATCTAACAGAGAGAAAGACATTTTGTTGTCAGACTTGTCTGGTTCCAGACCAATGAATCGCTGCCCAAGTCTCACATTTTTTTCAGCTTTTTAAATAGGTCTGGTGTTTTGCTCGCTATCGGTTGTTTATGCTGTTGAAAACAATAATGCAGTTATACAGGTTGTTCTGATAAAACCTACAGAATTAATAACATTTAAATTAACCTTGATAGAAGAGATGTGCCAGTCACTGCCAAAGGGCTCGAACCAAAACTCCAACCCTACAAATGCCAAACTACAAATGGCAATGTCAGACTGAATAATGAAGTGAAATGAAAGGGCAGTTCAATGTGATCATGAGACTATTGTCAGATAACCATGAGCTACAAAAGAGCAGTTTATAATCAGAATGATCAAATTAAGATTCTTTATTTATGCACAGATGTGTGCACAAAACAAAACCATGCACCCACGTAAAAATACATATTTGGCTTACAGACTCAGTCACTCACACATAGCGACTCACGATTATAGCAAATCGGAAGTCCCAGTTTCTTACTGTATGGCTGCTGATCAACAGCTGCTACTTCACTAAGAGGATCTGTTTAGAAAATGCAAGTTAAGTCTAAGGGAATAAAATGGTAATTGAAAAACTGTAATTGAAAGTGAGAAAAACAACCAATGTTTGTATAAGAATATAGTCATACTTATTTGATTGTATGGAATAGCAATTCCAAATGAGAATTAGCTTTAATAGTAATGAAGGGTAGATGTATGAAGCCCCTTCACTTCTTCTATGGCTACCACTTTGTGTGCACATGTATATACACACACACTTCAATCAGACAGCTGTGTGGTTAATTAAGAACAGGTCCACCCCGAGCACAGAAGTCCCTTGAGTCAGCTAAGAGAGAGGGAACAAAGAAATCACTCTACATTTGAAGATTTGAGATGTCAACACATGGTCCTTTCATACCATCCTTTCATCAAATACATGAAAATGTCAAGGACAAACAATAAGCCTTGTCAAAAGCTCTGTGTGTGTGTGTGTGTGTGTGTGTGTGTGTGTGTGTGTGTGTGTGTGTGTGTGTGTGTGTGTGTGTGTGAGTGTGAGTGTGAGAGTGAGAGAGAGACTGTACCTACAATGTATACTGTTCATGTCTTCAGCTATGCTTGACTTTGCATGTTGTGTGTGTTTGTGAGTGTACGTGTGCATGTCTGTATAGTCACGTAGTCTGGTGTGTGCGACTTTGTACACAGTTGTTGGAAGTTACTGCTATTTCCATTACAAAAGAGTCCGCCCACAGTACAACAAAGGGTGCACACTGCGTGGCAATGAAAACTAAAGCAGCAAACAATAACTCTACTCTGTCCAAAAAGAGTATTTAAAAGTGAAGCAAGCCAAACTGAAAGACAGAGTATAAATATGTTAAACAGGCTAACTAACAGAGATTTGAAAAGTTCTTAATTTGCTCCGTCAATGAGAAAAAGACAAAGCAGCAATCCTGCAAAGCCCAGTCCAATTAATATCTCTGTGAAAAGCACAGTCTAATATCTCACCCACTGTGTGCCTGCCTCTCACCGTTCTTTCATGTCCTCTGATTTCCCTTTTTTCCTCTAGTGATGTTGATTGACTGATCTGTCCATCTGTTCTTCTATCAATCCAACACTTTGGTCCACAGAAATATATTTCATCCACTACAGATTGCCACTAAATTTGGTGTCAATATTTATGGCCCCCAGAGAATGATTGCAAGTGATTTTGGTGATCGCCTGACCTTTGCTTTATCATCATCATCAGACAGAGTTTCATTTGTATATAAGAAAAGAGCCTCAGGTCACATCATGAGCTCTTCATAGTAATGTTTTTTCTGACCTTTGTGACCTGCTTGAACCTCTTTTCCACAAATCAGCCACACTTTTATGATCCCCACAAGATCTTTGTCCATTTTGGTTGTTGCGTGACCTTTACTCAATAGCCGACTTCAGGCCAAATTATCAAGTTTCTACTAATGACAGATTAATGGCTAGTTTGCCATGACATGTCTCGATTTGTTTCTCTCCCCCAGAGGATGGAGTATATTGACTTTGCTGATACTGTGGCTTTTTCTTCGTGCCACTCTTAAACCAAAAAATCTTCTTGCAGAAAGATATGTGATAATCTAACCTGCTAACTGTTGCACTTTTGACAGAGGAGAGAACCTTTTTTGGAGATTTCTTGACTTCACTTTATCACCTTTCGTCGCAAGGCTGAGAATATCCAAATCAACAGTAAATCATTTATTCCATTGAAAACTTTCATGCCCTGGGCTGAAATGAGCCTTGCAGCCTCTACCGATTGCTGGTGGGCTTTAGAGTTTAAGTTTTGTTTGATACTAATACCTCTCATTTTGCCTCTCTGTCTGTCTGCCTGCCTATCTATCTATCTATCTATCTATCTATCTATCTATCTATCTATCTATCTATCTATCTATCTATCTATCTATCTATCTATCTATCTATCTATCTATCTATCTATCTATCTATCTATCTATCTATCTATCTATCTATCTATCTATACAGTATGCACCACCCTAATTGACTTGCTTGACAACCTTGTTGACTAACACTGAGCTCAGGAAAATCAACACCCACACAGAGTAAACACCTTAACCAAATCCCCACTGGCACGTACACCCCCTGGTCCATTTTGAGGCTCAGCACCTGCAGTAGTAATTGACTCAGCATTAGTAAAAGCGGTGGTGCACTAAGCTGAGCATAGAGGAGTAATGAGGAGAGGGGTGTGAGGATTTTACTGGAGGAATGTAAAAGTTCATTGAAGCTTGATTAGACAAATTAATGTTAATAGATGACGGTACATTTCTTCAATATGGACCACATGGTGAAATGAATATGAGCTGGAGCCATATGACAGAACGGTTGAGTGATTATTTTGGCACTGCTTGATACGTGATACTTAAGACTTAAATTTTATGCATACTCTACTTGGCAGCTAAATCAGTTCATTTGTTCATATGTCAACTTTTATACCATTAAAACTGCCAGCTGGCAGTTAAAATCATAGACTATGTAGTTGCTCTAACAAGAAAACTATGAAGACATGAGAAACTGAGCAGTGACTGACCAAAACTGTTTGATTAGCATAATTGTTTTGATTGCTGCTATTCATGGTTTTTACAAAATGCAGACAGTGGTAATCATTCTGCCTGAGGTCTGGTTGTGGTTTTTATCCTCCAAATCAACCTTTAATATGTGAAGACTGGTAAAACACATTCTGGGAACAACCATATTTTTAAAAGGATGCTGTACTCAATATGTCACAAAAGGCTGTATTAACAGTACTGATTTCACATTTGATAAAATAGAAACTGGCAGTATTCACTCTTGTTCAGGCTCATAGTGTGAGATCATGTAGAGGTTTACTTTCCCTCAGCATTAATCTCAATATTTTCCCCTTTGCAACATTGTTGCAGCAACAGTTCCGGTGGATTTTTGCTTAGGAGCTATGGAGCTGGGATATTTGTCTCAGACCTCTCTTGTATGCTATAACAAAACGGAGGGCATAATGGAGACAGCCCATAATTCCAGTCTGTAACTGTCTTTTCTGTGTTTGAGATATTTTAAATTTAAATTTGGAGTTAAAAAGTAAGCAGGACAAAGGCCGAAAACATGGACCTTGATATTTTCTTTTGATTCTTTTGTTAACAATCATTTGCCTCCTCCATCATTCTCACTTACAGACAAAGTGAAAAAACAGGAAGGACATGTTTTTACCAGCATCATGCTATGATCAGGATGCGATACATGTCTGAGCTTCTTGCAGTGTAGAGAGCTGCTACTGATGGTGGCAGTGTTGGAGTAAACTACTGCTGCTTGTTGATTAGCTTGGTGGACCTGCAGGCTTTAAATGATGGCAGGTGTTGGCCGGATTGCCCCCAAAATCATCCATCATATGATTTCTATTGGAAAGCATTTTTATATATGATTCATGCACTTTTTCATTCACTTTTTTACATTGAGCAACAAGGGATTTGGGGGTAAAATATACTGTATAATGATAAGCAGTTGATCAATACTCACAAGTAACCAGCACTGCAATGGCATTTGTACGTACAATGTTTGGTGTGCTCTCTAGCTTTGTACCGTAATACAGCCGGAGATTTCAACAGTTTGAGTCTGTGTTGTGCTAAGATGTTAATAATTACCAATCTGACAGATAGTGAGTCAGGCAGGGGGTGAGAGATTCCAATAAACTAAACTAAATAAATATTCAGCTAAATTAGGCATTACTTACCACATGACAGAAGGATACACACAAACATACACATACAATATACACACTCACAATAACTTATTTTTTTTCTGTGTATGCACTGCTAAAATAAATAGCAGATGTAAACACTCGGTGTTACAGTCTCCAGAGATATACATTTCCGCCATGGACTGCCTCAAGGTCTGTGTTTTTATTTATTTTTTATTTAACCTTTAATTAACCAGGTAGGCCATTGAGAACAGGTTCTCATTTGCAACGGCGACCTGGCCAAGAAAAGCATAAGTGTGCAGGACAACATACAGTTTCACATTCAATACAAGACAGGAATACAGAATACAATAGGCTACATGAAGTGCAGATTAAGTAGGCATTACAAAGCCGATGCAAAGTGAGGTGTAAGTAAGACAAAGGATATGCAAAAGTGATATGGTAATAACACAATATACATGAATAGACAGTCTGTAACACTGCTGAGATGTAGTGTAGAGCCAAACAAAATAAAACAAGAACAGTTAGTGCAAATTATGATCTAGATAGTGGTGTTGAATCAGTTATAACGCAATATATATGAATAGGCAGTCTATGTACATGCTGAAATGTAGTGAAGAGTCGATATACAGTTAGTGCAAATAGTGGACTAGGTAGTGATGTAGATCAGAAATGACACAATATGCATGAATAGATAGCCTATAACATGTTGAGATGTAGTAAAGAGTCAATATACGGTTGGTGCAAAGTGTGGTCTAGATGATGATGTAGATCATCATCACACTTTGTGAGTGCGTGCATGCGTGCGTGCGTGCGTGCGTGCGTGCGTGCGTGCGTGTGTGAAGACTAATGATGTTAAAGTACACTAAAAAAAGCAACTAGGTGAGACTGCAGCTGTCTTTTCTATTTCATAAATGGCGCCTATTTTTCTTTGTAATCTCTTTCACACTACATCTATCTATTTCTGCTCTCCTCCCTTCTCCTTATCCTCATCTTCTTCATCTATCTCACCTCGTCTTATACTGCTATTTCATAAATGACCCCTCCTTTTCTCAATCTCTCTTAGCCACTCCAGCACACAATTTTTCCTTCTCTTTCTCCTGCTCTTAGGTCTGCACAGCAAACTCAGCAGGGTAGCGAACCATTATCCTCAATCACAGGCCCTAAATCAGAAGATTTTTACACTTTCTATAATGTGTTCTCCCTCTCTCACCCTGTCTCTTTCTCACACTGTCAATGTATCTCTCCCTCTATAAGCCCCCTGTCATCTCTGTCCATGGCATGAGGACTTGTTATCCCTGCCTCTCTTAACACAGCAGTGGCTGTTAACCCCATTTACTAAGGATGACGTGCTACTGACAAACTAACAGATGGACAGATTGCCCGGACTCTGAACAACCAGGTGTGTGTGTGTGTGTGTGTGTGTGTGTGTGTGTGTGTGTGTGTGTGTGTGCGTGCGTGCGTGCGTGCGTGCGTGCGTGCGTGCGTGCGTGCGTGCGTGCGTGCGCTGACACACACAAAGCTCTCTTGGTTCCAGCGGGGTACTTCTCTCAAATGTCATTCCTACCACTGGGGGCCTCTCTCTCTCTCTCTCTCTCTTTCTCTCTCTCTCTCTCTCTGTCTCTCTCTCACAAACACTCTCACACACTCTCTCACACACACACACACAGACAGACAGACAGACAGACAGACAGACACACACCTGTTGCACCATCCACCTTTACAGTATGTGACCCTCTTCTGCCAAATGGCACAACCAATGGCAGATCATTGGACAAACAGTATTCACTATGTCACCAAGCTTCCAGTGCCACTTATTTTGTGAGGATGTGCATACGAATTTAGCAGTGCTGGTCTGACCAGGTACTAAGCCTATGTTTGGATCTCAGTAATGACTCAAATGACTCTTTGAATTATCTCAAACCATTGATGTTTTTGATATAATACACATGTAAAGCCACAAAGAGTCATATTAAGATATTGCTATCTTAATTTGTGTGATTCATGTTGAGCGTATAAAGCAGCTAGCCCAGTACCTAAAAGTACTCCTATGGAAACAAAAGCAGCTATTGTGGAGGTGACAGTATCATCAGATTGTAGACAATGAATGAATTCTGTACTGATTGAATGGTGTGTTGACATTTTCCAAGCTGTGCAGTTTAAATTGTTTGTTTAAAAAAAAAAACGTAGACGCACATTCAATGCCAAGAGAGTATGCTGGAAAAGCAGCTACGAAGCAGACAATCCCTCATCAGGTCTGATTAAAGTACTGGCATGATGTATAATTGGACTAGCTAGTGAGATAAACGCACCCTCTGGTTTTTGTTTATTTTTTGTAAGCGCTGGTTAAACATATGCGCTGATTACAGGAAAAGCCCTTTTGAAGCTGAAAAATACAATTGTTTTTAAATATGTTTGAAATGAATTGAGAAAAATCACTTGTTTAAGATTTTATTTGTCATTCAGGCATTTTTAGATGGTATATTTACATCCGCCAGGGAGGTTATGTTTTCGGGTCGGTTTATCCGTGTGTTTGTTGGTTTGTCTGTCTGGATTACGGAAAAACAACTGGCCCGATTTTCATTAAACTTGGTGGAAGGGTGTTGCATGGGCCAAGGAAGAACCCATTCAATTTTGGAGCAGATCCGAAACATGAGGTGAATACACATTATTTTTTGCTTTCGTTAACATTGCAAAATAGGGCATTTGTGCTGCATTCATCTGGTGTAACAATCAGAAATATTAGTTCCTGACTGGGAAATTTCACACTGTAATAACATTGTGAGATAAGGTATGCCTTGGCAGAGATCTGTGCTCTCCGAGTGCCCTCTAGTCAAAAAAATGTTTGCCTATTGGGTGAGTGGAAATATATATATATATATATATATATATATATATATATATATATATATATATATATATATATATATATATATATATATATATAGCTAATACTTACATGCTAAACATGTAATTACTTTGGAACTGACTGTGGCAAATATACTAACAGATAAAGAGAGTATTCATAAGAACATTATTCATATATTCACACATTCAGTCAGTCCACCCAATTTTCTTTGTAATGATATTTATTCATATTGTTCTTGGTGTATCTAAGCCCTTTTCTCTTTTGTGTTTGCTAAAGGTACTTCAATAATTCATTCATTCATTTCTGATTTTACGTGTTACCTTATCAACAAAGAAGTTAAGGAACTTGTTACAATCATCTGTTGTGAAACATGGTAATGTAGAAAGCGGCAGTGAGTTATTAATAGTATCAAACAAAATCTAAGAATTTATTTTTGAAGAAGAAATTAAGTTAGCAACGTAAGCAGCCCTGGCTGTCCAGCAACATGGAGCAATGTTCATTGAAAGACTGCATTCTAAGCTCTACATCATTGACATTAGTATTAATATCACAGCAAAAGCATTTCCCCAAGGCCCATCTTGTTCTTTTCACTAAGAGCATATTTTGAAATGGAAATTCAGTTCCGACTGCTTGCCAAGTTAATTAGATTACAATATACGTTTCTCAGTGCATGTGTGGGTGCCCATCGGTGCATGTACGTCCATGCATTTGTGTTAATAATTAGATTACATTGGCCTCTGAGATGGCACCATTCGTTATGAATCATAAACACAGAGCAAATTAAAATTCTGTTTAAAAGCCTGCCAAGAAAATTAGCATTGAGAGAAAGGGAGGCACGCACACTCGACCACTACTGTCTTCTCTTTCCCTCTTTTTCTAATCTCTCTGAAAGCGTTCTGCATGTCTACAACTCCATCCAACCTCTCATCTCATCTACTGCCACACTATTTCTACATAATAGTTATTACTCAAATGTCAAAAAGGTTAGGGTACATAACAAGATAAATATTTCTCTCTCTTTTTGAGATATAAGTAAAGGTACTCAAGCTGGCAGACCTTTAGTTTTGTGTGTGTTGATGTTTACATAACTAGCACACGTCCAGAACCACGACACACATATTTACGCATATTTAGGTCCATGGTTTATTCCAAGCTCAGTGCAGCTAAGAATGTACTGAGCAATATGTCGACAAAAATGATCTACTTTTTAACTTACTATTTTTTTATTATAAATATTTAAGCCACTTGGGCAGCCCAGAGAACTGTTACAAATGACAACAACTGAAACTATCAAAGCAGGTTGTCAGTTAAACAGAGCAGGAGTTTATCATTTTTTTCTCAGACTTTTTATTTTCCATATTTTGTCCAATGAAACAAACATGAGGCAATCTGTAAACTGTAAACTCCGGCGGCCGACCTCACAGCCGGAACGCGGTGTAGCTGCGCCCGCTCTGCAACGGAAGCTCGACCGGAGATGCCAGAGATCAACAGATGTTCCTGATATCATGGCAACTGAGTGAAGTTTTAAAAAGCCCAATAATTGTGATGGCACAATGGCCACAGTGCTTTTAGTGGCCTCCGCTGTCACTGCAGAGGAAAAAATCATTCATCTGCTTCGTGTGACATGAAAAGTGACCGCACAGTTGGTGTCTCCGTTCATCTTTTTTCTCCATGCCCTTATAAATGCATTGTCATTTGATACATTTTACTATATACATATTTATCATGGTTAAAATAAAAGCTACTTGGTCAAGGTTAAGGGGTCATGCTTAAAAAGGAGGAAACTGGAAGGTCTCCTGTTTCAGTACCAAGATGATTTCTTCACGCAAACAAAGCAGTAAGAAGTATTGCATAGATATTTGAATGAGAGCTGGAGTAACTAATTCATGTGATATCAAGCATTTGTGTACCGAAAGAATTGAGGAAGTCAATCAAAACTAAAACATCAGCCACAAAACTGCCTCTGCTTAGAAAAACAGCAGGTGGAGTGCAGACTGCAGGCCGAGGCTGCTCCACACAGCACATTCACACACACGGTCCTATAGCACACCATCCCTAAACTCAGCGACCCTGAACTAGTGACTGACCACAATTGGAAACTGTTTGCTCTTCACAGTGAAAGAGAGAGGAAGAAACACGAAGCTCATCAAAATTGAGATTTGAAAGAAAAAATAAAATACCCTAGAAGTCCACAAAGAGGAGATCATCTCTGTCAAAGAACCCAACCCATTTAGATCCTGCACAAAAAACAAAAGCAAGCCTCAAATACTCATAGCATCTTTTTCTAACTGCATTTATTCCTCTGTCATTGCTGTTGCCTCTCATTCACCTTAACAAAGTGAAAATTGTTTCATTAGGAATGTGACGAGCCGCCTGCTGAACCACGCCATCTGTAACAGGCTTCATCCACCACCAGCCATCCCTGTACTAATCATCCTCACTGATATGAGACCAGCTTCTGCCTGATTGTCTCCCACCCCTCAAAACCACGCCTCTGGTTCTCCGTCACTGTTCTCCACGCAGTTTTAATGCAGCACTGACAAGTGAATTATCTCTCCCACACCACCACCAACTCTCCTGCTACATCATACAAGTTATTAGCTCATGCGACAGAGCGGGCCTGGTGACACATGGCGTGTCCTGACATACCAGAAACCCCACCGCCACCATTCCTACCACCCCACAGCAGACAATTTGTACTAATTTGTGCTTCAGGCAAAAGATATTAGGGCAGTGAATTGGGTATAAATTGTTAATATGCTCAGATGTATTAACATAGCATTATCACTCAGCCATTAACCTGTGTGTGTGTGTGTGTGTGTGTGTGTGTGTGTGTGTGTGTGTGTGTGTGTGTGTGTGTGTGTGTGTGTGTGTGTGTGTGCGTGTGTGTGTGTGTGTGTGCGTGTGCGTGTGCGTGTGCGTGTGCGTGTCGTGTGTGTGTGTGTGTGTGTGTGTGTGTGTGTGTGCGTGCGCGCGCGTGCGTGCGTGCGTGCATGAGGCCCCAGTGTTTTAAGCCCCTGTGTTAATTGTTAACTGCTGACTGGAGGTGACATTTCACAAGCCCTTGGGGCATGTCCAGGTCTCCTCACTCATCTGTAGTTCTGTTTCCCTCCTTCCCTGCTTACTCTCTCACTGAATTTAAAAAACCCATCCAGCACACAGAGCATTTGCATCTTCTTTCCCCTCCTATAGTTTCTAATGTGCATAGTTGTTGGGGAGCTCAGAGCCGTGCCAGCCTCTTTTCATTTCTCTGACTGAAGCTGGTGTCTCTGCCTCTCAGCTCCTTTTCTCCTTCTCTGTGTCATTCTGGCAAACCAGTATAGACACATAAACACAATGATTGAGTTCAGTCCAAACATCCCCCTCCTACGGTTTTCTCCTTGTCAGTCAGCAAACGGAGAGGAGAGATCGATAGCATCGCAGCCATGTTGATGATGATTTCATTCTGTCTAAATTCTCTGCCTGTCAAAGGAATAAGGACAGACACTTGTAAATGTCAAGATCTGCGTATTTCACTTTAACAGGTCGGCGTGCGTTTGTGTGTGTGACTGCACATGTGTGTGAGTTATGGTTGTTGTTTATGTCACTCTGTTGTACAGGTATCGTTTCCCAGATCTAGATAAATAGCTTTCTACCACCCTGTTTACTCGGTGAAAGACTGGACAATCCCATATGTTACACCACACGCCACCAGTCGATTCAGAGCACACAATGCTGCTGTTATCTGTAAACCTCTAGTGTTAGCAATTTTTATAGCTACTTTGGACATTTTAGGCATGTTTTTTAAACTGTAATCAATAAGTGAAACGATGCATAAAGTGTGGCGCTGAAACAATAGATAGAAATAGACTTTGTTGAGTGTGGGCACGTAGGACGAAAGAAGATAATACACCGGTGAGGATTTTAAAAGGTTGAAGACTAAGTCTAATTTTGTGGTAATCCACCAACATACAGGCACATTTCACTGAATATATGTTATGCCTAGAGATGAATCATTCTGGAGGCTGAAAATGGAATGGGTTGCCTCAGCGACCATCGGTGAGCGGTGTCGGACTTTAGCGTAGTGGCTGTGTGAGGGGGAAAGCGAGAGAAAAAAGAGACAGCTAAGACGACGTAAAGTGAGTTAACAGAGAACACCAAGCTTCTTAAGACACGGTGTGTTCATTTGTTGATAATACTGTCGGTGAAGTGACTGTTGTTACAACGTGGAGACTGCAGTGCACGCAGAGTGTCACGCACACAGCACATGTTTTTTTTCAATTAAATCACGCAATTTTTGCGGTTATGTAATTGCACAGAGTGACATCACGATTGCGGTTAGATTAATCTTGCAGCCCTAATTTCAATTGTATCACTGTAATTAATGGATGTGCTTGCTGAGGTGAAATAAATGTGCTTGCTGCTTGGGTAAAATTCAAATGTGGTGAACTTTGACTTGCAAATTTGCACCGTTGACCAATTGCAAATCTTCATAGTTCTGACCTTTGAGGGAACAGAGCAAACTGGAAAAGCCCAATTCAGAGAGATGCTATCATATTAGCCATGTTGCATTATAAAATTTTCTATAACCCTGCACTGTCAAATGAAAAGCAATGCCAATAGAGCTTTCTTCTTTGTATCCATTTTGCCATGAACAAAACTAGCCATGACCAACAGTAGCCTCTGCACACCCCACAAGCTGTCACCAAGCTTTCAGCATAACCAATTTCATGAGGATGCATGAAAGGCAGAGCACTTACTCCGGAAAGATAAAAATATGGCAGATCACTTTTGGAAGCTAGCCAGTTGTTGACAACACACTCAAAGATGGAACCCATGTCTCGGTAGCTACAGCTGCTGCCAATTTTTTTCCCCAGTCCGATTTAAACCCAGGGTCGCAATCCATGGTCGTCGTCTTAATCCTTAAACCAGGTTGAACTCTGCGTGTCATCAGTGGTGTTTTTGACAGTGATAAATTAATCACTGATTACTCATTGACAACTTAGTTAATAGTGTATTTTTTTTTAATTTTGTCTTTTTCTCATGTTTGACTTATTCTATTTAAATAAGTACAGTATATGACCTAAAAGAGTACAACACCCGTATTGGCTTCTTACAGGAGAAAAAGTTGTGTCACTCTTTCCTTAAAGATATATTGTACCTGGTCAGGGTTAAAATCGCAATATTAAATAAATTGTTTTGCACCTTAAGAATCCATAAAGAGTAGTATTGTATATTGAGGTCCCTGCCATTTTCTGCCCCTAATGTTTTTCCAGTATTATAAAGATTGAGCACATTTGGCATTAATAAAATGAATGTAAGCTTCCTTTGTAGATACAATACACAGGCAACATTGTACAGTATTATTCTCTTTTAAGACAAGTGCTTAAAGGTCCCATGACCTGCTGCTTTTTGCATGCTTTTATATAAGCCTTAGTGGTCCCATAACACTGCATATGAAGTCTCTTTCCCGAAATTCAGCCTTGGTGCAGAATTATAGCCACTAGAGCCAGTCCCACAATGAGCTTTCCGTAGTATGTGCCATTTCTGTGTCTGTAGCTTTAAATGTTGTTGAGGAGGAGAGAGGGGGGGCAACGTGGAGGGTGGGGGTGTGGCCTTAACCAACTGCCACTTTGCTTGCTTGCAAGCCATGATGTCTCTCTTTTTCTCATGGGCGGGCCAAATTCTCTGGGCGGGCAATGCAGAGAAAGGAGAGGTAACCTTGCTCCTTATGACCTCATGGAGATTCCAGATTGGCCCATCTGTGCTTTAATTTTCTCAAAGGCAGTGCAGGATACCCAGGGCTCAGTTTACACCTATCACCATTTCTAGCCACTGGGGGACCATAGGCAGGCTGGGGGAACTCATATTAATATTAAAAAACCTCATAAAGTGAAATGTTCATGCCATGGGACCTTTAAACGTATATGCTTAATACCTGACAGGAGCAACAAACAACTAAATTATGTTGGATTATTATTACTCAATGGATTTCTTTGATGTAGCTGCTTAGTTCATATTTCAAACACCTTCATTGGCCATGGAACTTTGACAGGTGAGCTGATGAGCTCTGTGATTGGTGCATTTAGCCCATCTATTCTTAAGGCCTCTCTTCCATTGCGTCAGCACTTTCTCTCTAACTGCATTCATCAGGACAAATCATTACATCCTTCTACTCCTCTCCTCTCTTGCCTCTCTCAGTCTCTCATCCCATCCCTCACTACCAAATGAAAGGGAAACCCTGGTGTGACTGAAGCTGGCTGGCAGCAGAGCCAGAGGTGGAAAGATGAGAAGAGAGAGGGAGCAGAAATGAAGGCAAAAAGAAGGGATGAGAAAAGAGAGGGGAAAGAAAAAAACACAGCCTGCTCTGACTGTAAATGGTATGAGAGAATAGTTTGTGTTGGAGGGATGGTTAGTCTCTGTTAGGGCTCTGTGGGAAGGAAACTGAAGAACCACCATAGTTGGGCTATTAGTACGCAGCAGGGTAAAACTTAAGCTCTAAGTGTCTGCTGCAACATTCAAAATCATACTGAAAACAGTGAGTTGAGAGAAGCCCCTACTGAGCATCAGTGCCATTTTGTACAATTTAGTTGGGCATCTGTGTTCTGCATAATGCGTGTTCAGCTTTTGATTGAAAATTCTTATATTCTATTTTCATTCAGCTATCCTGGTTACACTGACAAGATGTTTTATTGACTTTATTAGAGGGTCATTGTCAATTACAGAAGTAAAAATGTTTGCATATTTGTCTCCACATTCACGTTGTGAATGTTGTCATCAGTGTTGTAATTACTGTCCAAAAGCATGTGATTTGCATAACACCCACACAGGTATTTTCTCTTATTTTGCTTAAATAGACCTCTTATTAAGATGCAGCCAGCCCAGATTGTGCTTCACACAATCTTTTCAGTGCCACAGATTTGCTTCTGGTCGCGAATTGGCCTGCCTTGTTCACTATGAGTTCAGTCAGATTGAACTTTTACACACAACTCCTGAAACCTCCTCACACCCACAATCCACCCACACAGGTGTTATCACCTACTGTATGTTCCCTGAGTAGACCTCTTCTTAGGACTGTACAAATTAAACTTGGTTTACATCTTTCTCATTCTCCAGTTGATTTTGTTTGTTGCACCTTTTCACAGCAGACATTTTGACATGTCATGTCAAGCACAGGTGATAAAATTAAAACAACTGTGCCAGTGAGCCAGCTCCAGCTATCTCAATGGCACGGCCTACTGGGACACTTAATGGAACTGAGCCACCGTTACCAAATTTATCTCAGCTGCTTTTCCTGCTATGACAAGTCAACGTGTCTGCCTTGATTTGGGAAGGATAACTCACAGCTTTATCAGGATGTAGATTTTGTCTAATTATAGGTCTAATTGGTCAAGTGTAATTGAAAACACCTGTGAAGGTGTGCAGGACAGTTAAAGGACCTACAGTATATGCCCATTTTACACCCACACCTTTTTCACTTACCTGTGCCTGATTAGATGTCTCCTCAGCACTGTGTGCGCATTTATGGTGCTTGACCGTTCTCTTCCTGACTCTTCTGTGGCACTTCAACATGAGACAACTTTGTAACTCCAGCCTATCCACCCTGCTCAGTAATCAGCCTGAGCAGGGTGTGCACAGCCTTTACAAGAGGGAGGGCATTGCCCAAATGACTTTCTGTTTTTGCCTATCCCTTTTGGCTTTCACATCATCACAACATCAGAGGCTTAGAACGGCCATTAATCGGAGGATGGAAACATTTCATTTTTTGTTGAAGGAAATCACACCAGAGCTGTTGCAGCGCAGCAAATATCTTGTATTTGCTTCAGGCAGCTCGTATAATTCTCTTCAGACCTGCAAGGGGAGATAGAACTCAGTGGCAGAGTTTCTTTTTGAGAAAAAAATAAATACAAAAGCACTTATTTATTTGATACATATTTAACCGTTTCTTCAGTTTTATTTACTACAGCATTTGTATTATTTTTCTGTAAGGTAAAAACTGCAAACAGCTTCAGGGGATCCAAGGAAAGCTGTGGGCTACATTGCTTACATATTTATGTGTGTGTGCAAGTGACTGTATATTCATCTTTACCCCTCGCCTCTCCAAGCCACATCTTATTCACACATACAAGAAGGTCAATGTTGTGGGATCTTGGTTATTTTTAAGCAACATTTAAAAGCAAAAACAACAAATGTTGGCAGGTTCTTTTGATTTTGTAATCATTTGAAGTGGTATCTGTAATTACATTTTTGTACACAGTTGGCACACAACCCTATATACTATAACTTGTAGTTATAGTAGTATAACGATGGAGAACACTTGTAGGTAGAGAGAGAGGCCAGTGTACAGTTTAATTCAAGTAACCATACAGCTTGTCTCAAATCAATTTCTGTGACTATATCTCTCAAGCACACAGAGGGCCAGATCTATGTACATTTGCGAAGGTAGCATTATCAGCGCCATGGCCAACCCGCAGAAAGCGCACGCTGTGATACTTCAGTTTACGTCGTATTTACCAAACATCCAGTTCATTGAGTAATCAGCGCCTTTCTCCGCCCACTATACCGTAAATTGTGCTGTAGCAAAGCAGTACTGGTGTGATACGGCTGAGTGCAGACTGCGATATTCCCACTGCTGATGCTATGACTGTTTAAAATGATCCTGATGCCAATATTTGATAAATAATATTTGTAGCGAGGAGTTTAACAACTGCTGGAATGGAATGTGAATGCTGAGTCGGATATTCATTGTCATCTTTGATTTCTTCCAGTAACTCTAATATTGCATGGCTGCTTACTCTGTAACGCTTAATGATTTTGTGTTCACTCCACTGAAAAAGTGTGATCCTTGTGGCAAAAATCTTTTCAGCTTGGCCTATCTTCGTCTTGCTCGGATTACTGCTGCCATTTCCCCAGGAGGCATATACGAGGAAACCCGCTTGCCGGTGGTTTAGACCTGCTTTTAAGAGGCGGAGAATTTTCCCCGCAGAATAGCGGCATGCTCTGGCAGTCTTTGTAAATACCGTGGAATATATAATTAGGCACACTTAACACGTATCCTCCCACCTTTTTGGGTGGAACTCCCACTTTCCCCATGACCCTCCCACAAATGCAAATTGAAAGCGCAACTTGTCTCTTCTCGCTCATGTGGCAGGCAATCTGCGATTTTACCCAAGTGTGCCCTGTTTGTAAATAGCCCCTGGAAACAGGCGCAAACGGCTTGATAAATCTAGCCCAGAGTCTTTATTTAGAGCCTGTATTTATTCACACAGTGAGTACTTCATGTGCTGGCTAAAGCACACTTCAGTACGAAGATACTTTAAAAATACACACACACACACACACACACACACACACACACACACACACACACACACACACACACACACACACACACAAAAGCCACACACAAAATATCACAAGTCCCAGAAGAAGTCCAGTTATTTCCGGGACATCTCTCTCGTAGATGAAAAATAGAAGAATTTCTATTAATCTGAACCAAAATAAGCATAAAATGCTCAGTGAGGGATTGAGTGATTTGTGCTTTAAAGCAGCCCACAGAGTATTTACAGTGTTGTTCTGCTAGGATTAGTTGTGTGAGAGGATTAGTGAAGCTGCATTACTGCTGTTTTATTTAACTCACAACAGCAAAAGACTAAAAATAAAAGCCTCTTAACCACATTAGGCAACATGAGAGGACAGGCTGGACAGTTAGACAAACATGTTTGTGTCCTCTTAAAAGACCTGTGCCGGAAACAGATTTGCATCAACCCACACACTTTCTCACACACTCAACTTTCTGTGCTTAATCTTTAATCTAGTAATCTGATGAAAATTGTCCTGTGCAGCATATGCTATGCAAGGAACCACTGTGTCATATCAGTTAAGGCGATGATGTTGGTGAGAGTGCAGCATATGCAGATACTGGCAGGAGTGGGAAACTCACCGAGAGAGGAGAGGATTAATGCAAAAAGACTGGCAGAGAGGGGGAGACAGTGAGAGAGAGAGATGTGCGGAGGCAGCATATTACCTCTCTCTCCCTCTCTTCATCTGCCTCTCTCTCTCCCACACTCTTCCCTTGCATCAGCATTGATCAGAGTACATCAGTAAAGTAAAGAGCACCCTATCCATCAGTGCATGGCTCTGGAGCTGCTGTAAAGAATACTAAAGCTGCTCTCCACAGTGCACGCACAACACAATCATATACATATAGTTTACTATATCAACATTAGCATTAAACCAACCACAATAGAGGCACTGCTAATCCACTAAAATACTGCTACATTTGAGACCACACTCTGTGGTATTGTTCACAATGCTTAACCAAATAGCAAAAATGTTCCACAATCATATTTTTTGTGAAGCAATCACGACTGGTGCCAATTTTATATTGAACTGTGTATTCAGCCCTCTTTTGGTCCACATTTGGTAACTTTATTGAATTTTCAGCACATGCTCAAACACCAACCTTTTCTATTTCACGGATTTCTCCTGCATCGGTGGCTATTTGCTAACAGTGATGGACCATTATCTCTGCATGAGACTAATGGAAACACTCCTGAAGGTTTGCTTCTAATGGATTGTTTTGGAAAATGAAAGTATGACCTTGGCTAGATTTTTTCCTGCCGACATACTGTATATATGAAGCTCCTATATAGGATAAGTGTGTTCCATTCATTATTCACATAGCTTCAAGCGTGCCAACTCTACTGGGAAAACTCTGGAAAGAGGCTATTCTTCCTTAGATCTAGCCAACAGAAGGCAAGCGACACTTGGGAGCCACAAACATGTAACGGACGGAAAAGAAGGTCAAGATAGGTAAAAAAAAAAATGATGTTGCTGGGTTATGATGTACACAATATACAGTAATGGCACTAATCCATCCAAATGATTCTTGGGTACAAATATACACATGGCCAGGAAAACAAAAGCTTTGGATGGATGCCTCTCCTGAAAGCCTGTCTCAAATATCTTCAATGGTTCAAAAGGTAACATCCAGCCATTGGTTTCCTCGCCAAACATCTGGTCACTTGCAGAATCTCCTGAGATTGTGAATCAGAAACTGTACATGGGGAATGAAAGGGGAGGGAAACGGGGTCAAATGGCCCCCAAGGTGCCAGAGCAAAAGACTTTGATGTGCTTATGCAAATTATGCAATAACATCCAGGGAGTCATGTTTATAAATGCAAATGTTGAACTATACAAATAATGAACAATAACTCACTCAATTATAATTATATACATCTACAAATTGTCTTTGTAGAATGCTCTTTGGTACTCTGGTTTCTTCTCACAGTCCAAATCCATGGAGATTAGCTGAATTAGAATATAAAATTGCCTGTAGGTGTGAATGTGAGCATAAATGTACATCGTATGTGTTGTAATGCATTCTGCCTCTTGCCCTGCACAGATTGTTAAACCCCTTGAGGCAAATATGAAACAATTTTCAGTTTACTTAGATAATACTGATCAATACAGAAAGAAAACAAAATACCTCTCACTATTTTTATTATTCTCCTAATGTCAAAGAAACACAGGCAAGGCAAGTGACCACAGAGCTGGCCTACTGTAGAGAACTACAGTACAGTACATTTACAACCAAGCAACATGTATTCCAGTCAAAAAGCATTTAACAGTGATAAATGATCTCAATAGTTAGCAGATGATATGGCTCACAGTTTTGGTAAAATATAAAACAAATTGTTCTTCTGTGGTGGTTTAAACCCACTGTAATTTACACTCTGTATATTAAAGACAACACTATAACTTTCTGTCTGAGGGGTGCGATTAAGAAGGAAATCTTGAACTCATGATTGAAGAAGTTTCAGGAGACCTTAACGAGTTGCACTGAAACATTTGTTGAAGTGCGATCAAGGAGGATAGAAATCGGCAGTACAAGTGAGCCGCTGTGTAATGCCACCCAATTCTAAAGGTTACTTGCTGGTGGAAAGTATTGAAATCCTAAATCCATCTAGACCCTAAACAGCAGCCTTTCTCCTACAACCTTGGTATCCTAAGAGACAGAAACAGCCCAGCCTTACCACCTGCACCGACCATCCCTAGGAGACCGAGAGTTGAACTGTTGCTCTGAAAGAGACAGGCCATGACCTTTTGCTTTTAGGTTTACGAATTACTCGAATGTGACCTAGGGAAACTCTGTGGCATATTATTTTTAGCCTAAAGAAGGAAAATTCTTTCACAGCGATGAACCAACAACCTCCAAGTCCCAAAGTAAGCTCTTCTGGTCATCCTTGACTCTAATAAAAGGAAATGGAATGTATTGGTTATACATATTTCAGAGGTTCTCTCCTTGCTTGCCAAGAGCTTACCTGAAAGAGCGATTCCCATCTCAATTTGACTTTCATGTGAAATAATGCCAAAAGAATTGCAGACATGGAATCTTAAATTCAAATGCATGTATCCATAAGACTGTGTTCCAATGAATACCAAAGGCTAGTATTGTACAAACACATAAGAACAAAAACGCTGCGCCACCCACCAGGCAAATACCTCTGGAGGACAAATTGGAAATTGAATCATAAACTATAAAGCACCAAGGTTGAGTTCAGCTGCGGAAGAAAAGAGTCGATGGTGGAGGTGGAAAGGAGAAAAGAAAGAGCGGCTGCATTAAATAAAAGTTCACTCTTCCTCTCCTGCCCCTGCAGAAATTCATGCTGTGCTACCTGATTGAAATTTCCTGGTTTAATAGCTGTGAAATAAAGTAAAGTTGAGAAGAGGAGGAAAGAGAGAATATGAAACCGAGGGCAAAAGAGAGGAATGAAGTGGTAGTGGAATGAGGATGGAAAGACACTTTGAAAATCAAAGACCAAAAGATACATGGATTTAACGGAACGTGAATTACTTTATGACTTGTAAAAACTGCAATCAAGGCCAATTAGTCATTACTGTTTTAAATGTGTCTCCCTGTAGTTCTCTGCCAACATGTTAATCCACACTACTGTTGTAACTATCCTAGTTCCACGTACTGGCTTAACCAAAGGCAGAGAGTCAATAAAAGCTCAAGTGTTAATAAACCAAACAGATGTACCAGGCTGGGTCTATGCGGGGTTGGCTGGTGAGCTAACAGGTAACGATTAGCACTAATGAATGCAATGAGAAGGCCCCAATGAGATAATCTCACTGTGTAGCCAGAGGAAACTCTCCATTTACACCAATTAGTGCAAACTGTGGCCAAAGCACCCATATACTGTAAATGCTTTTATTGTTAACTCTTGAGGATTCGACATTTTGTGTGAGTACATGGTGTGAATCCCCTCTTCTGCATCTTCTTCAAGATCTTTCTAAGATTGTCAGCTCAAAAATGTAATTTGTGCATGGCAAAAAAAAAACTGTCAAACTAATATTAGCATCCTAACAAGCCAATCTAAGTAGTGAATAATGATACCTGCTAAATATCTGATGCGGTTTATCATTATCTTTTATGTGATAATGGATTCCTGAACATTAAAAAAATGCATATTTCCATTGCACTATATTACATTCTTAAATTCTTGAACTTTGAGGTATAGGACATCTAAATGAACGATACACTTCTACCTTTTGATCTCATGAACCTATGTATCATCTAGAATCACACTGCCCAAAACAGTGAATTACACACATGAATGGCTAATGCAGAAGACACATATACAAAGATATATTCACAGCACATGGCTAGTCCTTAGTAACTCAATCACACCCTCACAGTCCGCTTTTGTTTATCTGTCGACCTGATTCTTCAGGCATAAGCCATGAATCATACTGACTCCAAGAAGAGTGCATCTCGCTGTCTGGCATCACCTTTCTACTTTCATAGATATTCATATTCTGCACTTGGTGGAAAATATCAACTATAAACACACTTTCACCTTGTAGAAAAGACATTTTGGCTGCTTTGTGACCCTCTTGTTCAATATTTCAGCAAACAGGCAATCTGCTTGACAGACATAAGAGAATATATTTCTCATGTCCACATCCCTTGAATATGCAATGGCAACATGTCTGACTAAGAATAAACAAAGATGATTATCCTGTGATAGACTATAAAAGGTCAGAGTGCTTCTAGCCAGTTTTCAAATACACTCCTGGCACCTAATACTTGAATACATCATGATTAAAACAAGACATGCGTTACCAAGGACACACTGATTGGCGAAGGTGAGGTTATGCAAATTGAGTTCCTTGGAATTTGTCAACACCAATTGAAGTGGAGCGAGGGAGACAAGAAGAGAGCGAGAGAGAGAGAAAGCCAGGGGCTATATAACACCCATAATGATGAACAAATGGGGAGATCGTAATTAACAGGTATCTTGGTTGCTGTAAGGCAATGGGACAAAGATCATGGCGTCTTCAGTGAAACCAGTGTGACACAATGTATGTAATTGTTTTCTGATAATGAGCAAAGTTTTGCTATGAGCAAAATGGTAATTTCTAAACATGCCATGGAATCTTTGGACCACATGAAACTACTTTCAATCTCAATCAAGTCAAGTCAATTTTATTTATACTGGAGTATTATTTTTTTCTCCTACTTCCACTTTTACTTGAGTACACATTTTTGATGAGTTTAATACTTTTACTCCGATAATTTTTTTATGTGCTGCATCGTTACTCGTTACTGTTGTGAATTCCTCACGCTACGGAGACTGTGTAGGTTACAGTGTGTGTAGTTACGACTACGCTAATTATGTAAGTTACGTAAAAAATCCCAGAGATCGTGTCGTGTTTCTTTTAATTACGGTTGCCCATTCAGAAGTCAGAGACGATGTAAGTTTGTACTCTTTCTATTTAGTTATTGTTGCAGCAGATGAAGCTATTCCTGAGTTGTTTCAGTCTGCAGTGAGTCCTGAATGTTAACCGTTTGACCCTGTGATGTGAAGCTGCTAGTTTATCTGTATTTTGCTAGCTTGCTAACTTTACACTGTACATCACACATTTTATTTCAGTATTTGTTAATACGTGATTAATAACCCACTGTTATATCAGATAATAGTAGTTATAACAGCTGTGACATTAACGTACCTTTTAGGGTTTATTTCAGAAACTTCCTTCATATCCAGCAATGTACAGCTTGTGACTGCCTTACTACCAAGTAAAAAGTTGAACTCCAACAATATGATATTCAAAATTTGACTGCTTTCTTTAATAACTAAATAACACACTACTTGTACTTTTACTTTTAGTACTTGAGTAGTATATTTTTAAATAAACTACTTGCAATACTTAAGTACAAAAAATGTTGAATACTTTAGTACTTCCACTTAAGGGTTGTGCTTAAAGAGCACTTCTACTTCTACTCAAGTCACTTTTTTGATTGAGCACTTGTACTTTTACTCAAGTATGGGTCTCTAGTACTTTATACACCTCTGGTCCTTAGTTCCTCATGGCTAAGGGAAAATTTCCATTATTGTGTCTGTTACATTGTTTTTCTCATACCACAGTGTACCTGTATTGTTGTGAATTACTTTGAAAAATTTACCTTCAAGTGTACAACATAATAGTGCTTAAAAAAATGATTTAAACCACAGCGGCAGTGGTTTAAAACAAATGTTTCCCTCCTGCCTTAACTTTTCCTAAATTTCTATTCTGCACATTACTTTATTGTCATAATGATAGTAAAACATTTAGAAAACTAAATAGATGTTTTTTTCACAAAAAAATCACCCCTTTTAGTCGCTAGGAGAAGCGCTAATTCCCGTCTATACTCTCCTCTGCCTCTCCCCGCAGCCAAATTGATGCATTTCCATGATGGCCGTACCATGCATCAAGACAATGAATGGGACACAGAAACTTATTTGCATGCCAATATTCACTCACATACACTTAAAATCACTTAATCACGCTAAGATATGTAGGCCGACAGTATTCATCCTTTCATATGTGTAAAATATCAGTTGCTCACAATAACCTCCATGACTTAGTGTGTACTGAACTAAGTTACATACAGCACATAGAGTGGCAGCGTGAAAATAAATATATTTTAAATATAAAAAAGTAGCATTGCTAAGAGTATACCAGTTTTGTGTGGGTTCAAGCTATTAGATAGGCTACCTGGCTGTGTATGGTGTGTGGGGGGATGCGTATATGTATGTGTGTCTTTGCTGCTATAGACATGGAAGGCAGCACTATAGAGATGGAGACTGATGACGTTTAAATGGCCCATCAGCTCAAACAAAAGAATACAGATGCATGGGTTTGTTGTTGGTATGGTGATTATATTACTACTAAAGTTTTAACTAAATACGTATAGGTAGTTAGGTAGGTCCAGTGGTTCCAAACCTGAGGATCAGGCCCCTCCAAAGGGTACACAAATCTGTTTTTGGGACTTTCAGCTAAACTTTTCTTTTTTTGTGAAATATTGGATAATTGGACATCTTTTGGCATCTTATTTAGATGAAACCATCTGAGAGATTGTTAGGGAAAATGTCTTATTGGTTGAACTGCTCCGAACAACATTGACATCTCAAACATAACAATCCGTGGCTACGTATGTGGAGACACGGACCCTACGCCATAGCCTGACATGCACCTCTCGAAAAATTTAACTACATGTTGCGCCGACACACGTTGCTCAGCTGTGACTTGGTAGCGTTGCATTTCCCCCTACTCATTTCCTGTTTCTCGTTCTCCATAAACAACATAAAATCAAGGAGAGGGTTAACTTTTCCTGCTACAGATACCCCCCCACTGGAACCACTGGTTTAATCTTTAACAATACAACTTATCATCATGTGTTTTGAATGTAGAATTGTAATCTGCAAAGTAACCAGTAACTATAGCTGTAAAATGACAGTGGAGTGAAAAGTACAATATTTTCCTTGGAAATGTAGTGGAGTAAAAGTATACAGTAGCACAAATAGGATAAATACTCAAGTAAAATACAAGTACCTCAGTACAGTACAGTAATACAGTAATTGAGTATATGTACTGCATGGCAGAAGGGGTGCCGTGTTTGTGTAGTTAACTGGGTTTTTAAAATGGCAATTTTGTTATTGTCTTTTTTCTTTTGTTTACAATGTAACTGTATGTATCATATTTACATTAATTGTAGTTAATGTCACCTGTTTTATTAATAAGATGATATGATCTTGCCCTGGGGTTTCTTGAGGCATGCACTTTGGGATAAGCTACAATACATTTTAAATAAACAGTGAAATGAAGATTATTTTTTTAGTTCTTTTCTTCTATCCCTGTATTATTTTCGCTATCTTTTGGTTCAGTCAAAAATATGTCTTATTTGTATTATAAAACTAATTTGGGGGTATATACTGTTTCAAAAATCTCTGTTCTCTTGTTGTAAAGCTGCACTTGACTTTATTAGCTGGTGAGTTGTACAGTAGTAGCTACCAGAACAATAGTATGGGTCTAAGGTGTGTGTTTACTATGAATTGGCAAAAACATTGCTAAGATTGCGGGTTTACAGTCTAATTTATAAATTTCTCCCTCGGCCCCCGTCACCTGATCTGGCACCACAGGTACGGGAGGTGTGGATGAAGGCAAACAGTCCTCATAGCAGTATAGCACGTAGTATGCCATGACACATGTGGTTCCCAAGAGACTCCATGCTGTAAAAGTCACACTCACTTTTGAGTGATCAAATCAAATCCCTTTCTAAATTCTACACCACTCACATGCCCTTACTGCCATTTTACTGTTACTTTCACACCCTAGTTGTAATTCTTATCTCCTGTCATGCTCCTTATATTGTATGGAGGTTCATGACACTCAATGAAGGCAATTTCTTTTCTATTTGTTTATATGAACTGCTTTATTGTGTGAATAGCAAAAGCTTATCTTTATATTGCCGCAAGGCAAGAGTAGCTGGATTTTAGTATCTCTCGTTTTTGAACATTGCTTTTTTAAAGTAACAAATGACATACCATATGTATTTGCTGTAGGTGGAAGAGCTTGAAAGAGTATATTATACACACAACACAGTGTGTAGTACCAATGTGCACGGAGTCTGAGCATTCTTTACACACACACAAACTCATCATTCAAATGTCACAGCCATGAACTGGCAAAACGCTGAATTGCCAAAACAGCAGCACAATTCAAATGTCTGCAGTAAAAAAGGGAAACCTCTCCTCTTCAGCACCACAGAACAACACACTTCATCTCATCCCTATCATCAGACAAGCACATCGATATTCTGCAAACCCCGGTTTACGTTTGGCAACGTTTCTTTACATCCAATGCCAAAGTTTTTACAATTGTCGCTTTATTCAATATTGGAAACTACATCTGGAAAGATGGTGGTTACTATTAATAAAAAGGTGAACATTAACTCCAGTCTCCTGAATAAAAGTTGGATGTACCTCCTGTCCACCACCCCGATCTCAACACCCTTACTACTTCCTGCATTAACACTCAACATTAATTCGACGTAAATCGTGAGGTGCAATATGAACGTAATTCCTCTGTATGTTGTGGTGGTTTTTCCAAGAAGAATTGCAAAACTGAGTGACAAAAATTTACTATTTTGATTATCTGTCTAACTCCTAATAGTTAGTTGATTTCATTAATGTGGCCTCTCTTTCTCTTTTTCACATACATGAACATAAACACGCTCTCTGCATCTCTTGACCGGTGAATTAAAAGTGGTAGGGAATGCTTGTCAGCATGACAAATTTCACCATATGGAGCCGTGTTGTACACCAAACATGGAGTGCACTGTGGAGTAGCCTTTAAGGAAAGCAGACAGCCTGTCTCTGCACATCACACTAGAGAGCCTCTTTGAGTGGGCACGCATGTAAGCGTGTTTGTGTGTGTCATACTGTGTGCATTTACTGAAAGCCTGTGTGTGTGCCTGACTGACTGCACATGTCCCTCTGAGCTTGTGTGAGAGTGGTTTAGCACATGCATCTTAGCATACCTAAACATATTTGTCCTTACATCTCAGTTTCTACTGCTTGGCAGAGAGAAAGCCTTTCAGAGTAAGTTCAATTCTTACCAGCCTCTAATCAGTGTCGATGTATGGGAATTGCAGCCTATAGACTGAGAATCAATGACTCAACAGTGTGTGGTAAAGTGATCAGCATAATCGCTGTTAATTCAAAATCCAAGCCAAGCTGTTTTTCCAAGACTATTGGCAAATCCACTGAGACGTTTAACCATGGTCCAAGACATTATCTACAAATAAGATCTCTTCATTGCAGGAGATCTGTAGTCCACTAAGAGTGTCAGAGCTCTGTGGTCTGGGTATAAAGCCTGTAATTTTCAAACAGTTCTGTAGTGAAAAATCATGTGAATAAGAGAAAAAGACAGGAGAATGGATGGTTTAACAGATGGAGAGGCACGGATGGCAAAGGAGAGGCATCTTTTTCTGTTCTGGCTTGAGAGATAAAAATCTGAAGAAAAGGTGAGCAGAAGCTAGGCAGGCACGTACACACACACATACGCATGCTGAGACTTCTTTTGCCACTTCTCAGCCCCCTCGACTTTCCTCCTGAGGTCGCCACAGCTGTCTTGTCAGCACTTACCTATTGAGCTGGTGGCAAGATCGCACGCACGCACACACACACACACACACACACACACACACACACACACACACACACACACACAAAATAATGAAATGATGATGGGTAATTCATTTTTCCCTGCAAAATGCAGGAAAACTAAAACATGATTGAAAAATATCTTTTTAGGACTACAGTCGAGCAAGAATAATATAATAATAATAATAATAATAATAATAATAATAATAATAATAATAATAATATAAAAGAAATGCAGGTTAATATACAGCTATTGGCTGTCAGTTAAATTAGCATGGGCATTAATTATCAGTTTTAGCACAGACGGAGCATTAAAATCTGCACACAATTAATTTGCTCTTGCTGTTTGGGTTTCTTAAAATCAGGATATCTGCAGTCAGCTGTTTGGCTTTACCTCTTATCAAGCGATAACACGCAAACTGAGCTCAGATCAGTGTCTTTTTTCAGTCTATTCCTGTCAATTAGACACCTGGAGTCTCATAATCTGCAGCAGATGCACACGTATTGTAACTATTCACTTCACAGACTCTAGTGACTCAGGACAAACAATGAAGACCGCTATCATCTACATTACTTTTTGACTAAAACTAACATTTTTGTGCATCTTAATAATAACTTGATTTTCAAGATGTAGACATTTAACAAATTGTGCAAAAACAAATATAATATTCAACTGAATGAATTCAATATATCACCCAGCCCTAACGTACATACATCACTATCTTTGGTATAAACACAGCTACAAATAGAGTTAAGTTATAGAAAGGAAAGGAGGAGAGGAGAATGTAATGTCAGCAACCATCATGCAGTAGGCTACCATTTTCATCAGAGCTGAATTTAATGACTTAAGTCACTCCCTCAGCCCAATTATATTACAATTAAGTTTTATTTACATGCCGTGTGTGTGCTTGAATGCGTGCATGCATGCATGCGTGTGTATGAGCGTCAACCTTGGAGTGACCTAAGGGATCGTATTTAGTAATTATCTGATTACTCGTCTGTTTTTTCCAACTCAGACAACTTGCAACTGGATAATGCTGTAACTCCCTAATTACAACTTATTCTACAATCAATCACCCATTAACGGGAGCACACAGACGGAACACATGCCCAATCACACACACAAAACTGTGTCAAACTAAAATACCGACACCAAGATTACTGCCACTATTTCAGAGGATAGTATGATAAAATAACCATGACACAATCTTCAATGACACAAAGGCAAAACTGCTAAACTTTTTCTAATCTTGTGACTTTGCCATTCATGTCTCTCACCCGGTGGTTTCAGTGTTTTCGTTGCTTTGTGCAGACCTCAGCACTTCACTAAAAGCCCGGTGATGCACCACAATAAGAGAGCATCTCCGTCCTTTCTCCATGTTTTTTCACCATCCTTTCATTTATGAAAATGTTTGTCCTTGCCTTGTCAAAAATCTCTCTCTGAGAGGAGGAAATAATGCCTGGCAGTAAGACAACAGCAGAGACAATCTTAGACACAAACAGAAAGAACACACACACACATACAAAGACGTGGTTGTAGGTACTCGCATTTCAGCAAGGACACGCATACTGTACACACACACACACAAAAACGACCCTCATGATCCGTCTGAGACGCTGCGTTGTTTCTAAAGAATTAAAGAAGAGACTCAAACTCATCAATCATTTTCCCTTTGAGTCATCCACTAATGGAACAACCGTCCAAGGCAGATGTTGAGACACACAATACACTGACTGTAGTATAAATATCTTTGGCATCAGTGACGTTAGACACACTGTATCAACAATGACAAAGACAACCAGTTCAGATGAAGGGAAGCTGGTGTACGCCACTTTATCACAACATGAAAGCCAAAGGCGGAGCTTAACATTTTCAGGCCATCACTGCCTTTCATATGTAGTTAAACCAAAGACAAGATCTACTATCATCACTTCTTGGTCGTATCCTTAGGTGATTTGTCATTGTCCATTACTTATTTTGGTCAGATATGTTTTTTAGCATGTTAGTCACATCCCTGGTTCTGTCTTCTTTTTGCTCCACAAGTATGAAGGAGCAGGGTTCAATCATTTACTGGCTTATTGACCATGTCTGTAACATTTCTGCATCTTTGTTGCAAAAGTGACTTGGAGGAGGACCACATGGCTTCAGGTGCAATTTCGGCTGATGTAATCAACACATGGGTTTTTGTTTTTATTAATCAGAAGACAGACAGATTGATTTTATCCACCGCCATTGGCGTAATATGGTTGGATAAAATATTTGAAATATCTTTTAGTACAGTATAATGTAATGACACCTCCACTGGCTCCCTGTCCCACAACAGATTCATTTCAAACTCCTTTTGTTCATTTACAACTACAATGAATGAGAGGTGGGTTTTTTTTGTCCTCCATATTTACATACAAGAGAGGGGCAGAATATTAAAAACACCTCTGAATATAATGCAGTCCAGTACAATACCATCACCAGCCATAACCTTAATGTTAAAATATTTAATTAAAAACAATATTTAATTATTCACGTCGAAAGGAGCCAGTTGAGGTGGTTTGGGCATCTGGTAAGGATGCCCCCTGGGCGCCTCCCTAGGGAGGTGTTCCAGGCACGTCCAGCTGGGAGGAGGCCTCGGGGAAGACCCAGGACTAGGTGGAGGGATTATATCTCCAACCTGGCCTGGGAACGCCTTGGGATCCCCCAGTCAGAGCTGGTTAATGTGGCTCGGGAAAGGGAAGTTTGGGGTCCCCTGCTGGAGCTGCTCCCCCCGCGACCCAACACCGGATAAGCAGAAGAAGATGGATGGATGGATGGAATATTTAATTAAAACTTCAGTTGTATTTGAATGTACTGTATAAAGGTATACCTAATAAAGTGGCCACTGAGTGTAAGTTTCATGAAGATTGCATTTATTCTAGGTTTATTGTATTGGATAGCATTGGTTGTAGCGAGGTGTACCTTACTTACTGTCAATTTACTCTATTGTTTATATACAGTTACTGCAACAAAATTATCACATGATAATGAAATGCATGACATACAGCCAAAAAATAATTAACATGTAGTTTGACCTCTGACACATTTTCAACATATTCTAAAAATTAAAAGCTTCACATAGATACACAGAGGCGTTCATATTCATACTTCCACCCAGGACTGTATGTAAGTAAACAACACGACCTCCAGCACATAAAAGGCTTGTATTCGTATACAGGTAGCAGGTACGTATGCTCTCTATGAAAGCTTTTTTTCTCAAAGGAAGGTAATTTTCAGTGTCACACACAGGTGATCATTGTAAAGCCGAGAGGCAAAGATACCCAACCTTCACATGAGAAATGAACTGGAAAGCAGTAAAAGGCCTCTGGGCTCAATCATGCTAGTGACTCAGCCACTTGGCTCACATGGGAGGGGTATCACGCAGCCAGGGATTTCTAATCAGGCTTACTGCTCGCTATGTGTGCTGTAACCTACCGGCATTTTGGAAAGACACCCCACTCTGATGGGGACTGCAAAGACGTGAAAGCCCCTGAACTGAAAAGACCTTTCTTGTTGGATTACTCATATTCCCCTTCCTTTTATTAAATAACTTTTTGTGTGTTCTTTTTGGCAACCAGCCTCTGTGTGTCTCATATTTTATTGTGAATCCGACCTCTGCATTCCTTCGGGTGGCACATGGCCTATTCATTCCAACTTTACAACACGTGAAAAGAAATTGTCTGCAGTGGTAATGCATTATATATACAATACCATGAATGCTGCCCACATACACTGACCAAGTGACAGGAATATGTACTGTACACACACACAAACAAACACACACATGATTGGACATACATCTACCTACCTGTGTGGCTCCTGTGTGCCTGTGTGAGGGAGGCCAGACAGAGGGACAGCAGTAGGCTCCACACACCTACTCCGCAAATGCTAGGACCCCGTTCCCGCATTCTGCCAGAGAGAAACAAAAACACACATAAACAAAAGAGTACATTGTACATTGCATGACTTTTGTCAACTGTTGGTGTTAGGCCTATGTAAATGCAGATATGTTCCCTATTACAGCTTTTTTAGTCATGCTAGCAAGATAAATCCTAATGACTGGTGATCCGTTGACAGTGCAATATCTCTACATCTCCTTCATTGATTGGAACAAAATTTTGTATTTTGTACAGACATTTGTGATTCCCAGACAATGAATTCTAATAATTTAAGCGACCCCTGACTTTTCCTCTAGCGCCACAGGGAGCTTGACATTTGTGGCTTTGAGTGAAATATCTCGACTATTGGATGGATTCATTCATGTTCCCTCCAAATCAAATTGTAATAATGTTGGTGATTCTCTGACTTTTTATATAGCGCCATCATCAGGTCAAAATTCTTTGTTTAATGACATGCAAAACTAATAACATTCCCACCAGCCTCAGCTGTATGTTGTGTTTAGTGCTAATGTTAGCATGATAACAAGCTGAACTAAGACTGTTAACATAGTAAACATTATGTTAGCATTGTCATTGTGAGCATCACCAATCTCACAGAGCCAATAGCACGGCTGTAGACTCTTTCGTCTTGTTAAAGCACAAATGTTTAAACCTTAGACAACTGTCTAAGATAAAAACATATAGACATTCACACATACCCTACAATACAGAAAAGAATAATAAACCCGAAAAAAATATTATTTACTGCAAATACATTCAAAACAGAAAGGGAGATGGTAACTCAGAGAGAGAGGGAGAGACAAGGAAAGAGAAACAGAGGGATGAAGGATGAAGTTAGGAAACTATCATTACTTGTAGGTTTGGAAACTCTGTTTAATTCTCTATCTTGGCAGCAAACAGGAAAACAATGTCAAAAACAAAGATGAGCCAAGTTCTGTTGATATGGTCTACATCATTGCTGTCCAGTGATTAACTACTGTGTATGTGTTTGTATATTTGGATGGTTACAAATAGATAGCATATGTTGAGAGTAAAGAGTACTGTAATCCAAACCAAAGCAGTGAAAAGCTTTTACAACCCTTCTCAGGTCTGACAAATGTCTGTCTGATGCACACAAAAACTCACAAACAAGACAATAAAGCTTTTAATGAAAACAATAATGCATTTTTATAATAAAAGAACAAAAGGCTAATAAAAACAGTCTAATAAAAAAAACTAAACCAACCCAGAATTCAGTTTTATTATTAGTCAGCAATGTAATTTTAATAATGGATTTTATTTGTTCATTATATTACTCTAGGAATAGGATGCAAACAATGATGAAGAAACACTCAAATACACACAATCTTTTGATCGTGTCCCTCTCTTTGTGCAAATGCTGGCAGGTGTTTGCATCGAAGTGGTGAGCAGGGATGCATATGATTAAAGCACTTTGTATTCTGAGCACCGAGTAGGACGGAAACTTGCACAACAGACAAACACACTCGCTTTCTCCACCACGGAAACTGTTTTTTGTCAATAAGCAAGTGTGTGTGTGTGTGTGTGTGTGTGTGTGTGTGTGTGTGTGTGTGTGTTTGTGTTTGTGTTTGTGCGTGTCTGTGTCCAGGACTGTATCACAGATAGGGAGACAGTGGTATCATCAGCCTATGGGCCCTATAACATTTTGCTGCAGTGGCGAGGTGCCCCCCATAACTCTAACTAATGTCTCAATACCATCCTATTTACTCCTTTGAGGGAATGAAGTGCAGTGTGTGTTTGTGTGTGTCTGTGTGTGTGTGTGTGTGTGTGTGTGTGTGTGTGTGTGTGTGTGTGTGTGTGTGTGTGTGTGTGTGTGTGTGTTGGCAGGAGAGAGAGATGATCCTTGGAGAGAGAAGATAGATGGAATAATGCACATTTTAAATATTATTACTACACAGAATCTGGATGGAATATTGGAAGGCATTCAAGCAAGTGTGTGAATACATAACTGCAGGAGGCTCTCGAAGCAAAAGCAAACATGTGAGACTAAGATACAAAATTAAGAGAAACTTTACAACCCTTTTTAGCTTGAACACACCATGTCAACATGAAAATAAACAGGAAGTGGGTACATCTGAGTAATCGGTAGGATGTAGATTTGCAGGGGAACAACTACTCTGTATTGTGTATTGATGTCTTTGCACCTCCAAGAGTGGATTTTTGCCTTTAGATTTCTTGATGTGAAGCCCAGATTGGAGTGAACATGATGTTGCCTTGTACTTCATTAATTTTTTTATTTTTGCAACATTAGTCATTTTTTTCTAGAAAAACATAAGGCTGTCATTACAATGCACACTAGACTGGGAAGTGTGATATAATAACTCAAAAAGTGGATTTAATGTGACGTCACTCTTTCAATACTTTTTATGGTGGTTGATTTACTTTTCCAGTGAGCCAGCAAAGGTGTGGCAAAGGAAAAAAAAAAGTGTGAAATACTTTTGAGCAGATATGTGATGATGTAAGTAACACAAAACAAACTTTCCAGGTTTGTGTGAGAGTCTGTGCAGATTAACTCAGTGCAGATGAGATTATACACATGCCTGGTTGGGTCTCAGTATGTGCTGCTCTGTTTATTTGTGCATGTGTTCGTGTGTGTGTGTGTGTGTGTGTGTGTGTGTGTGTGTGTGTCAAGCCCGGCTTGAGTTCTGGGTGTGTGAGTCATCTGACTATGCAGCCATGCATTTCTAGAGCGAGGAGAAGCTGCAAAGCCAGACAGCTGAGCCAAGGCTTTCTCTGGTTAGAGGGCATCAAACACACAGAGAATCATACACATACACGCGTTATTGTCGGTTTTTGTCTTTTCTCGCATTCATCCTCACTCCTATATCCTCTCCTCCCACCCTCCCTCCTCCTCTTCCTCCTGTCCACACCTATGCTCTGCTAGTAGTAAATAATTAGGAGACAAAGCAGAGACGCGGCCTGCTTTCTCTCCAGCTCATTTAGACACACAGCAGTGTTTGTGATGATGCAGTGCCACTTTATTTTGGCTGGTTGTTTGGTCTGTCTGCCGCAGAAATGAGTGGGTGTGCGATATAGAAATGGATTCAGAAAGGAGCAGGAAAAAAGAGAGAGAAAAAGGAGGGGGGAGTGAGTGTGTGTGTGTGTGTGTGTGTGTGTGTGTGTGTGTGTGTGTGTGTGTGTGTGTGTGTGTGTGTGTCTGTCTGTCTGTCTGCCTGCTCAGGAACACAGGGTTCTGATCAATAGCATCTTAACAGCTTGACTCTCCATCAGTATCAAACTCAGCAACCGATGGTGACTTGTGCACGCACGCCACACACACACACACACACACACACACACACACACACACACACACACACACACACACACATATCTGCACAAACTCACAAACAGACACTTTTTTTGATAAAACAAAATAACTATTTGAAAACTGATTGCATGCTAACTACTTGAGAACAATTGTGTTCACACTTGATTACATCTGTCTGCATGCTGTTCCCATGCATACATGTTGAGAAAATGTCTGCATGCAGCCCCTTCAGGTACTGTAGATGTCAACTACTTGGAGCATATACGCTGATATGAAAAGGTAGATAGATAGCAGCATTGGATCCTGTAACCCTTGATAATATAGCTTTCATTAACCGAACACAGGAGCAAGAGAGAAAGGAAGAGCTAGAGGAGAAAGCAATAGAGTTGGAGAAAGAGTGGTGGTCTCCGATGAGTTCTGCAGTCTGTTCCATCCCTTTAATTAGTCCCATTGGAATGCCTTCCCCGCACTATGCTGCTGATCAGCTTCTCCTCTATATCGCCAGTCTGTATTTGTGTGCGTGTGCGCGTGTTTGAATGCATCTCAGCTAAAGCCGGACAGACATCTCACGGGCATATGAGCTCTGGTTGATCTCCCAACGGTCGATGAGAAAAATGTAGTGGAAATGCATTAATATTCAAGGAGTTTCCATTCCATGACATATGCGCCATTTGGAAAATGGGATGCCTGTTCTCTCTCTATCAGTTTCTGTGGCAATTGACATGAAGTGGGTTTGCTGTCAGAAGATGTATAGTGTGACCATATTATTACCTGAATCTGTGTTTTTTAATATTGAGAAATGGTTTCAATCTGTGTCAGTGAAGCAATTTGTGAGAGAGAGTAAATTGTTTTGAGGCAGCAGGTTGCACCGCTAGAGTATAAACCACTTTGAGGGTACTTTCACACTTTACAGTATTTGTTTGGTTTGGTTAAAACAAACGCTAGTGCATTTAGTGCTCTGTGTTCAATTGGTCTGGTTTGAAAGCTTTCAAAACCTGCACCTGCACCATTCTACCCTGGAAATCCAGAGTTCTCGCGAGAGTTCTAGCTGAGCTGCACCAATCACATCGGTGTATCTGATATAGGCGGGCCAGAGGCAAGCTAAACAGATGACGACAGCGCTGCGACGTCAAAGTCATTAGTAAA
This sequence comes from Perca fluviatilis, assembly GCF_010015445.1. Classification (NCBI taxonomy): domain Eukaryota; kingdom Metazoa; phylum Chordata; class Actinopteri; order Perciformes; family Percidae; genus Perca; species Perca fluviatilis. Next base: position 20,486,317 of record NC_053116.1, on the reverse strand, counting down.
CATTACAAGATGGCTATGGATGAACACTAGTTGTTTGAAACGGCTTTGGCCGCTACAATGAACGAGTTAGACTTGGCTTTTTATCTAAAAGAGGAACAGAAGACGGCGCTCAAATTGTTTCTGTGCAAGAAGGATGTATTTGCTGTTTTGCCGACCGGATACGGCAAGAGTTTAATCTACCAGTTAGCTCCGCTGGTAGCTAAGTGTATGGATACGTCACCTTGTGTATTGTTGTGATTGGTCGTAGCGTTATCCAATTGCGTGCAGTGAGATTTTCAAATGCATGCTTGGTGCTGCCCCTCGAGTTGGGCCATTTTCATTACTCATTGCCAGACCCTTAATCTTTCGGATTTGGGTCTGAATTTCCAGGCTAGCACCGTTCTGCATTCTATCTAATTTCCATAAGGGGATGACTCCACTGGTTGCAAATAAAACCTCAGTTTCTATAGAAGTCTTCTTCTCACTTGATTTATTACCTCAGTAAACATTTTCATAATGAGTGCATGGCCTTTATTGCTAATTTCAAGTCATCTCCAATACAGCATGATGTTCATTTTGTAAATTATAGTCCCATTTATTTAAAAATTGACGATAAAGCAGCGGATGCTTTAGAGGCGTGGGAACCTGTCAAGACCTGTCAGGCTTAACAATGCATATCCATGGCACTGTGTATATTAAAATAGCTTGAAAATTGGATTTGCCTAAAATGTATTGTTCAGCATTATGCCAACCAAGTGTTAGCTGGTAATTTGAGGGAAAGTATGATTTTCTGTACTGCCGTTTATGCAGAATGGCGGCAGTATCTAGAGGTCTGCGTTTACCTGCCGGTCAATCTCCACTGGATGACTCGCTTCAGAAGTGCAAAGCACAACCACAGACAACAAGTGGCAGCGAGACGTATCTGTATATGTGTGTCCGTGTTTGGGGGCGTGTTTGGGGGGAAGGTAACCTGCACATCACACCCAGACGGCACATGCAGAACACTTTACAACAGCGGGGGGGGGACTCTTTTCCTGCTATTGTATTAAATTGCTGTGAGCTGGCAGAACATAATGTAATCTTGGAGATTATTCCTTCACAGCGCTGTGCAATGCGAGAAAATCTCAGAGCCGAAACGGGTAGCTAAATCAGCTTTCATCAGACTCACCCTGGGTTAATTAAATCTACTGCTAACTTACAACACTAATAACATTACCGTCGCCAAAATACCGAATATATATTATATATATATATAATAATAATCAAATCCATCCAACAATCATTCGACACAAGACAACGTTTCTCTCTCTCTCTCTCTCTCCCTCTCTCTTGCCGCACGCACACACACACAAACACACACACACACACGGTCCGGTTCTGGTAGTTGATGAACGCAGATAGGTGCTGATTAGCTCTCAACGGGCCAGTTGAGTAGCACACTGCCATGAGTCCATTATATATATATATATATATATATATATATATATAGATATTTTGTGAATCTGCAGCTTTCTGTCAGGTAAATATAGTAGCATAATGTCTTCCTCTGATGTAGACGTAGCCTACACTGTAAGTCAGTAGTAGGCTATACAGTGGAGATGCATATTAACTGGTTTGGGGCCTTCTGTAAGTAATTTTGCAGTAGGCTGTGAGAAAGTGAAAATGGAACTCGCGAGCACAAAAAGCACCACCGGGCAGCACCCCCAGCCAAAAGAAGGCGACCCAAGCCAAGCCACACGGCCAACACGCTGTGCCGACCTGTTCCTTGGCGGCAAGGACCCCAAACAACACACAACATCGCTGCTGCCAAAACACCTGCACGTGAAACATCCGAAAGAATACGAGCCGTGCATGAAGGAATCCACAGACAGGAGCCAAAACGCAGCAACCCCAGGTACGGCAAAGGAAGGACAGTCACAGCTAAAAACTTGTGTTAACCAGACAGTGCCTCTCCTGGGCTGTCAGCTGTTCTCTTGGCAAATGAGTCTCCCTACAGTGGGAGCGGAGCGACCGAACGGCCGGCTTCTGCTCGTTAGCTAATGTTAGCTTTCTAATTTCACCCACCCAACATGCCTTCATCATACACTGGTTAGCGAAAATTTGCCAAACTAAATTGTCACTCATCTGGCGATAGCGATGTGCTTTCCTATGATGTGAAAAGAGCATGTGAATTCAACATTAAGTTGTTACATTTAACTATTTTAGAGGCTGTGGATGTTATTTACTTCATTAATGTGCTTACTGTGTTAATGGACTGAGGATGGGAGTAGGATTCGGTATTCGGTTTCGGCAGAATCTTAACCAGTGGATTCGGTATTCGGCCGAACCCCAAAAATCTGGATTTGGTGCATCCCTAATAGTGACCCCATATTGCTGTACAAGACGCCTCTTTTTCATCCTGCTTCTACCTCTGAGTCATTATTTATAACTTGCGGTCGATTTGCATAATACTAATAATGCTCATAATCAAATTTGATTTATACCACAGATGGTCCTGATGATGCAGGATGGCAATCAATAAAACCACCCTGTCGTACATGTAAGACTCTATAACTTCATGTGTACTACTCTTGGTTGGTTTGTAAAAACATGACCTCCTGGACCAGAACTAAAAGATAACAATGTTTAAGTTGTTTCCTTTCCAAATTTCACTAAAGGTGTGAAAGCACTCTAAAATGTTTCCAGTGCTATATTGTGTTATATTGTGTTGGGTGTAATTTTATCATTAAATGTGAGAAAAGACTTCTCTACCAATTAGTGGTGAAGCCGTTGATCCCTACAAGCTGTTACCGTGTTTGTGTATGTTTCTCTGTCTTTGTGCATGAGATGAACATTTGTATCACTATGAATTAGCAACAATATATATGGAACTTATTAATCCTAAGAATTCAACAGAGAGAAAACTATCTCTGACCAACTGGCACTGTGGCTAAGGTCATCAGGATACTCACCGTAGCTTGCTGTGCTATTCAACGTAGTGGTATCAAAAGAAAATGGAAGATATTGTCTGATATTGTCAAGAGGGTAGCAGAAAGGAACTGAAAGGTGACGGAGAAGGTAGAAAGGAAAGATGAAAGGGGACAAGTGCATAGAAGGAAAGTGAAGAACCAAAGAGAACGGTACAAGGATGGAGGAGAGGAAAGGAAACAAAGGTTCTCAATAAGGCCACAAAAGGAGTTTTGTGTCAGTTGGTATCGAGACTCAGCTATTACTTGGCTGGCACATTGGTTGGTAGTTCCAAATATTTTACAGCTTGTTACTTTTTCCCCATCAATTAATAGATTACATCTTGTGAATGTACTGGAGCTGGAGAAAACCCAACCAGATGGTTAGTCTAACTAACTGTTAGTTGCTTTTAGCTATACGCTAAAGCTGCATGGCTCTCGGGATGGCAACGTGAGTCTGTCAGTTCAATCAGGAGAGACTTCGTTTGCAGATATGCAAAAATATTTATTGTACAACTGTATGATATTGAATGTACAAAGTCTTTTGGAGATTGGACTCCATCGAATTAATCTTCTTAAAGGGGTAGGGAATAGGAACATAACCCCCGATGGAGGCCAGACACTGGTGGCGGCGTTGAAGAGACCAGAGACTGGACCGAAGAGGCAACGGAGCGGTCAGCCGGGAGAAACACAACTACCACCGGAGGAGGCAGGGGAGGGGAGGGCGGCGCTTTGCCTGAAACGACAGCTGACAGCACAAGGAGAGAACAGATTTAAAGCAGAGTTGTAAGGCTGTGATTGGCCCTTGAATCTCGTTGTCGAGTCTGATTGGTTTAACTGACACGTCACTTCTTGAACAGCTGATTTGATTTAAGAATGGAGTAGTGACTGGGGTAATGACGTCTTCCTGAAAGAATTTGCGCTGAGCTTCATTTGGTGGTCAGTCACAACCCCGCTTTAGTCCAGGTGCTCATTTTGAGACAGTCTCCCCCGGAAAAGTGCAAGTGTTGCACTCGGTTGTTCACATGAAAAGTGAAATAGTTGTGTCAATAATGCAAAAAAGAGAGCTAGAGAGAGAAGTTCAAACCCTGACTCTTTTCTCAACTCCACACAGCTGACCAATCACAGCATGAAGTGAGTGTGAATGTCTGATCGATGGTTTCAGAAAGTTACACAAATAGCTGATATTTCTATATGTTTATAAGTAAACTTAAATTTTGCTCAAACTGGGTGAGACAAACACTTGCACACACACGCAGGCACGCAGGCACGCATGCACGCACGCACGCACGCACGCACGAACGCGCACACACACACACACACACACACACACACACACACACACACATACTTATTTGTGCCAAACAGGTCAACTTTAAAGGTCAAAACCTCAGGTAACTTGAATAAGAGGACACTATACTTGCTATACTAGAAGAAAATAAGCCATGAAAAGTTGCAGGTGTGTGTATGTGTGTTTCTTTCACCTGTACTTAATTTCTGCAGTGGTACAATAAAGGTGTAGTGGCTAAATTGGCACACAGCAGTGGATGAATGTGAATGGATGGAACACAACAGCATGATGATTTGTCAGAGTAAATCTGTGTATTCTTGTGACTTAATGGATGGGTTTGTTTTGTAGCTTGAGTTAGAACTGTGGCTCTCCAAACCTAATTGCAACCTCGGGAGGTTTTGGCTTGATTAGGCCTCCCTGATCCTGCCGGGAGCGTATGTGTGTGTATGTACATGAGAGTGTGTCTCATGTGTGTTTCATTAATGAAATCCACAGTTTGGCCTTTGTGGATAAACTCACTCCATGTGACCTGTGGAGAAAGCCAGAGGCTCCAAATTAAGCCTCCAATTTAACAAGCATTGCACAAACTGTGTCTGGGTGTGGGTTGGTGGGTGGGGGTGTATGTGTGAGTTGCGGGGAAATAGGGAGAAGGTTGGAAAGAAAAGGGAGAGAAAATAAGGAGTGGGAAGCGCTTTTGTCCCTCTCCTCCAACAATCCTCAGCCTCTTATCACTTTTTCACTTGTTAACTGTATTCTAAAACTTCGGCAGAGTGCACATCCCAAATTTGACATTCCCATCTTTCAAATCAGCTTTTGTTTGCTACATGTGTGTCCCCAACACATCCCTAAAGCTTGATTCGACCCAAGGGTGTCACACTCCATCTATCTCCCTTCCTCTTTGCTCTGTCTGTCTGCCGCTCTCTGTGCTAACCTGGAGAACCACTGTACCGCGAAAAAAATCCTGATGTCACTACAGATCCATCGTCCACACACGACACAGCCACCCCTAAAACATCCCCAGGTCAAACACACACAAAGACACACACACACACACATACAGAAACAACTGCAGAGTGCATCTGCTGACAGTCCAGATCCAGGTGGTAAACGCAGTTATGTTGTCTGAGCCTTTCTATCACCCACAAGTCCAACAGCATCAGACAATAAAAGAAAAAGAGAATTGCCAACCCTCACCTACAGGCGCGAGCTACACGATAGCTATAAACTGGCTTAAGACTGCAAAAATAACATCAATGTCCCCTCTCCATAGAATACACAGCACACCACTCTCATATTTATCTATCACATTTTGAATACACTTCAATTTTCTGCAAGGTTTTTGGGCAATGACAAAAAACACTTTGAACTAAATAAACAAATGCAAAGTAGGGATCTCTTGAAGCGTTAGAATTATATTAAAGAGAAATGCAAATGGCTTCCACTATGTGGTCCCTGACGCGGGGAGAGAGGGTAGCGTCAGGCATGGGAGAGCACCGACGAAAAAATAATCCAGGGGGGAAGAAATGGCTTCTTTAATTCAATTGCAATCCAGTTTTTTAACTTTCGTAGCCTTTTGGCTGGGATTATCTAACTGCTAGCAAAGTGGAAATCCATCCCAATGCTATAAGCTTTTGTTGACAAATATAATGGTTGTTCTGCAGAGAATAAGAACAACCGTTAAAAGTAAAACATTTTTTCTGATGATGTTGCTGAGCAAGCAACATTAGGAATTGAGGCAGTTCAGTAAAAGTCTCATCAAAGAGTATAAAAACAGTAGATGCTCAGATGCTTTAGGATATATTCCTGGACTGTGAAGGAAAAAGGGTGCAGCTAAGCTTCCTTGTTTCTGAACTCACTGACAGAGGAAGAATGCAGGTTCTACTTTTCCAGCACACTTTAATAGGAGTCTGATTTCATCTGTCCATCTCCCAGACAGGCAGGTAAAAGTGACCGGCGGTAAAAGCACTTTCCCTCTCTCTCCCTTCCTCTCCTCTTTCTTTCTTTCTCTGCTTTCCTCTCTCCCGTGCCTCCTAACTTAATTTTTCATCAAACTGTGATTTTCAGAGGACTGGTGCTTTTTCTCCTCTCCACCGCCCTCAGCTGGTATATTTAGATTCTGTCTCTGCTCCCCGTCCATTTCTCTCTCTCTCTCTCTCTCTCTCTCTCTCTCTCTCTCTCTCTCTCTCTCTCTCTCTCTCTCTCTCTCTCTCTTTCTCTCTTCTGCTTCCACTCATTACTTTCCTAATCATTGACAGGAATGCTTTGCTGGTCAATTTCCCTACATGTATCTTCATATTAGACTCATGATTAGTTAATGAATTAATATTCTTTGAAAATGAAATTAAGCAAAAACATTCTCTGGTTCCAGCTTCTTAAATGTGAGGATTTGCTGTTTTTTCTCTGATTTAACTTGTATATTTTAATTATAATTGTACATTATAAATTGAATATCCTTAGATTTTGAATTAATTGATTAAGACCTGGAAATATAGGGGAAACACAGTGGATATTTGGCGTTATTCTTGGCATAAGAAAATATTTGTCTGGCCTGGCAGGGGTATGGTAATAGCTATTAGGTAATGGTATGGTAACAGGTAATATGTTGTTATTGTAAGTTAGAAAATACGTTGTTGTTTTTTAGAAAGGCCTCAATTTGGCATGTGAGAAGTACGCTGCAGTTCCGGGAACGTTTTTTTTATCGTATTTATCGTTTCTAGATTCCAATAGTGATAAGTATCTTTTTTTTAAAGATTATTTTTTAGGCATTTTTAGGCCTTTAATGACAGGACAGCTGAAGAAATGAAAGGGGAGAGAAAGGGGGGAATGAAATGCAGCAAAGGGCCGCAGGTTCGAGTCGAACCTGGGTCCGCTGCGTCGAGTAAACCTCTATATATGGGCGCCTGCTCTACCAACTGAGCTATCCAGATGCCCAGTGGTGAGTATCTTTGGATCATTCCTGTCGAGTGATGTACACATGAAATATGATGTTGTCATAGAGTCAGCAGGTTATTCCTATTTGCATTTGCAATGTGATTTTTGATGAAATGCTTCAATCAGGTGCCAGGTTAAACACACACACAAAAACACACAGCCTGCTTAGAGGACATCTCTCATGTTACTCATTGGAGATTACGAATTGAAGTGGCCTATAAGAACATATACACACACACACACACACACACACACACACACACACACACACACACACACACACACACACACAGACTTAGAGATCATTTAGAGTTCATCCCTGCAGGACAGCACTCTTAGACACTTTGAAACCAACACCTGCCACTGGAGAAAACACACACTCAAAAGCACATAGAGAGGACTCAGTGTGGCAAACTCGCACGCAATATTTTGTTTCAAATCATGTTGGGTTATACCACGAGCTGCTGCCATGTGGGAACCTCAAGAATGTTCACTCTGAGCATGAAAAACTTCATCCAGAACTGGATTCGTCCATGTGTGTCAGTGGAGGGCTGCCAACGCTGCTGGTTATAGTTTATGAAGAAAAAATGTGGTTGAGAGAGAGAAAGCGATGGAGCAGGTTAAAAGTGTATTAAGGGAGTCAACAATCCACTTTTCCTGTTGTTTTTTCATTTTAGAAAGAAAGAGATGATTATCAGTAGGGGTGCACGATTCAGAAAATGTCACGATTCGATTCAATATCGATTTTCAGGCTCAAGATTCAATTCAAAATCAATTTTCAATTCAAAAACAATTCTTGATTAAAAAAACGATTCACAGTATGTAAATGTAGTTACTTTTCCCATGTGATTGCAGTAGACATACAATTAATAAATATAATAAATAAAAAAAATGGAATTCTATGAATCAATTTTGAATCAGTAGAGCTTGAATCGCGATTCAAATGTAAATACATTTTTTTGCACACCCCTAATTATCAGTGATGTAAGTAGATAAGAGGCAGGAGGTAATGATTACTGTCCAAGCTGCCCTTAGAAATTTCTGCCTCAGTTTAATGAATACTTAAAGGGAAATTTCACCGCTGGAAAGCTGAATATATCTTTAAATTGGGTCACTATGTAGTAGAAATGTGAAAAGAAAATTGAAATTGGTGCCTTCTAGGCCGAGATAAGCCAGAAAATGTGTTTTTCGCTCATATGGATGAAAGACACCAAATCTCAGAATGCACTTGCTTTGCTGCTGTATGAGGCCACTCCCAAGCCACGCCTACCCTTTACAGACAGACAGTGAGACGATCAACTCAACAAGTGTGTTTTATTGTCATTTCAACCATATACACGAAAAAACGTTTCACCGTGGCTCAAGTGGTGTTACACATTTAAAACATGCTTTTTTTTGGCCACAGCTGATACATTATCCGGACTTCTTTCAGCAGATTGATTGATAGCTCCAGAGTGAACAGAACTGTGTCCATGGCAACGCTCTGCTATGCATGGCAACGGTGTGTTATCCTTAGCAACGGTCTGTTATCAAGAAATAACAGACCGCATTCTACAATAGAATTCAACCAAGCCATGTAATAAAAGAAGGCTAACACATAGCTACTAGCATTAGCTCTTGGTGGGCTGTGGTATAAACATCGAGTATAAACACAGCCGTACATTTGCGTGTGATGTAGCTAGAATTGTCGGCATTTTACAGTCACAAACTCCACCAGCAGTTAGCAGTTAGTTGGATACAAATCACCCCATTTCTGCAACAGGCAGTCCGGGGTAACACAGCCCACCTCCACTAGTAGTCTTACCCGGTGACAGAGCAACAGGCTGGATTGTCCACAGCAATATTTCCACAACAACAAAAACACAGCACAGCAGTCTCTGAACTCACGTTGGGAGTTTCGTTGAAGTTGGATGTAGTCCAGTTTGTTTAATGAGCGGACACTTGCAAGCAGGATTGGTGAACAGATGGCTGGCTAGCGTTAGCTTTCCACCGGCACATTCGTTCAACGCTCCCCGCTGATGAGGTCACTTTACCGGCCACAGGAATCGAGCACCACCGCTGGTCTCCGTGCAGGCAAAGCTCGCGTAGTGTGTCGAGTATTGCGTCTGTAATAAAGTGTCCTGCATATTCTCTGATGTGTTCCAATGTATCCCGATGGTACACGTGTGTGGTAGTTTGAATGCACATAATTGTTGTTCTAAAATTTCCGTCGGGATGAACAGTTTCTGCTCCTGCTGAGAAGCTAAGCGAGGATTCAAGATGGCTGACACTCGTTTTTTCCTCGGCAATCTCCGGAAAAAGCCGACAGTCCAACCCCTTTGGGCTATGCGGAAGTGGCTCCTAATACAGGCTGTAGTCTTTTGCCTCTGGGCAAAAAAAACTCAGATGACGCAAAAATCGTCATTTTGCGTCATCTGAGGCTTTTTTCCAGACCCACAATACAGAGATCTCCCCTCTCAGGGGGACATGAGGGAGGAAAGCATGGTCATTCAAAAATACTACCAGGTTTCTACTGATACAAAGCTTAATGCTAATCGGTGAAGTTTCCCTTTAAAGAAGGGAAAAGTGAAAGGGAGATGGTAAAAGGGCATTGGTGCATCTTCTCTCCCTTCCTTCCTTCCTTCCTTTCTTTCCTTTCTTTTTTCATCTCTTCTTCTTTGACAGATTAACATACAGGCCAGGAGTTTAGTGAGAGATCACAACGGAGCGTCTCACTGATGGCTTTAGTCCTTTCTGGTCTCATTTTGTAATTCTCCTAAACTCCCCTGGTTCAGACCTATTTCTCTGCCCTAAATGCATAATTTTGTACATGAAGCATCTGCTAGGGTGGTCCCAGTAGGCCCATGTGTAAGAGGCTGACACACACACACACACACAGACACACCCACACGCTCATCACTCAAAAATAGCTATGCTAACAGTCCCCATAGCACCTAGGAAGTATCTAGGAAGGGAAATGGCAACTGTCTTCATACGTTAATGTTTCAGCTGTGCAAGTTTGTTAAACGTTACTGAGGCAATAACAAGAAGCAGTGGGATGTGTGCAAAAAATATAATATAAAATGTGAGAACAGATGCAGATTACTGCAGAGGTGATGAATCATGACAATAAAAAGGTGGGTTGCTGTGTGAACTGAAACAAATTCTGTATTTAGGACAGGCCTTTATCAAGAGCACTTCTGTTCTGTGTCTGGTACTGAAGCCGCACAGATAAAACAATAAACTGGATGCTTTGAGACAAATTCGGGGGTGGCAGTACATCAATCTGTAGCGACTGTAGGGTCCCCGGTTCAAGTCTCCGTGCGGACCAAGTACGGAGTGTGTTCTGATAGCTAGAGAGGTGCCAGTTCACGTCCTGGGCACTGCCAAGGTGCCCTTGATCAAGGAACCAAACCCGTAACTGCTCGGGGTCATGGGCAGCCCCCTGTAGAAATATTTTTATAAACTAGATGTGTTATTTCAGTACTAAAGATGTATTCCTTGCACCATGTATAGACTTGGGAAAGGATTTTGTGTGTCTCATTCTACAGCTCAGAATAATTTGCACTAGACAGGCCTCATAAGGAATGGTTAGATCACTGGCCACACTATTAGTAAAACAGAACTGTGTGTGCTTGTGGCTATAGGTATGTGTGCCTCTGTGTGTACTATATAATTTTGTTTACATGTACGTATCCAAGGATGTCAGGTTTTTCTTCCTTTTTCTATGCATGTATGAGCTTTTGAGCATGCGGAGGGATGGTGTGCGTGTGAGGGCTGGAGGATCTGCCAGGGGACGGGACTGAGAGAGAAGGATGACGCCTCTTCAAGAAAGATATAAAACATGAGGGAAATGTTAATACGTGGTTCATAATTTGACAGAGTTGTAACTTAAATGCTGGACTGTAGAGTAAACTTGCTTAACTGAACTCTTAGTCTCAGATTAATCCTTGTGTTCTGGCAAATGTAAATCCGATGAAAGAAGACGTGGGAATTGATAAATTATGGAGTCAGATTTGACAGGCCTTAGGGCCTTATTTTAGATATAATTCCTTACACCTCTCACTCTGACATTTCTCCATTAGTGCATGTATAGGTCCTGGGCCTAACCCTAACCCATAACAAAACATAGTGAAAAAATGTAATTTCCCCTTCAATAAAGGATCAATAAAGTATGTCTTAATCTTAAATAATAAAATGGAAATACTGCAGAGAAAAGCAAAGAAGGAGTTGTCAATATGAATTGTCACAAACCAGCTCATGGCCTGTGGCAAAGAAAATGAGGGGACACCAAAAAGATACTTTATTGTAAATCAAAACTATTAACTTTAAACAAAGAAAAAGGGAATGAGGTGTGAGAATGTCATAATGTAAGGTGTATGTAAAGTGCATGGATGAGTGAATCTGTATGGGTGTAAATGACTGAGTAGAAACTAAGTAAAACTATAAAGGAACAAACGAAAACAGGTTCATTCCTGGAGGAGCAGAGAGAGAAAACAGAGTGGTTAGCAACAGCTTAAATACGCTGAGCCCAGGTGATTCCAATCACTAACGACCCTCTGCCTGTAGGAGGAACCTCCCCTGCACTGCAGAGGTGGGGTCATAACAGTATGTACACAAAATCTCTGTTGGCATGACATCAGCGTTTCTATGGTAACATAACTCTTGGGGTCCGTTCCAGGTAGGAGGTTTAACAAACTCTGAGTCTAACCCTGATGTCTGAGTTGATTTACCCTAACGGTAGGGTTCCACACAGCGAAATACCTCGCGAATTTCGGCCAACGAAAGTTTGCCTCGGGGGCGTGGTTGTGAAAACAACACGCAAGTCCGCAACATTTTTTTAAATGTCCCGGGCTGTCAGAAGACAGGGGCGGTAAAAATGCACAGCAGCAAACCATCGGTAAAATGTTAGCTCATAAATGCTCTGGTAACCTGGCTATGTAGCCTAGCTGCCTTGCTATGCTTACAATGAAATGCAATGTCCGAAAATGCAAGCGGTTGACCTGTCGGCTAGCTGAATCATTTTGAGTGTTTAAACTATTTACAGTGGTCTATTTGGTGGTGTGTTTGCCCTGTTTAAGTTTGTGTGACATATAAACAACAATCCGTGTTGCTACAAGTGTCAATATTCGCCAACAAAACATGTAATCAAACAAATGCACAAGTAGGCTAGCTAGCTAGCTGCCTGGCTAGGCTACAATGAAATCCAATGTCCGAACATGCTAGCGATTAGCCTGTCGGCTAGCTGAAAAGTTTGAGTGTTTAAACTAACATATACAGTGATCTATTTAGTGGTGTATGTGCCCTAACTAAGTTCGTGTGTCATATAAAACACAATTTGTGTTGATAGAAGTACCGATGTTTGTGTAGAAACATCTTAATCACATAAAACTTTTCATGATACGGCGCTGATAACCTCCGCCATCTTTGTCAGACTTTTTTTGTAACTCCCGCCTCCAAACACAAACACACGGACCTGATTGGTTCTCGAGTGGTCCTCATTTGAATAAAGTTAAACTTTCGTCAACTTTATTTCGCTCCCCTCGGCGATTCGCTCTCATCTCGCTCAATCAGGGCGAATTTCGTCTCCATTCAACCTCAATGAGAGCAAAGCGAAATTTCGTTGTGTGGAAACCTACCGTGAGATGGGAAACTCTGAGTTTTCGGTTCCAGAACAGCTGATATGAGTTGGTTCAATCAACTCGGAGTATGTTCACTCAGGGTTACGCGCGTGCACAAAAGGCAGTATGAATGAAGCATGATTCTACGATTCACCATGGTAACAACCACAAACAAACGGGTCGGCGGAAATACTCATGCGCACAAACAGCGATGTGTTTCGTTAAAAAAGCAAGACAGCGGCTGCTGCTGCAAAAGAGAGAGAATTGGTGTGGGAGAAAATTGCTGCTCGAGTCAATGCGTAGCTACACATTCACAGTGTATTAATTTCATATTTAATCACAGTTAACTTATAATATTACTGGTGAAAACTGGAATTGTATTAGGCCTACACCTATAATTTCATTTAGGTGCAATCCTGCGGGCGAAAAAGTAAACTATACTAATCCCATTCTGAGGCTGCAGCACCATGATCATTCACAGAACTATAATGTATAATGATGTATTTCTTTTTAATGGCTCTACTGTCCAGGGAACACTACAAAAAAGTTTAAAAAACGTTTCAGAGCGAGTCACACTTTTCTGATTGCTCTGCATACAGTGGCTTAGCCTATTAGCCTACAGTATGATCCGCTACACTGTTGTTAAGAAAACTGCTGTTTGCAAAAAACGTAATGCGATACAAAGAATATGCTGGGATGTTAAAGCCTGTCCACGATGGTTGATGTTAGTGATATGAGGATGGATAAGGTATCTACATATCTAATGGACTGTGATAAAAAATACCTCTCAAATCGGTTATGTGGAAATGAAAATAAATCTATAGTCGGGACTCAATACCGACGTAAACTCTCTGTGAATTAATACAGCTTTTTCATCAATGGGATCGTCGACAAAAGGACGTGACATGTTTGAGAAAAAAAAGTTTTATAATCTTCCAAATATAAACCAATACATTTTTTTATTCATGCAGATAAAACTGCATTAAAATGTGCCTGATACAGAATGAATGAGGAAATGAGTTTCTCCTCCCTCTCAGTGGGAGGAGACTGAGAGAAACTCGAGGTTTCTTGAAGAAAACCTGCTCCCGACCAGGTTAGGTTCACAGACTCAGTTACCATGGTAACTGACTCCGAGGTTAAGTTACCTCTCTTTCTGGAATGGAAAACCCAGAGTTTCCCTCATCTCAGGGTTAACCAACTCAGAGTTTTCACTAAACCTGCTTTCTGGAACGGGCCTCTGGTGTATTGGCATGACAACAGAATTACAGTGTGAACACATCAATACAAAACTGGCTCTGGGGAAGTAAAAAGCATGATTAAAGCAGGTCTGTTTTATTCTAAACACTACGCACTGACTATTCAATTTCATATAGTATGTTAAAACATAAAAATAACTACAGTTAATCATTTCAAAATGATTAGTTGTCGCTACAGTATGTAGCTTCATAACTAAGCAATATCAGTAATTCAGGGTGTTAGATGCTTGTTTGTGTGTGCATGGATGCGCAAATACATGTATTTATTATAATTACGTCTTACAAAAAAAGTCTTACAGGAATGTTCACTACATTTCTTGATAACACAAAGCAACAAACACAAAAAAGCAGACTCTCATGTATTACACAAATGTCATCCCTTTATTTTTGTTTGTCTTTCCTTCCCAGATCCCTCCTCATTGCTTTCCTATTTTATGCATGCTGTTTCATACAGGTTCCCATGATTTGGTGTGTGTGTGTGTGTGCGCGCGCATGTGCGCGTGCGCGCGTATGTGCGTATGTGTGTGTGTGTGTGTGTGGACACGCGCATGTGTGCGTGTGTGCGTGTGCGTGTGTGTGTGTGTGTGTGTGTGTGTTGTTTTTGCAACCAGCAGCCATAGACAGCAGAGCAGTAATGGTGTATAACTCATCATAATGATGCAACAGTGAAGCAGCAGGTAAGGTCAACACAAGAGACAGTGGTGGAAGGTGAAGTAGACTGCCACATCTCACACACACACACACACACAAATGCGCACACGCACACACACACATACGGACAGACTCATGAATGAATCAATTCCGAACAAACTTACTTCTAGGCCCATAAACATACCCTGCCAATCTCTATATCACTCCCACAACCCACACCCACATTTACCTGCAACCCATTATTTTATTCGCCTGTCCTTTTTCTTTCTCTCCATTTCTCCACCCCTGCTAATCTTTTCCCTCCACCCTTCATCCCTCCTCTTCTCCTCCCTCCCTCCGTCTCATGGTGATATTGTTCGAGGTCAGTTGACGCCTTGAGGAAGAGGGTTGATGAATAGATCCATGATCACTGGCTGTAATTACAGTGTCAAATGAACTGTTAGCTGTCCAGCATGCGCATGTTCTGTGTGTGTGTTTGTGTGTGTGTGTGTGTGTGTGTGTGTGTGTGTGTGTGTGTTCTTTCCAAATGTGCTAGTCAGCTCCCCACAGATGCAGTTGCCATATCAGCATACACAACAACAGATGGGCCAGTTACACACACACACACACACACACACACACACACACATGCACATCCACACATGGGCATGCAAAACCTCTGTCTCACGTATCATTTATCATAGTCTGAAGTAACATAAAGAAAATGTTAGAATATATATAACTGTACATGTGTCTGTATATTTGAATGGGGAGCTGTACAGGCTCAAATGGGAACAGACAGGTTAGTATCTAAACACTTAACCACAATACATCCTGTCTTAACAGATTCAACTCAGCAGGACCAGGCCAGTAAGTCTGGCAGATGTGGAGTTTTGGCACACACACACACACACACACACACACACACACACACACACACACACACACACACACACACACACACACACACACACACACACACACACACACACACACACAAAACAACTCCCATCACAAGTTAATGCCAACAGATCAGGGTGAGCTATTGACTTCTACACACATCCCTCCACCAGACATGATAATGGAGAGCTGAAGCCACTGGGGCAGGCAGATCAGCAGCTGGGCTGGCAAGAATCACAGGCAGACAGACGGACAAACAGAGAGTTTATTTTTTTCTGGTGGGTGAAATTATGTCTCTTTTTATTTCTGTCTCACTTATGGAGAGGAAAGAGACAGAAAAAAAGCTCTTGAAACTGGTCCAGTCTACTTTTGAGTATTATATTAGAATTAGAATTTATTCACATAAGTCAAAGTTTAGGTCTCAGACTAATGTAAGGCTTTTATCTACTAATAGACGTTTTTTCTTAAAGCAGTACTTCACCCTCAAAATGACCATTTTCATATAAATTACTCAATGAGTGTTGCTTGAATTCATGATGCATTGAAGTAATAGTTCCACGTTTAACAGCAAAACTATATCAAAACATCAAACTATATCAAACTATATCAAAACATCCATTTACAAACTGTCACACAACTTGTGCACGTTCCAGTATTTCCGTATTTTTATAACACATGCATTGTTGCAAAACATAACTGTTTACAATACTTCTCCTGCTCCTCTGAGAAGCTTGCACATGCACACTAATCATCTGTGCGAGTCCGGACAAGAGGTGCACATGCTCAAGCGGGAGACTGTTTGTGCAGAAGACCTTTAAACCTGCAGTCATTGATTTTTTTTGGCCACTCGGGGACAGTGGAAACAAGTTGTGAAGACAACATTGACATATCAGATATTTTTAGGTTGATATGGTGAACTTGTTAGCAAACAGTTGCTTATTTACACAGCTGGCAGTTATGGAGCAACATTATCATTTGTTTGGAGTTGGGTTTCTGTCCACCTGATCAATATAAGTCCAACATTCACTCTTCTTTTAGCTCTTTTTTGGGTTTCTACCAACTTCTGAGGGAGATGTCTGTCTCTTTAGCTGCTAAATGCTCCACTTTGTTTACCAATTAGTTGCTAACAGTGTCTGTATGTTGTTTGGTGCTGAGCAGGTAGTGTACAGTGTGTTTTTTAAAGCTTTTTCACTGAAAACAGCTGTCTGCTGCGGCTGAAAACAACGCGGTGAGAGTGAACCAAAACAGTAAAGTTGCAGGCTGGAGCACTAAACAATGAGCTGAAACTCGTAATAAAGCTTAGCTTCATCACAATGACTGATCTCTATCACATTGTCCTTAATACATTTTTATAAAAATATTGAATATAGCGCTCTAAGCTCTGCTATATACCAACATATCTGTATTAGAGGCAGAAACAAGCCAGTATAGAGAGATTTAGACTGCGCCTGAGATTTCGAGTGATTTAGTTTTCTACATCCTGCTAATCTAGGCCGACATTTTCCTGCACTGTCACTGTAAGTTGAGTAAATCATCTGTACTGCTTGGCCTCATGCACATGTGCCTGCAAGACACACACTCACATATCTAGGTTTCCATTTATGCGTTATATGCGCAATATGAAAAAATTTACATTGTCGAGGCAAGACACCTAATCAAATTCAGAGCTGCATCTGGTGGAAGAGGAAACATGGATACACATTCACTGCCATGTGCGTGTGCGTGTGTGTGTGTGTGTGTGTGTGTGTGTGTGTGTGTGTGTGCCTTCGAGTGTGTGTCTGAGCGTGTGCATCTGTATGTGTGTGTGTGTGTGTGTGTGTAAGAAAGACAGACGAGAGAGAGAGAGAGAGAGAGAGAGAGTATGTGTGTCTAGTTGGTATTCCAGGGTGGCTTGTTGTGAGTGTGGTTTCCCACAATTCTTATCAGAGTTGTGATCACAGGAAACTGGTCTCCTCAAATGGAACACATCCCTCCCTCACATCACACACACACACACACACAGACACACAGTCATCCCTATGTGTTTCTGTTCGTGATTTCTTCCTTGAGTCTAAGTCTTATTCAACTTATAACCCGTTGCCGAAACACACGTAGCCAAGAACATGAATGCAATATGGAACAATCTGAGGTGAGCATGTCTGTGTTATGAATATATAAGCATTTTTTCCTTTGGAAGTCCTGCTCAGAACCAGCGGAGGCATTCAGCCTGGGGACGGATAAAACAATTGCTGGCTTAGAAAATTGAAAACAAAGAAAAGAATGCTTCGCCAGATACAAAGTACAAAGGAGAAGAAGACATGTAATATTCAGTGGGAAAAGTAAAGAGGTCGACATTTTGAGGACTGGTGGGATGAAGAGAGGGTAAAAAAAAGCAACAAGCAAATGGCTGCCAGGTTGTATTTCAGTTAGCCTCTTTCACCCTGCACATTTGCTGAGATTGAAACACTTGCTTTTATTAAGAAATGGTCTTATTGGCAAGCCAGTGATGTACTAGAGTAACTCAAAGTGCAAAAGCTGTGTATTCACTTAAAAGCAACACAGCACTTCAATAGCAGTGAGGAAGATCTGCATGCTGATATGATATGCTGAGTAATGCATCACACACAGCAGTTCATGCAGAGGTAAAAAAAAAAAAAAAAAAATGACAAGAAAATACTGAGATAAGAAGAATCTTGTTCAAAATCTGGCTTTGCTTCATTCTGGGAAATGTGTCCTAGTTAGCATCTTTCTCCTCAGTGTACACACACACACACACACACACACACACACACACTCACACACATGTATTGCTGCTAATGAACAGGCTGCTTTCTCACATGGGATTTCTGACCCTATATGTTTCTTTCTTCCTACCTTCACTACATCCCTCTATCCCTTCTCCCGTCCCTTCTGCATTCCTCTCCATTCTTCTCTCCAGGGTTTAGACGTTGGACGTGTGTCACTCACACGCAGACTGTCAAGTTGTGAACCCAAACACACACACATTTGGTGCAAATAATACACAAAACGACAAAGTACTTTTCCCAAAAACAATTTAAATGTAATGTAATAGTAATGCGATACATTTGTGCTTTCTCACACACACGCATTCATGCACACACACACACACACACCCACACCTATGATATGAGGTAATGTTCAGTCACTGAATACATTAGCACAAGTCAGTATGACACCTTTTGTAAGTGACTGAGCTGTCACCTCTGCATCTGCAAATTGGATGAACAAATAAATCTTTCATTCTCAAACATCACAGGCTATTTGAAACGCACTAATCCCCAGATCTGTAATGTATTCATGTTTTTCATCTTCACGCTTGCCATATACAACCCCTCTTATTCAAATATTTGTTTTCACATCCTTTTAATCAAATTTGCATGGATTGATTTTTAGAATGTTTAAAGCATTGATTCTCTCGCCTATGGAAAGCTCATCAATCCGTTTAAAGACAGAGACACAATTGCGTCACAGTTTAACATTGTATCGTTGTGATATGTGTGGTAATTCAAGCAACTAGTTATTTCTCAGTTTTTGTTGCAGGTCACAGTTATGTTTCATCAAAGACTTACAGCTGTGAGCATCAGTGTCAAACAGCCCTACATTTTGAGGCAGACTTCAAACAGTTCATTTTTAGTCATTCATATAAGCTGTTTTACTCGGAGGCGGAATACGATAAATTGTTCAAGCCAGGTTAAAAAACCTTTGAAATTATCTGGTGCATGCAGATGTGTGTTACATAAATAGAGAATAGAAAGAAAGCAAATTGGAAAGAGAGAATGGATCATCAGTGAACACAAAGTAAAAACTGATGAAAACCTTATCTTTAGTTCAGTGAATCCCTGAAACGGGGAATCCTGGGATATATAAAAGAGAAAATGCATTCAACCTTTAGCCAACCTGCTGTACTTGTGTAATTTCAGTTTGTTTGGTAATATATAGAAGCTGAGTAGGCAGGAGAAGGTGAGAGCGTTTGTCAGTGTTGGACTCAGGGTGCAAGGCTCTGGCTATTTTCTGGACAGTGTTGCCAACTATTTTTAATGGAAAGTAGCTAAAGCCTGCTCGAAAAAGTCACAAGATGTGGCTAGATTACATACAAAGTAAGAAAGTTTAAAAAAAATAGTAAAAAACTAGACAACTAGCTTGATCATTAGTTATTATTATTTGTCAAGCTGCCACCATCTCATCAACATGCATCTAAATCTACCTCCAATTTCAAAATCTTTAAATGAAGGCTGTTGTGTGGAACCGAAGTATCATGAATAGAGAGGATCCAGACACTGAAATAAACTCACTCTTGTGAATAGTCAAGGACATACATCATAAGACAAGTCAACTGGACAAATAATGGGGATCAGTGATTGGACGTTACACACATTCACAGGACATTCACACACTTTTTGCCAGTATTATTGCAGTCTGATAATCACAAATAGTCAATTTGTTTTAAATTAGGCAGACCATTCCCCCAAACAATTAAGGGTGGTTGTTAAAGAGTTAAAGAGAGAAATCGTGTTTTTTCTTTTTTCTATAACACCATATGTGTTGTGTTTGGGCCTAAGGACCCAAGTTGGACACCAGACACCTAAAGGAATTGGTGGTGCCAATAAATGATAGTGTTGTATTTCTTCCTTCACTGGTTTTACTATCTAGCAGCTGTAGTTAGCTGTAGGGTGCTATCTAACAGTAAAAGGCTACATCAAAAACAACAAATTAAGTTTGTCTTTCAAACTTAATTGTTTGAAAGACAAACAATTAAGTGGTCACAGAGGAATATGAATTGCAAGAGCAGTCTGTTCAAATGTTTGGATGCAGATTTGTACACAACTTACCATAAAGAGAGAGAGAGAGAGAGAGAGAGAGAGAGAGAGAGAGAGAGAGAGATGGACGGGTCCATAATACACCTGATTCCTGTTGAGCTTCTCCAGAATAACACATATACACAAACAGTATATGTAAGCATGTCCATTTACACCAACTGATTATGCCTGATTACCGGTTGTGATTACAGACTGCTGTCTTCTGGATGTGACAGCAACTCAGATGTAGTACAGCTCGGCACACACGCTTTCCCACGGCAGCAAAACCCCTTCTGCACACACACACACACACACACACACCCACACACACACACACATATAAACAGCCAATGTCCCACTGCCCCTGACAGCATATTGCCAAAATAAACAGCATCAGCCCTGTCAACACAGAGATCTCTCACTGCAAGCGGAGAGACTTCGACATAGGCTACACCTGGTCGTAACCCACACACATCTGGCAATCAGAGATGTTCAGAAACACATACAGCAGGGAAAAAGAGGATCAGTGGGATATTGATATTACAAACACACATGTATACACCTGCTCAATCTCTCTCTCTCTCTCTCTCTCTCTCTCTCTCTCTCTCTCTCTCTCTCTCTCTCTCTCTCTCTCTCACACACACACACACACACACACACACACTCTCTCCACCCCTGACAGAGATACAGACTGTTACTGACAGGCCGGAGGACAAGTGATTTCCTGGCAGCCATCGTCTCCTTGCCTCTTAATCCAAGCTGTGGGAAGTGGGCAATGTTGACATCTGAGACCAGTGTGTGGGATCCTCTCATATCTGACCTTTAACACAGAGCAGGTAAAGGTCTACAGCTCCCCAGTGACTTGCATAGATTTGATACTGCACTGAAGAGCAAAAGCGAGTGAGAAAGAGAGAGAGGAAAGAGATAGAGCACGGACAAATTGAGAATATTACTAGCTATTAGCTACAAAGAAACATAGATCCCTTCCTCTTTCTTTTCAAGATCACTCATTCAGATTCCTATTTTTCTCAATAAAGCTTTGTGCCCATGAGACGATCTTAGCAAAAGCTTGAAATGGTATGAGGCTCTCTGAGTATCAGCATATTCACTGGACTATTCTGTGTATCTCTGGTTTGAATTTATATTCATACAATATATTTCCCTAATCAAAGCCCCATTTAAAACACATTCACAACAAAAAGCATGGGATTGCATCATTGACACAGCATCATAGTGAATATAAACAGCCCAGTATTCCTATGAGATACGTTCGTATTGGACAATTCGTCAGTGCAGCACATGCAATTTATGTCCAGTGTTGGCCAGTGCTTGAAGTGTAAAAAAAAAGGTGCCAGTACTCTCTTGCATTGGCAAATCATTATGACAATTGAGATTTCTACAGCGGTACGCAAGAAAAAGCGTAGGTACGCTTAAGAGTAAAATGTAGAAGTGCCGGTACTGTGTACCGCTGAGTACCGGCCCACTTCGAGCACTGGTGTTGGCAAAGCTACCGGCACATTACCCTCCGGGAAAACCACAACTTTTTGTGTTTACACTTGTGAATAGTGAGCTTTAGAGTGCTGGAGGCAAATTTTTTTACCTTTTCCCCATTTCCTGTCTTTGTGCTAAGCTTACCCTGCTGGCTGTAGCTTCATATTTACTTTTTGACCATTAGAGTGGCATATATATCGTCATCTAACTCTGTGTCAGAAAGCAAATAAGCTAATATTAAAAAATCTTAAACTATATCTTCAATTATACCTTAACCCCACTGCAGTTGCCATGCATGGGTATTGTATAAATTAAAAATGAAATTGTTTTTTGGCATTGAGTGTCAAAATCCAGGATTATGCCAAATTGTCCAATGTCCTCATCTCTACAAATAGGATTGCAATAAGACTATAGTCTGGGAAAGTTGCTTTGACATGGCATGGCATTATGGCGAGTGGTAATCATCCGGCAGCATCACCAAACGACCTCCCACATCCACAGCTTTCCCCAGCCAGGAGAAGGGAGATGAGGGCAGGCTTTGACCTGCCACCCGTACCCATGACACCTGCCACACAGGTCAATCAGCCAGGGGTGCCACGTCTGTTAGGGCCAGGGTGAGCCGGGTAGCTGGTCACAAAGAGGTTTAATCTCCAACAGATTCCCACCACCTGGCTCTACTGGCATCTCACCAAGCCCTGCAGCCCTCCAATCTGGCAACTCCTACTGTCATGTTGCAGAGGGTACAACAGGAAGTGAAGAGGAAATGGATGGATGGATGGATGGAGGGATCACATAAGTACAGGCAGGGCATGCAGCCTATATTTGAACCTCCATATCTTAAAGAAAACTGTTCGAACTCATCATCTATATTTCCCCGATCAGTCTTGCTGTGTGCTGGGTACAGTTGGAGCCATGGGTGGCCCGCAGGCTATACTGCCGCATAAGTGTATGTGAATACATGAATGTTTGCCTCAGGGGAGGATTTGCTCTTGGGTCTTTCATTACCAGTTTGCAGTCAGGCTTTTCAAAATGACACAATTCTTAGATTCCCCTTTAGCAATATAGGATGTTGCTTGTACTTAAAACTCCCATCTGTTGGATGTTGGACTTAGCATTTTGACTTGGCTGTCCACGTCTTTGTCGTACAGTAAATTTGAGCTGCTGTTTTACGCCTCTGAATGTAGTGGGAGGTAGGGCTTAGCTCCGAAAGGAGGCTGATGAATTTCAAAGAAATGCTTGTCTTAATGTTGTCTTAGAATAATAAAGAGGATCAAACAGCATTTAGCATCGAAGGGATAACTGGCTGCACTGGATTGCATAACAGACCAGAATCTGTAGACACATTTTGGACACAGCAGCTTCACCTCGCTATCCTCCAAATCCTCAACTGAGCACATTATCATCCTTTGTATATAAACAAAGACATGCACACAGACCCACACTATGCCCCCATTTTTTTTAGGCAACAGAGTCAAAAAAAGAAAAAGAATATATATATATATATATATTCTTTTTTTTACATATATATATATATATATGCTGAATATATATGCATAGCTAAAAATGGCTATGATTCAGTGTTCAAAATGTAATTTTCAATGCATATCATCTATAACTACGATTTTATTTTGAAGCATTGGAAACACTCTTCATTCACATTCATGCCAATAAACTCCACTGACCTAAATTAAAGTAAATTGAGTTGATTTAAATTAAGACACATGCTGGGCAGAAACAGGAGAGACAGGCATGTCTTTCAGCACCCAAACCTCAAAGGAATAACACAAAACGCATCATCTGATCTAGTCACACTCTTGTGTTCCCACTGTATTCTGTTTCCCTCATTTGGGTGTATAATGCTAGTCCACACAGTTCCATGAATCACAGTTATTAAGCACAGTAAGGGAAAATATATTCACCTATAGTCTCTTGGCTTCTTATTTTTCACAGTCTAATTACGCAGTGAGACACTGACGCTGAGCACTCGCTCACAATACTAACAAAACAGCATGTCCATGACTCGACATTATAAGCAGTTAAGCAAATTAAACTCAGCCCCTACTTGAAAACAGAAGGGCAGAGTCTGAAAAATGGAGAACCCAGATTGAAATAGATGAGTGCAAGGCAAAACAAAAAGAAGCCAAGAGGCACCGAGTCATGGAGAGAGGAAGACAGACAGAGAAAGAGAGAGGAATGGTTTGTAGGTGGGGACCTTGAAAAGCTTTTGTTCTCTGAACACGGAGGGTTAGTGAGGCAGCACTTGGCAGTTAGTTCAAAGCAACAAACTCTAAATCAATCTTTTACAGCTTGTCCAAACAGACTCACACAGACATGTACACACGGGCACAAAAAGGACATACACACAGTAGCAACCACAAACAAGTGGACACTTAGTAGTAGACCTGAGTCACTTCCTATGCATGGTATGCTTGAAATAGGAGGGACATAGGAGAGTCTGGCTTGATACTGAGAGACTGTGTGTGTGTGTGTGTGTGTGTGTGTGTGTGTGTGTGTGTGTGTGTGTGTGTGTGTGTGTGTGTGTGTGTGTGTGTGTGTGTGTGTGTGTGTGTGTGTGTGTGTGGCACCATGCTGTGTTTCTTTAATGAGCTCAGTTTACACACTTCGTTAATTGGCTGGCACAGAGAAGGATTGTCTAAGATCTACAGGCCAGTCTGCGCGCACACGCGCGCGCACACACACACACACACACACACACACGTACACCAACACACAGATACACACACAGATACACATCTCTATTTCACTGTGCTTATTTATTCATGTATTAGTTAGTTTGTTCCACTAGGTTCACTTGCAGGCTGCTGTGGTAATTGCCACTATATTCTCTGCATTGATTTCCACTCTGTGCCATGCACGTGAGCACACACACACACACACACACATGCATATACAGTCGCTGACTCCCTGTGCAAATCTGCCTTTGCAGGAAACAAAGCAACTGCAAATTGTATTCTCACTCAATTTATCCATCCATTTATCCATTTAAGTGTATCTCCCTAACATGTATTCATTTTTCTGGTAACAAAGAGACAGGTGAGACAGCAAGAACTGCAGCCATTCTAATTAAAGTATCTGGGAGGAGAAGAGAGCCAAGCTTTCTTTCAGCACATCCCTCATCTCACTGGCTGTAAAAATAGCATCAACCCCACAATCCCGGGCAATGTTCTGTCTGCTTGCAGCTCAGGGCTTGTTTCTGGTGAGCAATAGGAGGTACAGTGGAGAGATTTTGCTGTTGCTGCACAACAAATACAGAGCAGCCAGACTCGGTCCACATACGCATTCAGTTTGAGCTGGATGTGATTGTGCATTTGGGCTGGACTGTGTATGTGTGTGAGAGAGCCATGCTAAACATGATTACGGATGGGAATGATGTATGTTTGTGTGTGTGTCTGTGTATGTATGTGTGTTTGTGAATATGTGTGCAGGCAGGACAGGAGGCCTGCTGGGAGAGATAACTGCTCAAATCTGTCTTCTCCTTCTCACTCACACCCTTCTGCTCAGACCTCTAAAAGCTTACCCCTCAGGCTTACCCTGCTCACACACACAAGCACACACCCACACACGTACGCACACACAGGATCCTTATATCAACCCTATCCCAACTCCCATTTCAGTCGTCACAGTTCTCCCAAATCCATAGCAGCTGTGGTTGATTTGAGAGAGATGGACATGGAAAGACAAGAAAAAGAGGGATGAACAGCAAGTGCATTAGCACAGCTCTGTCCAGCCGGGGTTATCATCTATTAATGACGTGCAAGTTGACACGTGCATGCGCATATATGCACATATACACTCACTTACACTAGCAAACACACATTCACAGAGAGAGAGAGAGACAGAATTGGAGAGGGGTCGTTTAATATTTAAACCGGATGCTTTAAAGTTGAAATTGAACTAGGTTAGCACAAGGAGATTCTGAGTTCCTCCCCAAAAAAACTATTTAAGGCTTATGCATTCTACAGGTAATTATACTGCATGAAACTCAAAGTGAAAGCACACAAAGCTCCAAAACTCCATCTATTGTTTATCTATTGTTTTTTCAGCAGCTGTTCTTCCTTTGCAGCGACCTGCTGCCCTACCCTCTCCTCTTTCTCCCCACGAACAAACAACTCCACGTCGGATAGATTTTCTCTACTCCATGCCTCATTGCATTAACTCCTCTTTTCCAAACACCTTCGGGGGTGAGAAGGACCAGGCAATGTCAAGGAGATTCTTAAGATCACCATCTCCCCATGCTGGGAAGTCGTAACTGTGAACAAATCTGTCCTTAATGCAGCAGAGCACCCCCACCTCTGCCTCGGACAGCACGGGGCAGCACTGTCATCATCATGTAGGGGGCCAGAATTTTGAAGAGTGACAAAATTCACAGTGAGAAATAATTGTGATCTGATGATTTTATGTCCTGCATACCAAGTGGGTTACAGCGACCACTGTTAACATGTTTGTTTCCTGGTTGTTGTCCCTGCAAGGGAGCCTCATTACTGTAGTCAGGGGAATGAAGATTGTGCAGAATATTCCCACCTTTAAGCAGACCACATGAGGAAAACTGACAGCTCAGTCTGACTAATTCCTGCAGCATACAACATGGATGGTGAAATCTTACCTGATCATCACGTGGCATGTTCGTGATGAGATTTAACTGATAAACACTTAATTATCATAATTTCAACTCTATCCCTAGCTTATCCACTTGTTACACCTTTCCTGTTTCGGGTTCCCAGACCGTAGTCGGGAAGCACAGGGGAGAATTTCCCTCCAAGGCCGATGCTTTCGGGGGTAACACCCTTCACTTTAACCGGCAGAATAAAGAACAGATGAAGCCGCCGTGTCTTGAGAAGATTGTTGTTTATTATTAACTGTAGGCTCACTTTCTTGCTAACTCCCTTTCCTCTCGCACTACTTTCACTCGTACGCTAAGTTACTCTCACCGTGGTCTCGCTTTGCTTTGATACTCTGGATTGAACGGGATTGAACTTGCTTTGGTGGAACGTGTACGTTCAAAAGTTGTTTTACTCATGCGAGAGAAAACACAGATTGGATTGGAGGCATAGTCTAGCTAGCTGTCTCAATCAAAGGTGTCAAAAGTATTCACATTCATTACTCAGGGAGAAGTATAGATACTAGGGTTTAAAAATACTTCGGTAGAAGTTGAAGTATCAACTCAAGCTTTTTACTCAAGTAAAAGTGTAAAAGTACTAGTTTCAAAACTACTTAAAGTATAAAAGTAAAAGTAATGTAAGGGGAAAAAAAATAATATCCATATGCTTTTTCATATTAGACGGTGAGTTTTGGAAACAATTAGCTCGTGGTACTTGGGTGCGCAGAGCTTGCAGCACATTCGAAAGGAGTTGTTTTTGCATCCGACCATTTTGAAAAATTCTTCCAGGTACGGCCAGGGATGTAGAAGGGTTGGCTGGGCTTCCTGGCTACCAACCTCCTCGCTGGTGCTTGGTTGGGACATTTCACTCGACTTCTCTTGAGTCTCTGCCACGGACATCTTCGTACTAGGCTACATACGTCTGCTATTTCCTTGCTGCAGTGTGACGTGATTTGTGTCATGTGCAGGTGCGGTGGATCACATACAAACCAATAGAGTGTCAGAATGGTATATGTTTATACTTCTCATCCAACCACAATCAAATTCACTCCGGATGGCGTGATTTATCTGGATAGGTATTTTTTTTTTTTTTAACTAGGACAAGCCGGAATGAAAACAAGCCAAACTGAAATAGGAGTAACGAGGCTATTTTTAGAGTAGAAAGTACAGATAACTGCGTGAAAATGAAAGGAGTAGAAGTAAAAAGTCTGCTGTAAAATAATTACTCCAGTAAAGTATAAATACCCCAAATTTATACTTAAGTAAGGTAACAAAGTATTTGTACTTCCTTACTTGACACCTCTGGTCTCAATTTACCTTGCAGAGATCTGAGGAGAGGTTAACTATCGTCCTCATAAATTAACCGGAGTTTAAAATTCCAACAGAAAGAAAGCAGAAGGAAACGGACATCGGCGAAAAGACATGCATCCAGCGGAATTTCCTGCGGCACCGGAGCAATCCCGAACTTCGTGGATATAGACTACTCTCACCGACACCACTGACGCTCGCTTTCGTTTCCTCGCTCAGTCACTCATTTATGTCACTCATATGACGCACCTGGCATTCTCAGTCTAAGCTACTCTCCTAACACACTGTTGTACTGCACTGCTGTAATCTCTTTTATGTAAAATGAATGTCGCAGTCATCCATATTTTTCGTTGCTCCATTAAAAGCAAAACAAAACATGCAGAGTCAGAATCAAATCAGAGAAACAAGACTGGACACGACAGCAATACTTGCAGCTCTGTCAGGATGTACTCAGGCACAGCGGCACACACAGTTAAATCCTAATGCCACCATGCTAACAATAACAATGCTAACATGCTGATGTTTAGCAGGTATAATCCTTATCATGTTCACCATCTTAGTTTTTAGCATTTTAGCATGTTTTTCTAATTAGTGCCAAACAGTATAGCTGAGGCTAATGTCATTAGTTGGTATAGGTCATAAATCAAAGTATAAGACAAATTAAATGCTTTACCTTATGATGGTGCTAGATGGAAAGTAAGGAGATCAAGTTATTACAATTTATCCTGAGGGGGATATTAATGTATTTGCCAAATTTCATGGCAATCTGTCTCGTGGTTGTGAAGACATTTTTCTCAAAACCAAAAATGTCAACATCATAGTAGTGCTAGAGTAGTGCTGCTTGGCAATATGGAGAAAATCAGGTATCACGATATTCTTGGCCAAATACCTCAATGTTAATATTGTGACGATATTGTAGGGTTGACAATTGGTGCTTTTACAAAATATTAGATAAAAGAACTACATAAATAATCATCAGTAATGTGGATATAATGACTAAGTGGGTAAAGGCCTACAGCTAGAACAGTCTGGTAAGTTAAGAAAATGACATCACTTTACTGTAATGTAGCCTTGAAAACCAGGAAATGACCACACTTACCATATTATGACATTACTTTATCCAAAATCTAAGACAATATTTGGTCTCATATCACGATATCGATATAATATCGATATATCGGCCAGCCCTATGCTAGAGAAAAATTCAGGGGATCACAAAAGTCATTAGGATTCATGATCTGGGAATCATGAATGTCTTTTGTGGCAATTCATCTTATAGTTGTGGAGATATTCCAGTCTAGACCAAAGTGGTGGACCAACAGACCAACCAACAGACCAACTCTACAATCTATACAGCCATACTGCTTGTGTGGCTACAAATTGAACTTGTTGCTGTCTCATTTTCACATAGTAGTACAAACGTGTTTAATAGGTCAAAGCGAAATAATTTCTATGTGAGATAAGAGCAACAAAACATGTAGAAAACATATTGACAGAAAATAATTGACAATGTAATTCTTTGTGACCGTAAATCCTAAAGCCATCAACATCAAAACTTAAGCTCCTCTTTGTGCTCTTCCCTGCCACAGCTGCAGCCCCGGCGAGGACACAAGGCCGGCTCAGCCTCATCACATAAAGGCAGGCGGAATGCTAATAAAGTTGGATTCAATCAAATTGAAAGCAGTCTTTTGGTAATTCATGGCTTTAAAATTAGAATTCTTGTTCTGCATTCAGAGCCTCTCTCTGTCTCTCTAACACAGCCCAAGTCTTATCCTGACTCAAACTGAGGGAATGTTGTGTTATCTACTGACTTTGTTACTTTAATTGCACAAAAACGTAAACAGAAAAAGAATAATACAATTCTAAATGATCTTAAAGTGGTTATGAGTAAAAACCTTTTTTTATTATTGTAACATGATCTTTGGTGCTAAACAGACGTTGCTGATGTTCCATTTCCTACAGTAGATATCATCATTTTGTAGTCGCTATTGTTTTTCATCACGCCATTTGTTGATTATATATTGTGTTTTTGTCGGCACTGACACAAATGGTTTTCTCCAGAAACAACCAAACCAGCACTGGATGTTTAAAATTTAAAATGTAAAAGCTAGATAGATAGATAATAAACAGGGCATTAAAACAGATGTTTAATTGTATTAAACATTGCAGATCAATACCTAAAACCGACCCAAACGCCACTGTTTGTGTGCATGCATATGTGCATGGCTATAGTTTTCTCCCTGTGTGTGCCCGCAGAGTGCTCTGGGTAATGGCAGTATCATAATATTAGTCATATTAGGAGGGGATTAGTAAGAGAAACCGTCTTAAGGATGTGATCCCTGGGAGGGGGTGTCAGATACTGCTTGTATTACTGTCCGCACTGTCTCGCACACACACTGGGAGCATAGCAGCCTCGCCTGCTTTCCTCAATAGGAGCTTTAAAGAAACATGACACACTGAAGCGCACCACCTACTGTAGCTCATTTCTCTCTTCCACTGTTTTTTTTTTTCATCTCATCTATTGGAGTGCTGGTGTGAAACCTGTCTTGTATAAAAACAGAAATGCTCTAGCTGTTTTGAAAGGTTGAAGCATGTGGAAAAGGAGAACTAGAAGAAGTTCCCGCTTACTGGACAGACAGAGTGTCATTTACAGTTGGAGCCAAAGTGACAAATTTCTCAGTGACTAAAGTGTATTACTTACGTAATGTTGTGTTTCTGAAAATGCACTGTTGATACCAGTGACAGCCAGCTAGTGGAGGAGGGCGCACATGCAGCGCCCTACCAGCCATAAAGCTTTATCAGTGTCAACAGCCTCTATTGAGCTCGATGGTGTTTTAAGCCCCCAACGTCTCCTTCCAGGCAGCGCTGCAACCGTTGACTTCAAGGCAACCCTAACCTTAACCATAACCCTAACCATAACCATAACCATAACCATAACCATAACCATTGCCTAATCCTAGTGCCGTCCAGGCAGCGCTGCCTGGAAGGAGACGTTGGGTGCTTAAAACACCGATAAACCTCTATTGAACCCACCTATATATAGCTATTACCACAATATCATCCATTTCCAGCTCAATTGGTCAGGTCAGATGGCAGCAATGCAACAAGAAAAAGCTGCCAATGGCAAGATAGCATGGTAGGCTAAACTGTAGGCTGTTTAAGCATTAGGCTGCGTTCAGACAGCCTGCATAGGTCGGAGTCGAACCCTGGCTCGCTGTGTCAAGGAGTAAACCTCTATATATGGGTACCCGCTCTACCAACTGAGCTATCCAGGAGCCCACCAACAATCAGACTTGTCGGTGTGTTTTGTGCTATGGTTTTGCAAATCACCGGATCACTTTTTTTGATCTGAATGCCCCGAATATGACAACCAGGTCAAGATCGAAAAACTGGAATGAAAATTTTAATTTTCAAAGTCCAAGGTTTTCTTTTGTTTTTGTATGCTTAGTGACAAAAGAGTCTAAATTAATTTAGTAGCCAAGATTATCTGTTTGATAGAGCGTGTTTACTTGTCTGATTCAATTTTTGAGTAAAAGTAACATTCTTCTGTAGTTGGAGTCAAAGCTTAGTGCACCAAGCTAAATAACATTGCTAGTGTGTAAGCAGAAGCACCCAGGTACAGTAAATAAACACCATCTGCCACTGGTTGATAATGGACACAAAGTTTGTGTGTTCGCCAACACTGTATATTTCTCCACAACACGGTCTCATCACCTTCTTGGTCTCTGCCATTAATGGGATTCAAACTAGAGACCAGTTACTTACACAACCCACAAAACTGCAGTAATTACTGCTGTGAACGTGCGCCAGCTCAAACATATCCATTTAAAGCTTCATACTGAATTCATAATTGGGTAATTAGATATAATTACATGTGCTGTGGGCTTGCCTGACAACTTAATGAGGTAGCTATAAAATAGCTAGTGGTTCCACTTATAAGAACATAATGAAAGACTACAAGATAAAAGGGCATACACAGACAAACACAGGCAGCCAGTAGCATAGGCCCCGAGCTACACACAGACACAAAAAAAGAGTAGAAATTATTAAAGGAAAGAAGTGAGTAAGTGAGTGAGTGAGTGAGTTTACAACTTTCATTATACACTGTCAACAGTGGCTCAGTTCACCAGTGACTGTGAGTGTCTCTGTGGTTCCCATGTTTCAGCCTTTTAGGAGGTCATTTGTTTCCAACCTTTCCTTCACCATCGCCAAAGGAATGACTGAGGCAAGACAAACACGCAAGGCCAGGCCTAACTGTGCTGTTCTAATGACCACAGTGATTGCTGTGTAGTTGTTGTTGATGTAGAAAGCTGCCGGAGGGTTGTGTGTGTGTGGCGTAGCTCTGACTTCTGTTTAACGGCTCCTCTTTGCCGTCAGCCATAATGAGTCAGCCGTGACGCTGCCAAAGCTACAGTGTCTGTGTCGGTCCGTTTATTACCACTGCTGAAAGGGATAGTACATCCCCAGCCCACACACTGGTGGAGAACCCTGTCACCGCAGACTCATTAGCAGAAGCTATAGCTGCGCCAAAATCAACAAATCAAATTGCTTTCTTAATAAGCTGCAACGTGTTGCAGCAAAGTTGGCTACTACAATAGCAACCATAGTTAACCTGCATACCTCAAGAAGGTCCACTTGTCTCCTCAGATCCTGGTGAGCTTCTACCACTGCACCATCAAGAGCATTCTCACCAACCGTGTCATAGTTTGGTATGGCAACTGCTCTGCCCATGACTGGAAAGCACTGCAGAGGGTTTTTCTTATTATATATTCTGCTATTACACTGCATATATCTATATTATTCTTACTACTATTATAATGTCACTGCTACTACATTGCACATATCTGTACATGTTGTTCATACATTGTTCATATTACATAGCCATATTTATTCTGCTCTTATAACACTGCAATATTTTTCTTGTCCTGCCTATGCACCACCTCTCTATGCTTTGTATATCACATTGCACTTTTCTGCTTTTTTGCACTTCTGGTTAGACACAAACTACATTTTGTTGTCTTTGTACTTGTACTCTGCACAATGACAATAAAGTTGAATCTAATATAATATAATATAATCATACCATAATTTTAGCTGCCATGGTACCGCAGCATCCACCACAATCTAATGATTCTGAAATATTTTCAATTATACCTCAATAAGCCTGCAGATTTTACAGTTCTGCAACACAAAACTGATGTCAAACAAATGCTTAGAAGGCAAATTCTTTGCTTTGCAATCTAAAACACAGCTTCAACACAATGTAATTTATTGATATTTAGGAGGGGATTTCAATTACTCTGAGCGTCATCAAGGTAGAAAGCATGAGGGTGTATTTAGTATAGTGACAGAGGTGCAGAGAGCATTGCCATAATAACATGCATTCATGCTGTTATCCATCTCTAAGTGTAGCTGAGTGTGAAAGAGAGACATTACATTCAATTAAGAAACTAAATACTATCTTTTTTGTTTTTTGTGAATTGCTTTCAATGATTAGCTTTTCTTTTATTATAGTGCACTATGTAGTAATGTTGAAACCACTTGTCGTCTTTTCAGAAAGATGTGCAAATTGTTATACTTACATCATCAACATTGTACAACCTGCCTTAGCAGTACTGTTCTTGATTATAGTCATGCCAATGAAGCAAACTTGAC
This sequence comes from Perca fluviatilis, assembly GCF_010015445.1. Lineage (NCBI taxonomy): Eukaryota > Metazoa > Chordata > Actinopteri > Perciformes > Percidae > Perca > Perca fluviatilis. Next base: position 20,452,917 of record NC_053116.1, on the reverse strand, counting down.
AACAGAGTTGTAAAAGTAAAGTAAACTGACTATACTGAATCACTATTGTCACTGACTGAATCAGTAGTTTATAGCAGTGGGGACAACTCAGTATACCTTACTTCCTGATGAAAGAAAAGAAGTGATGCATTCACTTACTGATGGACACACTGAAGTGCATTTGATTGCTTAGCTTTGGGGGGAAAAAGTGAACTGAACTGAACTAATCCACCTCTATCCTAAAAAGAAAATTTGAGAGTGAGAGACCGAAAGTGAGACAGCACAGCAGAGAGTTTGGTCAAGAGGGATGGCCATTAACAGTGTAAATGAAGGGAAACATGTAATGACAGGACCCCAGAGTCACTGATGAGGTTGATGGATGGCTTTCAACTCAAATACATGGCAGATCATTACTCACCGCAGACATAAACACTCACACATACACACACACACAAACACAGAATCACATGCTCACTCATCCTCTCTCTCATTCTCTCCCTTATTAACCTTCTGCACATCCACTTACACTATTTAGAATTGTATTGCTGGCACTGCAATCATATACAGCTTTGGAAAACATTCATGTATAGTACACACACACACACACACACACACACACACACACACACAGACAGAGCATCACTCACCGTTGCCCTATTTATTACATACCCTCATTAGTTAAAGAAGGAAAGCAGTGTCACAGTCTTCTCTGTCTCTTTGTCACAAATAATTATCATTATCTATTACCATCTTATCTTTTCTGTAAATGTATTAATTCATTAGCATAGCATTTTGTCCAACCCACAAAATAAATCCAAAACACATTCAAATAAATACAATATGGCAGTAACCGCCAGAAGTTTGTTAGTTTTTTTTTCGATTGCTAAACGATACAACTGAAGCACATTATGCAAAACTCTAACCACAGTCTGCATTACCAACAGTCACCTGAGCTAAACAGTTCACATCACCTGCAAAACTCATTCCAAACATCACAACTCTTCACACATCTAAAAACAATATGAATAATCCTCACTGAGAAAACACACACTTAGAATTTAGAACACACTGAGAGTAAAAACACTACTATCAAACACCAATACAGAAATTAGAAACTTTTCATCTTTACAGTTTGAATAATTTGAGTGACTTCACACAAATCAATATTTTCTTTAAAGAAAATAATGCAATTCTTTCACATGAAGGAATGAAAATCAGCAGTTTCTTACAATAGATATATATTCTTATTTTGTCTGTAGTAATTTATGTAATTACTGGAAAGAAAGTTACAAACTAAAGGTACGTCATAGTAACAAAGAATTGTGGGGCTAATCCTGCCTCTCTCCAGCATCAGGTTCACAAGTTTTCATCATCTACACCTAAATACAAATTAATGTGGGGTTTCCATTGCTTCCACATCCATTCCTTTCGGAAAGTGAACAGTTTAACTGTAGTAAAGCTAGTGTTTTTCATATTTTTAATATTTTTTATTTTGTATATTGGTATCTTTGCTCTTTTACCTGTTTACTGTTTCTCTCAAACGGTACAGTGCATGACTGTTTCATTCTTACTTGGTTTCTTTATTTTTTTTAAAGCTTTCCTTGTATATACAGTATGTATTCATAACAAGACACCTGCATAGGCTTTCAGCTAAAATTGCAATGAGCAGTGTTTAAAAATGCACCAGGCTGAAATCCATTCGGTTTTGAATGTGTGGTTAACAGTAACAGCAGAGCGTTTGCATTTGAACAAAGTGTTGTAAATCCACAGTGTTGTGCAGGTTGTGGTTAAAGCCATGGGATAAGTGTGTAGACTGTTCAAGCGATGAAAAGCGAACTAGAGTTTGGTCCACATGAACTGCTGCTGTGCAGACTGTGGTTAAAGTTTTGCACATGTGGCTCAGCTGTGACATTACGGTTAAGTATAGAAAAGCAGCACCTTCTCATATTTGAGAAGCAAGAACCAGACATTTTTAAGCCTTTTATGTTTAAAAATGGCCCATACATTTTTAATTATTGCACTGACTGTGTCTGGTCTTTTGCTCTTTTATTGTTTTGTCTTGTTGTCCTTTTCCACCTTATGCTGACTTTACACTCCTTAAATGTTAAATGTAGCACCATTGGCCCCAGAGAAACTAAATGTTTTCCCTACTGTGTACTTGTATATGGATGGGTTGAAAATAAAAATAGTTGCCATTCAATTTCTGACAAACAAATAACTAGTTGATTAATAATTAGTTTTCTCTCATTTCACTACTAAATAAACCAACTACAGCTCTACACTGGCACTGGACAAAAACAGTCCCTGAAAGATAAGCTTCTCTCTTCTCTTTCTTCCTCTCCCTCTGGTCTTCACCCCTTCCTTGCTCTGCAGTCAAGGGAAACAGTGTGTGGGGCACAGAGGGGCTGGGTAAACAGTGGTTCTGCAAAGTGCTTTTTCCCGGGCTGTGTATACCTGGGTAATAGAGGCAGTAATGGAGTTTGTTCAGGCTAAGGTAATCCTGGAGCTGTGAGCGCAGCATCTGCTGCAGTTTCCATCTGACGCTGTTCTGTTCCACAGCAGGTACTGATGCTGTTGTAGCTGTCACCGTTACTGTCCCACACAAGCCATTTGGGAGCAAAGCAATGTATCTACGTGTTTGTATGAATGTGTATTTTCCCACAAAAAAAAGTGTGTGTCACAAAAAACGTGTGTATTGCATACAGATAAAGTTGTGAAAGAGGGAAGGTGTCTGGATGTGTGTGTGTGTGTGTGTGTGTGTGTGTGTGTGTGTGTGTGTGTGTGTGTGTGTGTGTGTGTGTGTGTGTGCGTGGCGTGTGCGTGTGGGTGCGAATCTAAAAAATATGTGTTTGGATGTAATAGCTCACCTTTGGGAGGTGGGATAAGAACAGGGCTGGCGGCCAGGAATGAAATTTACGGGGCCCGATCTCCCAGAAACAATTTCTTTATGTGGTTACACACATTTAGAGTGGCTACTCGTCCCCCCTGGGCCTCGGCACACCTCACACAGCTACTGGAGATGGCCAATGAAATACAGAACATCTTTTATAGGACACATGCTTTTTATTTATTTTTATTTATCCCCTGTAGCTTTCTTTCCTTTTTTCCCTCTCTCTCTCTCGCTCTCTTTCTCTAGGTCTCTGTCACTCATTCCTGTTTCTCATTCTTTTTTTCATTATCTTCTTTTCTCTTCTAATCATGCAAATGTAAACAAGATCACCTTTTACACATACTAAACTAAACCTTTTATAGCCTTCCTGGTTGCTCTGCTTGTCTTGTATCTCTCTCTCTCTCTCTCTCTCTCTCTCTCTCTCTCTCTCTCTCTCTCTCTCTCTCTCTCTCTCTCTCTCTGGACATCAGCTTTGACATTATTCACATGACCCAGAGGGCTAATTGGCAGAAGAAGTAAGAGAGAGAAATACAGGAAGAGGGAGTTTTTGTGTTAAAAGTGCACAGGGAGACATAAAGAAGTTGTGTTATATGGAAACATGAACGCTTGCTGTATTTCTTAGAATGACTGTGTGTGTGTGTGTGTGTGTGTGTGTGTGTGTGTGTGTGTGTGTGTGTGTGTGTGTGTGTGTGTGTGTGTGTGTGTGTGTGTGTGTGTGTGTGTGTGTGTGTGTATGCTTTTGATCATGTTGCCATAGGGAGGCAGGGTAAAATGGTCCAATTAGAACAGGTCCTGTGGCCTGAAGTCTCCTGCAGAATGCCCCAAATGGTAAGGGTGCACTGTGTGTGTGATAACAACAATCAAATTTCAAAATGTAATAACATTACAATTGGTAAAAATGTAATTTAAGTACTCTACTGGCTTGCAAAGCTGTTTATTATCACATGCAGCCATTGATTTTCAAAAACCAAACACACTGGGATGTCCATGTGGTCCAGGGATTAAGACGCCCATCATGACATTTGTTGCATCTCTTTCTCCCTCATTTCCTTTTTTTGTCTTGTTGATTTTATCACCTTGAAAATGACTTTGTTATTTAAATAATGTGACAAGGGGGGGCCTTATATAAGCTGAAGCTTCTGACCCTACCCTTTGGTTACAACCAATAAACATTCATTCATAAAACGCCCCAAAAAAGTTGAGAAAAAAAAAAAGATTTATATACACACAGTATGACTTTTTGCATTGTTTTGCTCGCAGACATAGGTACACACATGATCAATCAAGTACACACATACCTTTGTATTTATTTTCTAGTGGAGAGTCGAGACCTCCTTTGACAAAATGCAGCCCATAACGTAAACCTTAACCAAAACTTAATTTAACCTAAACCAATCCTCAAACTCACTTTTCAAAAATGTCCTCAATCTAAAAGTCTAAAATCTCACAAAGGTAGATCTTCTTTACCATGTCACCCTCTCCATCTCTCATATTATTACAAATTATTTTTCTCTTTCGTTAACATGTGAGATACAGTAGGGCATGGCTTTGGCGGAGGTCTGCGCTCTCCGAGTGCCCTTCTAGTTTCAGTTCAATTGTTTGCCTGGTTTTGAAAGTGATATAATGTGATTCAGCAAACACAGTAATTCAAATTTAAGAAGTAACACATGAAAGATAAGCAGCCTGTCACAAGAAAGAGGCTGCAACACTAACTTTTTCCTGAATGACATGGCACAAAAGTAAATTTGATATAAATGCAACATGTTTCAGTTTTATTACTGTAAAAAATGAAGATCTAAACAACATTATCTCCTGCTCACTTGAACGCCATTCCTAGTCTTCCTTCCTCTGTCATTCTCTCCATTTCTAACTCTCCATCTCCTCGCTTTGTCACATCTATGTACCTTGGATAAGTAATGTGAGCAGAAAAACCCAAAGTGTTTATTGAATGAACTGGTGATGTAACATTTCATGATGGTATCCTTTAATACATTTCAGAACCATTCTATGAGCAACTAGTCAGTGGCAGCACATTTATTTGTTTCTTTTTACATATTTCCCCATAAACCCCAACACAGAATATTTACTGCATCTTTACTTTCCTGTCAATCATGCCTCAGTGTCCGATGCTTCCTCTGTATTTTGTAACTCCCTCACTCCACTCCTCTGCCTCGTCTCTTACAGTATGTTCCTCACAGAGCCACATTAAACAGAGGGAGAGTAAGAGACAGATGGATCAGTAGGATGTCAAAAATATATTTACAGTTTGGATGACCATATTTGTTTAAATCAAACCAGCTTGAATGCACACATAAGGATCAATAAACAATTCAAGGTCATGAAAAGGCCAGAAACAGCCATAAGATTAGATGATCAGGAGACACAAACGTTCCCTTGTTACCTCTAACAGTGTATGTTAACATATCCAGAGCTAAAAGTAGCCACTACAACACCTCACAGACTCTAGCCTGCTATGGATGCATTATAGCTACTGTCACCAATAAAGGTCATCTTATGAATCACCATCTACAGTACATCAGGTGATCCCTGCGCAGAAGACTGGCCACCACTAGTTTCAGGGTGATGAGTTTCCCTACATGCTCCACACACATCTTCATGTTTTTAATGTATATAGCCTATAGACTGAGCGCAACTATTTTTGAAACAAGTAATAGTGCGAAGCAGCCACCGGAAACGTTGCGGCACCTTATGTGCTCTTTCTCCATGAAATAAGGTGACAACATACTTATCATATAGCACCTCTGGACACACCACAGCTTATAGAATCAGTCAACAAGAAGTAAGCAGCTGTTTGCCCCCACTAAACACCAGCTCTGCATTAAATAGAGCGCTGAACCATCATATGCCCCAATACGCACAGCTAAGACCCCTGTGTGTGTGTGTGGGGGGGGATGTCAGAGAGAGAGAGAGAGAGAGACAACCTTATATGGGCTGTGCAACACCTGAAACAACCGCAATCATTTGTCTTTGCTATAAAAATCACCCCCGTGATAATAAAACATAGCAAACCAGAGCAGGCTGATGGGATAGTACCACGAGGCAATCTTTTTGCATAACTCTTATGCCTTCATGAAATCAAATCATTGTATATTCCCTAAAGGGGAAGAGATGAAGCGTAATCCATTCTGTGCGTAAATGGGTTTCAAAGACGATATAACCACTGTTATACATGCATATGCGTGGCAAGTGTGCCACTTCACTTTTTATCACGCACACTCTGCACACAGTTAACAGAAAGCACATAATTGCACCAGGCTGTTCTGTGCACGTGTACAGTCAGTGATCATTACCTGTTAGTGCGGTGTGGTCTTGTTCTGTTAGCCCAGCAGGTGATCCTCTCTCCTCATAGCCGCTCCGCTATCCGAGACGGAGGAGAGGCTCGCATCCCCTCTCCGGTACTATAAAACGGCTCCTCTCTCACACTGGCCGCTCAGGTTCGACTGGAGCGTAAAAGTTATACCATACCATCCACCTCCGCAGCCAGACTAGAGAGAAACGGAGTCGATGGCAGATGTGACCTCCGGGGTTAAAACCAGCAGTTACTCCGGTGCAAGAAAATGTCCCCTGAAAGTTCCGCTCCTCTCCTCCTCTTTTTCACAGGGTAAGACAGGAAACTTTGTTATTAAGCCATACCAACATGGAATAAATATCCAACTTAAACCTCCTGAATTGGGCTTTTCTTTTGCTTTGCATCGATAATTCCCTCTTTATCCTCTTTAGGTGGAAGCGACGAGAAAGTAGCCGAGTGTGGCGGGACAGAGGTGCGATGCGGTCGGGGAGTCAGGCAGACTGCTGGTGCGCTCCCGTCTGTCCGCCTGGAAGACGGAGAGCGCTGGCTTCATTGTCAGCTGTGAAGTGGAGCAGCGCTCCCTAGCGGCCTGAGGAGGGAAAACCTGACTAGAGAGGCGCATGCAATACATGTAAATGATACTGTACAGTAATGTGAAGAAGACCATATGGGCTGCGCCAAGACCTGTTGGATATATGATATTTGCCCTCTCTTGTCAGCATAGACTGGCAGACAAACAGAACGTGGCATGTACTAATGTATCAGCACAATAACACACAAGCACACACTCAGTCACACAACTCCAAATGCGTCAGCCATGGCTCTCAGGGGGCTGGATGCTGGACATGGGGCAAGTCTGAAATGACTTGTTTTGTCACTTCCAGAAGGACAAAACATCGTTGGATCTTTCACTCCCTTCCCCCTCATCTCTCTCTCTCTCTTTCTCTCTCTCTCTCTCTCTCTCTCTCTCTCTCTCTCTCTCTCTCTCTCTCTCTCTCTCTCTCTCAGCTGTGTGAAGTTCAAATTAAATTGAACTCACTTTAGCTGAGCTATGGGCATTTCCCCGCAGACTAGACCAACAGGAGCAGAGGGGTGATCGACACCGTGCCCAACCAAACAGACCTGTTTGTGTTGTGTGTGTGTGTGTGTGTGTGTGTGTGTGTGTGTGCGCGCGCGTGCGAGCGAGCGAGCGTGCGTGCAGTCTTCCACTGCCTGAATTGACCTGAGCAGCCCAAAGAAGTTTACTCACAACAAATGACTTTGTCCACACTCTGTCACTCTGCAGTTCATTTTAAGGAAGCAGCCCCACTGGCTCTGAGGTGTAACTGTGTGTGTGTGTGTGTGTGTGTGTGTGTGTGTGTGTGTGTGTGTGTGTGTGTGTGTGTGTGTGTGTGTGTGTGTGTGTGTGTGTGTGTGTGGATCCACGTGTATGTGTCTCATCTGACTGCAAGAGAAACAGGTAAAAGGAATAGGTATTAGGGCCACAGAAGTCAGGCAATAGAGAAACTTGTCCTAAAACACTATCCACCCACACACACACACACACACACTTTCACTCGATGAAACAAAGTACAGTTGAAGTTCTAGCGGTGTGTGTGTAGTATATATGGGAGTCAGCATGCAAGTGCCAGTGTTTGTGTGTGGGTGTGAGATGTAATCGAGGTAATGATGTATGGTTGCTCACATGGATGACAGAGTAATTGATCCATAGTGGGGGTTGTGATTGGGCGCGTGTGCATGTGAGGAGCCCCAGTGCCAGTCATATATCATTTCACCCAGTGAGCTAATCTGTTACTCTGACAAAGAGTTCAAATTACTGATCTATCCTTCCTTTCCGTCCCCTTTCTCGAGCCTTCAACACTCTTCTCTTTTACACTTTTACTCTCTTTTTTTCACCCTCTGTTTTCATTTGTCATTCTTTGATCTCTCCATATTATCTTCTTACTGTAATATCCTAAAGCATTCTCCTTCTCTCTTTGTTTGTCTCTCCATTGCTTTCTCTTTCTCTTCAAGTAATACGGGTGAATCACGCATAACCTAGGATTTGTCTTCTGCACCGTTCTTTGGCAGCACAGTTAAACTCAGCATGTGGACTGCAAGATAACAAATAGGGACACATGCATGCAAGATCCCAGGGCTGCTTGGAAGCCCTCAAAAATCAACCTAATTACTTTGGGATCTGTGGCATTTGCACACATACATACATCCTCACCCACACACGTATACGCACACACATGCACGCACTCCAGTTGGTGGCCTCCCAATGACACAGAGAGGGATTTAACATGTGCCAATCAGAGCCCTTGGTGTATTTCTGTCACAGAATAGATAGTCAATTCCCACAGAGAAGCTTTACAGATCACATAACAGCCTTGATGAGGCATGTTGTGTGTATATGGAGTAGCGCACAAACAAACACAGCCACGCGGACATATTAATAGAGCAGCTCAAAATAATGTAATCATTAATTTGTCACACATTTCACTGAAGTGAAATCAGCTCAACGAAACAACTGAAATGGTGACAAATGGATGCCGAACTATGAGATAATCCTTACAGGCATGAGGAGTTTGCCACATGGCCCTGCATGTACTTATAATAATCAGAGCTGTTAATGAGTGTCGACATGGTCCAGCTGTCACATGCAAAACCTCATAGAGAAAAAATTTGTTTCAAAGGATGAGCCATAAAGCCCACGAAAAGTTCAAAACCAGCAGTGTGTTTGTTCATCTCTCAAAATACTACAACTGTCTGTGGCTCTCAGCCCTAAGCCCATTGGTTTCTACTAAAAAAGTAAATCTTTAACACAGCTATTATCAATATTTTTATAATAACAGACTAAGTATTTATAGCCCCAGGATGGAATGTGTGGGATTGAGTCAAAATAATCTGCAATGGTCATATCCATTGCAATGAAGGAACATATCACCCAGTGCAATTTTGTGGCTAATTTAAGTTTATTTTAAATAGTTTTTGGACAGCAATGAAGATCTAAGGTACAAAGGAATAAGCTACTGTATATCAGGCATTGGCTTCACAGGCAATACTTGTTAGTATGGATCAGTTAATTGTTAGTTTTGGTGTTTTCATGGGATTTGTTGCCAGTTACATATACATATGTAGCATGTCAAGACGTACAAAAAAGCTCATTGGAGCCATATCTTAAACCCAACAGGAAGTCCATTTTTTATTGAAAGTTCAAAATTTGTGCGATTTTGGCCATTTCCACACGTTGTACTTTAACCAACTCCTCCTAGAGATTTCATCCGATCAACTTCAAATTTGGTCTGTGCCATCGTAAGACATTAAAGATGAAAAGTTATTAAAAGAAAAAAATTTCGTCATAGGGCATGGCCGTGGCAGGGCGGCCATTTTGTGAGTTTCGCCATTGAAACAGGAAGTGGGTGTAACTTGAGTGTACATTGTCCAACGGGCTCAAAACTTTTCAGGATTCGTAAGAGTCCAACCCTGATGACATCTGCAGGCCGATATTGGCTCAAAGTTATAGCGCCCCCTAGTGGCAACATGAAGTAGACCTAAAAGTCAAGGTGCTAAACTTTAAACGAACTCCTCCTAGAGATCTACTTCAAATTCGGTCTGTCATCTTAAGACACAGACCTTAACGGTGAAAAGTTATTAAAAGCAAAACTTTTTGTCCAACGGTGTGGGCGTGGCGGCCTATTTCTCGCTTAAAATGTTTTCAGAAACATGTTTCAGTGAACTATTTTAGTACAATATGAGATCGTATTCTGAACGAGCCGCCATGACAGTCTGGCTTTGAATTTCCGGAGAAAACAAACCCATGTGACGCGTTCGTCCAATCAGCTGCCGGTTTTCATTTCTTGGGCAACAATACAGAGTAGCGCCGCCTGCTGCTATGGAGACATATTACGTTTCTCAAGTCGTGTCGCCTCAGTGTGTCCTCAGGCAGTTTTTTAGACCTCGGGGACCCGACTGATCATCTCGACTGGCTTTTCTGTCGACGGTCAGCCATCTGGCTGATGTGTCCCAGCTTTTATGTGAGGTATCAATGAACTCAGCAGAGACATCTTTTTTTATTGTTAAAGGCTTGCCTCGACCCCTATGCTTTGGCCACGCCCCCTTTCACAGTTAATGAACTGTATGATGTAGAGTCTTGTGTGAGGTATCATTGAACTCAGCAGGGAGTTCTATTTTAACCCAGTAACCCCGACGCAAGCAGAGGCGCAAGGGCCCGTCCAGCGCTGCTTGCAGCTTTAATTGTATTAAGAGTTTGTACCAGAATAGGTTTACATGGTTTAATTTTCAAAAAACACTATATTTTTGTTGTACTGCACATTGCTGCAGCTACCTCTGTTCACCCTGTGTGTTGAGCTCTCTGTTTTAGCTACAGAGTGAGGCATCTCACTTCTGTTCAATCTTTGTTGGGAGTCGCACATGCGCAGTAACTAGGTAAGGACAACTAGCCATTAAGAAGCAGAGTATGAGGGAGTGCCATGCTAGCAGTTAGGCGAGCATTATAACGTGTGTTACAAAGTGACGCACGTTTGTCACGGAAGTAAAGGCTGGACTACAATAGAGCTGTTTGGAGCAGTTTGTGAACAGTGTTTTCTTTTGGAGATGGTAAGTCCCTTTGGGGTGGACTTTGGGCTTTTTCACTTTGTAAACCTATAACATGCACAAAAAAGATAAAAAGCATAATATGAGCACTTTAATAAAAATGCCATTTTCCATGGCCGCCATCTGTTACAATATATACTGGCATCACAAACGTGCCAGCAGGAAAACGATGGAGTGCCTACTCCAGGTAGGGAATGAGTCCTTACCCCAAGTGAAGGAGTTTAAGTACCTTGGGGTTTTGTTCGCGAGTGAGGGGATAATGGCGCGGGAGTTGGTCGGAGAATCGGCGCAGCGGTAGGGATGGTACGGTTCATGAAAAAACACCCGAACCGCTCGGTTCGCTAGTCTCGGTTCGGAGCATGTGTGTACCGCACGGTTCGTCAGTACACTGTTAAGCTGCACTAACCTCTTACTGCCGTAGTGCCCACTTTATACACCTATGTTAAAACACTTACTGGAAATGACGAGCGGGATGGGCGTGACAAACGCAACCCATGGCAGCTGATTGGACGATCGCGTCACATGGGTCTGGCTGGTCCCTAATTTCAAAACAGACTGTCATGGCGGCTCGTTCAGAGTACGATCTCATATTGTACTAAAATAGTTCACCGAAACGTGTTTCTGAAAACATTTTAAGCGAGAAATAGGCCATGCAGTTGCTGAATCTGTCTTCATTTCAGATCGACAAAGGTCAGTTTAAAAGATTTTCGTCAGATTTTGAGAGACACCGAGCCGACCGCTCCTCAAGTGGAGTGGGGTGCCGCTGCAGGTCACATCACGTCACATGCAGAAATGTCAAGTGGGAGAGAGGCTGCCCAGAGCTGTAGGATGCGCCAGCGTCGTTTATAGTCTGGTGTGTGGGAACATTTTGGATTTCATGGTACCTATGATGAAATAAAACAATATATAGAACTGCCACTGTGTGCATGTTTTGTGCAACATGCATTCAATATGCTAATTTTAGCTATATATCATATGCTGAAGTATATTCTGGAGTGTTAAAGATTAAAAGAAAAAATAACAAGAACCGTACAGAACCGAAAACCGTGACCCTAAAACCGTGATACAAACCGAACCGTGGGTTTTGTGAACCGTACCACCCCTACGCAGCGGGTGCGGTATTACCTTCAATTTATCACACCGTTGTGACGAAAAGAGAGCTGAGCCAGAAGGCAAAGCTCTCGATCTACCGGTCAGTTTTCGTTCCTACCCTCACCTATGGTCATGAAGGCTGGGTCATGACCGAAAGAACGAGATCCAGGGTACAAGCGGCCGAAATGGGTTTCCTCAGGAGGGTGGCTGGCGTCTCCCTTAGAGATAGGGTGAGAAGCTCAGTCATCCGTGAGGAGCTCGGAGTAGAGCCGCTGCTCCGCCAGCGTCAAAAGGAGCCAGTTGAGGTGGTTCGGGCATCTGGTAAGGATGCCCCCTGGGCGCCTCCCTAGGGAGGTGTTCCAGGCACGTCCAGCTGGGAGGAGGCCTCGGGGAAGACCCAGGACTAGGTGGAGGGATTATATCTCCAACCTGGCCTGGGAACGCCTCGGGATCCCCCAGTCGGAGCTGGTTAATGTGGCTTCGGAAAGGGAAGTTTGGGGTCCCCTTCTGGAGCTGCTCCCCCCGCGAACCGACACCGGATAAGCGGATGAAGTTGGATGGATGGACAAACGTGCCCAGGATAATACTGCGTAACATTTCATTTTCATGTAAAAACATCAAAGTAAAGATTAACATTTTTTATACAGTATCATGTGTGTACATGTGCATGCATTTCAAAGCCTTGCCAGATGACTCTTATTACCAATACTAAAATATGTGGCACAGAGAGCTGAGTGCATCGCTTCATTTGGAATAAACACAAAAACACACACACACTTTGTGTTCTGTGTTGCATTGGCAGGCAGTAATACCACCATTAGCATATGAAAGACAGCAGCTGGAAGGTGTAGCTGTCACTGTTGCTGTTGCTTGTTGTGTTATCCACTTGGATGGCAGCTCCTCTGTTCTTGCTAACCCTTGCCTTGCTAACGTTTCGCTGTTGCACTCCCTCCTGTCTTTCTGTGTGTCTCCTTCTGTCTGTCTGTCAGTCATGCTTTTTTCCTCCTCCATGTACATATGACTAATCAAATCCCTCAGGGGAAGGGACATACAGTTAATATATTTATGAAGCGTAGACCCTCATTACAGACAGCTTGGACAAAAATTACGTAAACATGCATTGTTTATCATATTTTGTGTAATTTTTCTTGGTCAAAACTCAAACATATGCTGACTTTCTGGAAATCCTAAAACTTATTTCTGAAAAGTTCCCCTTAGAAATCTCTCCATTCATTTGTAAGATTTAAACTGCTGAACAAGCTTTTTTTTTCTTCTTTTTTTTCACTCAAGCAGTGCTTCTCAGAAGAATGCGAGTTACGTTGTAAAAAAAAAAGAAGTTACAGTAGATCACTTATCACAAGCTGTAAGTTGAGTTGAAAGACAGAGCCGCCCTTGGCAAAGAACACTTTATCTCAGATAGCAGCAGGGTGCAACGTACCAACTGAAATCTCTCTCCTCTTGTCTTTCTCTCTTTCTCTCACTCAAAGATGTAAATGTTCAAACAGACTAATTCCTTCAAAGCTCCGATGAGCATGAAAGACCAGTCTCCGCCCTCATTGCTAATTGATGGCCTTGCATCGCAGCTTGAAAGCTACATGAGCTTTGCTTGAGACTCTTTTTAGCGGTAACTACACTAGAGTTAGCTGCATAAAAATTACATTACAGACAACCTAGACACACCTTATACGGATCCCCTTTCAGTCTAATTCTTTCACTTTAAATGTAATTTACAGTACATGGAAATAAGCTGAATTATCTCATTGCACCAAAGAAGAGGCAGGATAGCCCCACTTTTATTCAGATGGTCAGACTAAAGGCCCTGACACACCAACCCGATTGTTGCCCGTCGGACAGTCTGGCGAGGTCAGTGACTCGAGTCTGTTTGGTGTGTTCCGTGCAGTCGTCAGTCGGAGGAGCTGTCGGCCTTCATTTGGACCGATTTGACATGTTGAATTGGAAGGCGGACAGTCGGACTCAATGGCCAATCTGATTGGTGGAGCGCTAACCCGGAAATGATGAGCGGGATGAGCCTGACTAACGCCTCTCAAAATCTGACGAAAATCTTTTAAACTGACCTTTGTCGATCTGAAATGGATTCAGCAACTGGATGGCCTATTTCTCGCTTAAATTGTACAATAAAAGTACAATCCTATACAATACAATTCATGTGATGATGTGATGATGTAATTGCTTCCCTTATCTTCCCCTAGTATCCACACTAATGATGTCAAAGGACTAAGTGGCAACAACTTCACAAATCTTTTTTAAATATAAACTCAGTACGCTCACACACGAGGACATGCTGGACAAGCTTCCTCACATTGACTTTGATAGGCACAGCAAGGAGGAAATGAAGAGCATCGTGTCATTACTTGATGTTCTGTTCTGCTGTGTTCCCAAAATGTCACTCCTTTACGCTTCGTCATTATTTACACGAACATAGCTACAACAGGAGTGCACAAGGGACACTAGCATAAACCTACATAGTTTCTTAGGTCCTTATAGGCTATTTGACCAATGTTTGCATTCAGTGCCAAACCTGGAACTAGTGTGATGTGATACATACATTTACGTAAGTAGAATAGAAAATACTCATGTGTTGATTAGGAATGCAGTGATGCCGGTTTTGTCACACATGGGCTGCTCTGTAACAAGTAGAGGACCCAGAGTGATGATCCTTTAACTTATCAGATATCCATGTGTGATGGGAGTCAGTTATCCCATACATGGAGGATGATATGCACACCAGCTGGAGAGCTCTTTCAGTGCAACGAGATACTTGTTTCCATGGCTTTTTAAAATATTCAGTGGTGAAGTGGTGAAACAGGTTCACGAGGCAGTGCAAATAAAAGCTCTACTTCTTAATGGTTTTTACAATTACTGGAGAGAAATAGAAAGTAACAGAGAAAATATATGTAAGAGAAAAAAAAACAATCTCCTTTCCTTGCCTTGTGTTTTGACCTCTCAGCTCGATTCATCTGAGCAGCAGGGTCTTGGGTCCCGTTTTATAATCTCCTGAGCACAATGAGATACAGGCGTTTTAATGCAACAGCCACTCATAATCCAAAATCTTTTCAGGAAAAACAACAGCCATAAAAATCTGGGATTATGTTGTTCTGCGCTACCGGTTCAGGGTTCTGTCTCTCCTTCTGTCTTTCTTCTTTTAATCCTCTGTCACTCTCAGTCTCTCTCTCTTTTTCTGTCTCTAAATCTGGTAAACAGCTTTAGTTCTTATCAGAATGGAATCAGACAGGAAAGGCTCTATTTGGAGGCTAAAGTTTTCTGCAAATGCATTTGTCAGATTTATACTGTACTATAGTACAGTTAAGAGAGAGAGAGGCAGAGAGCATATCGTTTCTTATGGTTTAGACACTGTTCTTCCACTTGCATTGAAAAGTATTAGTAGATATTGTGCCCTTAACCCATCCCTGCATCCACCACCCTGCTACACTGTGGCTCAGTGTACATAAACTGGATTAGAGGGTCTGACACAAACACAAGCACGTATGCACGCCTTTAGCTTTACATATTTGAACAGCACAGCTGAATATTTGGCCCAAGTGAAATGGGATTAAACTTTTACTGTCTCTTCAATTCCTGGTTTTTATGTGTGTATGGCTTGCTCATCCCTGTAAAGCCTGACAAGAAGGAGGCAATTGTTTTTAAACTCCTTGTGAACATGGTCTGCTGAACAAAAGTCTGTCCAGCCTAGATTCACATTAATGTAGGTTTAAATTGCCTGATAGTAAGACAACATCCCATCCATACAGATGTGTGTCTATAACCCCATAGAGGCATCACTGTGCAAAGCACGGCCACTGAAAGCAATTCAGTCTGTTTGTAAACGCTGCCAGTGGGACTACACTGCATTCATTCATCCGTCTTTCCCCTCCCTCAACCCTCCTTTCCCACCTGCTTCCCCCTTACCCCTTCACTTCTCTCCTCCGACCTCCTCATTTCCATCTGATGACAACACCTACAAATGATTAATGATAATCCATGCTGGCCATTGACTGCGATTTGGAAGCATTTTATATGAGAGGCAGCAGGGAGACTTTTCACTCACTCTTTCTGTGTTCCCAGTTGTGTCTTTTACTCAACTGACTCCAGCTTACTGAGGAAAAAGACACCAGAGGGAGCCAAGATGAAAGACACTTTGGAGAGGAGAAAACCAGTGAGCCCACATTCACTGCTACTAACAGCACTATTTTGAAGAAGAATCAGCTCCGAGCATGAGTAGGAATAGGCAGACTAGGTTGTTGGTTATAAATGTCATCTTGTGGAGAAATATGATTCTTTTAATTTGGTTTTGGCCTAGTTTCAAAATCCTTAATGTATCTTCTGAATGGGTGAACGAGCATGAACAGTAAGCAAGGGTGGTACATGGGATGTCAATGCTGGTAAAATTAGTCTCTTAAAACACCATATGTAAAGAAAATGAATTAGTAGGCAACAATAAAGAAAGAAAAGCATACAGGAGGAGTTGCGTTAACTTTTGACTATTTGTGTGATTTCAGGGCCCTCTAGTGGTCACGTCTGCTTTCTTACCAAAAGTTGTATGTTGATTGAACAGTAAATGTTACATTTCTGATCTGCTCCTACACTATGAGCCACCCAGACCTCTCAGGTCGTCTGGGACAGGTCTACTTGTTGTCCCCAGAGTAAGAACTAAACAGGGGGAAGCAGCGTTCAGTTTTTATGCTCCACATATCTGGAACAAAGATCTTGCCTTTCTTTAAATAACCTATTTTATCTGCTTTTAAAAGTTTTACTGTTTTAATGTTTTACCTAACAGTACCTAATATTGCCTAACAGGGCTTAATAGTACCTAGAACAGTGCCGAACAGTGCATAGCAGTGCCTATCTAACAGTGCTTAAACTGCATTGTAAATTTTATTCTTGTCTTTTATGTTTCTCTCAGTTTTTTTTTTTTTTTTTTTATTCTTATACTGCACTGTACATTTTATTCTTGACTTTGAATGTTTTTAAATTGTTTTAAATTGTTTTCTGAATGCTCTTTCATGTTTTATGTAAAGCACTTTGAATTGCCCTGTTGCTGAAATGTGCTATATAAACAAAGCTGCCTTGCCTTGCCTAAAATGTTACTCTCCTAGAACCCGGTTAATTTACATTCTCACAGATGAATATTATGGTTATTTAAAGTTTTTGTTATGATAAAATCATGTTTTGGTCATGAACCTTCATCAGCACATCTTTTATCTAAAGCCCAGGTTGACAATGACATTTCAAACACGGTATTGATTCATCTTTTGATTGTTTTCTTAATTAACTGATTAATTGTTTGGTCTGAAATTTCCAGCAAATTAGGAAAATCCCCATGTTCCCACAGTACACGGTGACACTTTCATATATTGTGCTTTGTCTGATCAACAGTCCAAAACCCAAATATAATCAGTTTACTTTCATAAAAGACGAAGACAATATTTACACTTGAGAAGCTGGAACCCGTAAGTCTTTGCCATTTTTAAAATAAAGTGCTGACAGTGTGCGGGACCTTTTGTTTCAAAGCATCTGAAATGCAAAAGAGTCCAGATGCCATTTCCATGTTTTTGTCCAAACGAGATCAATGACATGAATTTTCTTCTGCTCCTTGTCATCAGTATTACTCAAATTTCCTGCAAGATTATCTTGCCCAAACAGTGATATGCATGCAGGTTGTACAATGTGTGTTACACCACTAAGTGTCGCTGTGTCCTCACATTTTAGCTGTGTTAGTGCCGTAAGGGTGAAGTGAGGATATCTTTGGTCCATCTCCTCTCTCATGAGTAAACGTCCTCGGGGACATGATGGGGGAGTCAGTAGTTCACTGCAGCCTCGAGTTTGTTCTCTTGTTTTCTGTGTTCACTGATCTATAATGACCAGTGGGGGGAAAAGATGAGAAAGGCCAGAAATGGGTTTCACAGAGACATAATTGATTTTTTGGTGTTGTGCCCTGAGGGCAAAGGTACAGTGTGACCCCAATAATGAATTATTTAAAACTCAATGAAAGGCTAAAGTCATATATGTGCCACTTTTAATGCACAAGCAGTCCTATTAAAGTGATACTTTTTTTGTGTGTTGATCAACAGTTTATCATTTCTAAAGGTTTATATGCCACACTGGAAACTGTGATGCAATGTCAGCATAGTCTGTGGTAATATCTGTGTGATACGGTATGCCCCATAATGTATTTATGATAACAAAATCACAACAATGGAATATGAACGGATGACCTGTACTCTATCCTAATACTACCATCTCAACTGTATGGTGTAAGAATAAAAGTACAGCCTTTAAACCCAGAAGAACTCTGTCTAATGGGGACATGTTGATACAAGAGTCTACTGTACAACTCTATAATTCATATTTGATCGATAACGCAAAGAATGTGTCACATTGCCCATGCAGGTTTGTATGTATAGTTTTGGAATACATTTTCACAGTTTAATAATCTTATCTAGTGATCTATGCATGGCTTTCCTCCTCACTTATTCTTCCATGTGACACATGGATGTTTTGTGACTGGAGAGGATTGGTATGGACAAAGTACAAACCGTGATACACTGGTAAGAGCAAATTACATTTAACCATCTATCCAGCTAAATGTAAATAGCTCATGTTACTGTATGGTGTTAACAGTTAACTTCATTTAATATTTGAAGTGGCATTTTCTTTTGCAGCGTGCAAATGTTTCACCAAAACAAGTTCCTTCTGTGGCTGGGTTGGCTCAGTGGGTAGAGCAGGCGCACATATACTTGGAGGCTTATCCCTTGCCGAGCCACCGTCACTGCGTCCGCCCAGGACGATTGTGATTGGACGATTGATTGGTGCTAAATGCTGGAAATACCACTCATCTTGGTCCTTGCTGCTGTTAGGCAAATAGTTAATGTTAACATGTTAAAATATATTATGTTGAAAATTAAGTGAAAGGTGGCGCTGGAAGCTTGGTTGTGTAGAAACTACTTTGGCTCTTGGTTGCTGACAGTTAATTCCATAGACTGTTTAATATTTACAGTCTATGGTTGATTCAAAGGATTGTATTTCTACCATCCACTCCTACAATTGACTACAAACCATGCTATGTCTCTTTTGTGTTTGCAAAGTGTTTTAGATTGGATGGTGCTAATATAATAGCTTTCTCTCTATATTGGACCAGGTCTCTCCATTCCCTCCAAAACGTGCACTGTCAAGATGATTTATCATTGGTCAACACTCAACAGCATGAATTTACATGTGGAAGTTTATCAATTGATTTTAGCCTGAAATTTCAAGTTATAAATGCTGGTGCTCTTAGACTTGAAGACTGAGAAACTCAAAAGTTTGAATAATTTAGACTCTGTGTGCACTGACCCAAGAAAATATTAAAAGTTCCCAAATAGATGTATCCAGTCCAAACAATCCAACCATTTAAATGTATAGAATCATCTGATGCACCATGTACGTAGCATATAGTGTGAAAACAGCAGTTTAGGAAGGGGCAGAGGGAAAATAATGGAGTACAGGGGTGTTGTAAATGCATACACAGGGCTATGTTCTCTCTGAACTGCAGCTGCATTTCAAACCTTAATCTTTCTCCATACACACATCAGCTAGCAGCTCCCCCTCGCAGACAACTTACAGAAATAGCATCAGCATTCTATCGGATTGGGAGGTGCCACTGTGCATCGTTTTATCTTAATATACAGTCTGTGGGTATTACCATGGAAACTGCAGAGAGCTGTCCAAATTATTGTCAAAGAGCCAGAATACAGAGAAGTCAGATAAATTCAGTTTATTGTTGAGGCTTGTGATTTTTTCCCCCTGATGAGAAGGAAAACCACTAGAAATAGAGTGTTCATAATAGGCTACTGTGAGTTAATAATATGCCTACTGTATGCCATGAAATGTTCTTCTTACCCTGAAGCTGCTGGGGTTTTACTTGTAGCCTACTGTTCTCGAGGGCGAATGAACTTACAACCTCATGAGAGGTTAAAAAGCTCAAATGCCTGTTGTGTGTTTTCCTGATGCACTGTGGGAGAAAATCACTCGGGTCAAAGTCAAAGTCCATCTCCTTACACAATGTAAGAAGAAGAAGAAGAAGAAGAAGAAGAAGAAGAAGAAGAAGAAGAAGAAGAAGATGAATTTATCTCCGATTTTACAAAACACTGAATAACATTGAAACCTTGCTTGTGAGATAACGGAAAACGCAATTTATGGTGACAATTTAAATGACAAAACACCTCTTTATATGCATGATGTCATTATTCTCTAACCGTAAATGGGAGGGGACCTTGTAACGGTTGAATCATTTAAGCCAATAGCGTGAAGGCGCTGGAATCTCAAATATTGAAGACACCGTGTTGCATTCATGTGCATACAGATCTTCTAATCACAAATGTAATGCTCTGAATGAGAATGTGGTATGCATCTGATGCTCTGTCCCACATGTATCAATTCTGTGTTTTTCAACAGGTATTTCAATGCTATTTGTAAAATGACAATAGAAAGTCAGTCATTCTTTGAGTGTGGTGTTGATGGACAATTTTTGTCATAGGATGCTACAATAAGCCTTTCACAGCTGAAACAGATGTTGATGGTTGTGTGCCAGGTCTGGAAACAGCTCACAAAAATAAGAAATAAATTTATTGATTCTTAGAAAGACACTCTGACTGTTGAAAACACACATCCTTTTTGTCTAGGTGTTGAAAAACTCTAATGATTCATGCCTGTCAAGTACTCAAGAACACTGTTGAATGCTCCCTTAAAATGTTCTATTTTCATAAAAAAAAGCTAAAACCTAGCTCTTCATCAGGTACAGAAGTATCAGCTAAAAACATACTATTTTTGATGTTTTCACATGTGAAACTGGCTGTACCAGAGTCACAATTGGTTTGACGTCAGTATCCGTATCAGCATAGTGCACTGTCACAAGCTAGCCTACTTCATGGTATTACAAATTTAGTATGGATTTGGGACACAAAGTAGGCTAGAATGAATTTGTTTGATACCAGGGATCAATTTTGGAGAATATAGTAACCCAATCATACATTTTAAGGACATTTAAGAAATATGGGTGCAAATAATAGCTTGAAAATGTTTTCAGGTTCCGTCGTGTGCACAACAATTAGCCTACAGAAGTAGCCTATATTTACAAGAACCATAATTTGACATTATAGGCTATATACAAAACAAATAATCAATTATTTGGGTAAACATTCACCAGATGAATCAACAATTCAAATAATAGTTAGTTGCAACCCTATTACCATTTAACTTCCGAGCCAAATGATACGCAAATGGGGAGTTTAAGTTTCCGGGGAACCCTGAATGCAGCATCATGGGAGGGTCTTGTGAGTATCGGGTTGGTCGCTTTACTTTGAGTGAGTAGGCTATAGCTGCTGCTTCAAGGGACGGAAGACGGCAGGAAGGGACACACGGAGGTCTTTGATATTTGAAAGCACACTCTGGGAAAGGTAAGAGAATATTTTTTCCTTTTTGTCATACTCAGTTATTTTTGCAATTTCCGACTAGCACATTGAGTTAATAAAGCGATTTTGAGGTTTGAAGGAAAAGTAGCTTCAGAAGACACGTTAATGAACCGAGATACTAACGTTACCACCAGCAGCAGCATCAGCTCGGTGAGTTGAAACCTGTTACTTATTTAGAAGTTTTCCAGCCAAATGGCGGAAGTGTTTCGACGTTTAGCTAGCTAGCTAGTTGATAGGATTATAAAGAAAAAGTGTCACTATTACTAGAGGACACACCTGTTTGTTATCTCAAGGCGGGGATATGGATCATATCAGCATTCCCACACGACAAACCTGGCCCATAATATAACGTTACTTCATTAATTAATTTAACTACTTCAGATGTGGAGGCAGGCAGAGAGGATCTTTTAAGTTAGCTACTCGCTGTAAAAAACTTTATTGCCTCTTTCTCTTTTCGAAACCTGTTTTGTGAGTAAAGGGGAGTGGGTGGATCGGCTCCCCGAACTGGAATAACTATTGGTAGGTAAAAACATAAATACTTTAGGGTACGGAGTGAGTGAAGTTTTTGGTTTGCGTGTGTGGTCAAAAAGTCTCTCCTCCTCGCCTGTTTTAAATAACGTTCATGTTAAAACATTTTGTCCTTCCCGAGGAAATCCCTCTCTCCCAGTCACCACACCCTTGTTGTGCTGCTCGGCTACTTTAGCGCAGATCCTCATATCTCTCACAGGCTTATTCCCTTGTCTCGGCGTGTATAGGCTACCATAAAAAAAACGCCCCCTATATATCTGAGCCCTGCAAAACACATGTCACGCATCAACTGGACTACTTCCATTTGTGTTTCTACAATGTCAGACACAGGTTGTTAAAGGGCAGACCTACACAGCAGAATAATGCTTAAAAATATCTTAATACGTCATCTTACTACCATACGTGTGTGTGTGTGTGTGTGTGTGTGTGTGTGTGTGTGTGTGTGTGTGTGTGTGTGTGTGTGTGTGGCTACTACAGGAGAAAGTATGATGTCATTGTCGCTGAACAGCTGACTGCTGACCAAGCTGTTTGCAGGTAGTGGTCAGAAGTGGAAGTGACACACACAACACAAATCAGTGCCAAGGCAGTTGATGGAAATGTTGGGGAAATCCCCAATCTAGACTACAATAATGTATAAGCAGAAGTCATAATGTTGGCTGTTGTCATCACAGTGTGGTTTTGACTGTCACTCTACCAAGTGATGTAATCCAGAGCCGCTCAAGTGGGAGTTAAAAGTAGTAGTTTTAGTGGTATTATTTGCACCTACAAATACATGTAAATTACAAATAGATGGTTGGATATACTAGTATGCTGAAAAGAAAATTCGTACACACGGAGGAATCCTTGCAAAAATGTAGCTAATTAGAGAAATGATAAATTTGTATATCTCAACATTGAGTAATTAAATGTTTTGCAATGTTTTCTAGGCGTGTAGTGCATTAACAAGAAATCCCAAATTTAATGTAATTCATTCAAATCATACCA
Organism: Perca fluviatilis; assembly: GCF_010015445.1. Classification (NCBI taxonomy): domain Eukaryota; kingdom Metazoa; phylum Chordata; class Actinopteri; order Perciformes; family Percidae; genus Perca; species Perca fluviatilis. Next base: position 20,430,068 of record NC_053116.1, on the reverse strand, counting down.
ATAATTTAAGCTTACAGTTTTGAATCCGAGCCCTTCAGTGTGTGTATCAAGAAAAGTCAGATGTGTCAGACACACATTTAGTCAACATTTAGGTAAATATAAGTGTTGGATCAAAGTTGGTATTGGAAGATACCCAATGTTAAAGGATCGTGATCGGGCCAAAAACACTTGATCGGGACATCCCTACAAATGACCTATATCCTACATTTCAAATTAAAATCACAAGCCATGGTGTGTCATGTTGACAGAATTGACCTCTCCAGCATGTGAGCTCTTATTCTTTACGATATTGACAAAATGTGATGTTGCGATAGCGATTATGAATATTGCAATATCGATATTAATTTCGAAATTTTTAAACCTATGTAAAATTACAAAAGTTCTGGGAAAACGCATCAAAATAGATTCATAACAATCAAAGGTGTCAAAAGTATTCACATTCATTACTCAGGTAGAAGTATGGATACTAGGGTTTAAAAATACTTCTGTAGAAGTTGAAGTATCAATTCAAGCTTTTGACTCAAGTAAAAGTGTAAAAATACTGGTTTCAAAACTATTTAAAGTGTAAAAGTAATGTAAGGGGAAAAAATATAATATCAATATGCTTTTTTATATTAGATGGCGAGTTTTGGAAACAATTAGCTCGTGGTACTTGGGTGCGCAGAGCTTGCAGCGCATTCGAAAGGAGTTGTTTTTGCATCCGACCATTTTGAAAAATTCTTCCAGGTACGGCCAGGGATGTAAGGGTTGGCGGGGCTTCTTGGCTACCAACCTCCTCGCTGGTGCTTGGTTGGGACATTTCACTCGACTTCTCTTGAGTCTCTGCCACGGACATCTTCGTACTAGGCTACATACGTCTGCTATTTCCTTGCTGCAGTGTGACGTGATTTGTGTCATGTGCAGGTGCGGTGGATCACATACAAACCAATAGTGTCGGAATGGTATATGTTTATACTTCTCATCCAACCACAATCAAATTCACTCCGGATGGCGTGATTTATCTGGATAGGTTTTTTTTGTTTTGTTTTTAACGATGACAAGCCAGAATGAAAACGAGCCAAACTGAAATAGGAGTAACGAGGCTATTTTTAAAATGTAAGGAGTAGAAAGTACAGATAACTGCGTGAAAATGTAAGGAGTAGAAGTAAAAAGTCTGCTGTAAAATAATTACTCCAGTAAAGTATAAATACCCCAAATTTATACTTAAGTAAGGTAACAAAGTATTTGTACTTCCTTACTTGACACCTCTGATAACAAGTTTTCTTACAACACAAGGTTTATTTATTTCAACTGACCAGTCATATTGGACTGGTACAACATGAATAAATAAATAAATAAATAACGACCATGTCTACAGAACAGGACATGTTTTACTGGTTGTACAGTATAAAATATATAAATAAAGAAAACAGGACACAACTTTTCCTTCGCTTTTCTGATTTGTTCCGTTTTATCTCTATCAATTTCTTCACTTTCACTGTCACTCTGTTGAAATATGCACACACGTGGTACGCTACATAGGGTTTGTCACGTAATGGACCAGTGCGCTGACGTGCACTAACATGTGCAAGTGACACGGTAACTGGCCAATAAAATGATGATCATTATAGCGTTTCAAGCGGGTTCTAAATCAAACACAACTAAGCCACACAGCCAACGGACGGGACGCAGCGCTCCACAAAATATTGCATACTTATTGCGACACTTTCGATATATTGCGATAACGATATTGAGTCGATATATCTTGCACCTCTAGCGTGGACAGAAGGGGATTGCCCAACATATAAAATATGGGAGTTTTTCCATCCTTCCAGCTGATACTCATATTCTATTGGGAACTGCTGGTTTGTACATTGTTAAGCTATGGGTGCTTTTCAGTCGAGGTGTTTAAACACAATGTTCCACAGTATCCTGTCTTAGATTAGTCAGGGCAACTTTCCAACCACCGTATTTTCCAAGGAAGCCAGTGTCATACTGAAAAAGAGTTTGACTGCAGTGTCTATGACACAGAACAGAGGGAAATGCTGAGCTCTTATCTGATTTCTAATCATCTGACGGTGGTCGACAAACATGTCTGCATTGAATAGGATGTATGTAGGCTGGTGGTGTATCACTTACAGACAGCATGCGTATGAGAAAATCCTCTGGGGGAACAAAATGTATCTCTGGGAGAGTTTCCTGTTTAGATCTTGGTGCTTGCAGTTTCAGGAAGTCCCTAAAAGGACAATTAGGAAAGCTGAGCATTTCTGCTGAGTATCATTACATAACACTGTAGCCCTTAGGGATGGGTTCTCATAGCTGGTTCCATTTTGGACTCTGTTCCCGGTTGGCAAAAAAAACAAGATTAGTTAAGCTGAGATGTTTATGAATCTCTTATCTTTTATCTCTCCTCATTCTTTGATTAGCCAAGAGCAGTGGAAAACCTAGACAGCAGGCTTCATATTTGTAGCCGAATGTGACAAATGACAAACATCACTAATCAGCTGTAATGTTAATTCTGTAACGGTATAACATAACTCTGGTACGCCGCTGTACGATTACTGTGTTTTTGTAGTACAGCAGGGACCAACAGAGTGGTGACTCTTCCCTGGAGAAATGATCAAGCTCATCACCTCAAGCCAATTTAAGAATCTTAAAACCTTTGTTCTTATCAACATTGTAATCTCATCAATTGAATCGTTCTGAATCAGGGCCTTCAGTGTTTGAACTAGGCTACAGCTGTTAATTGAATGTGTCCGACACGTTTACCATTTATATTTATTATGCTGCTCCTCTCATTGCCAGGTTGTAGGGACAGATTGTGAACATTACAAACTGAAGTCTATTTTTTTTTCTTCCTTTTCAGCCAACAAAAGATGATTAGATGTTTTTGAGTCGCAGTTTATTTTAGCCTTTTTAGTTATGTGCAAATGTTGAAAGGCAAACCTAATGAGATTTGATAAGGGGTTTGAAAGGAATCGGATTTGATAAAATGCGATCGAACACTACAGATGGCTGCAGGTCACAGATGTGCTGGACGGATGAGAGAAACTGTTGTGGTGCTGGGGGGTGGCTCCATCCAGGCTGCGTACATGCATGGCAGCTTTGGCTTTCGTCTGTTCTGTGTCGGAAAGGAAAGGAGGAATGCAGCACCCTAAGGATACGGAACATTAGCTCCCTGATGGTGACATCACACTGCAACACTGTGAGAGAGAGAGAGAGGGAGAGAGAGATGGATGAGACGAGGACAATGTGAGAACAAGAGACTGGAGAAGGGAGCTAAAGGAACAAATCGGAGAGTAAGAAACTGGGTGAAATCAAGAAAAGAAAACGTATACAATACATAATACATTCAAGATTTCTTACCCAATCCTGATTAGCTCTGTTCTCAATCCACTCTATGACTAAATCATCTATTTATTTATGTCGTACTCATGGAATATTAATCAAGACTTACTACACTTTGGTATGTTTGAAGTTTCTCCATATCTGTTGCTTGTGCTACAACACGCTCAAGTTCTAGTTTTGACCACCTCTCCTTCCTTCCCTCCATCTGTCTGTCTGACTGTCTGTCTGTACTGCAAGCGTAGGTTCAGGGGCAGATGAAAGAATAATTCTGTGTGATATTTCTCTCTTTCGTCCTCTGAGCTAAGCTGTGTGCACTGTGATAAATTGGGCTGGGGGAGTCTCAATGGCTCTGTCCTATTTTGGGCTCCAGCTAGGTTTCTCTGACTTTAGCTTTTTCCCTGGCCTGGATTCTGAGCAGCTTCTGATCTCAAGTTTGATTCAACCTTCACAATTTGAGCTTGGCTTCAACTTCTCTACAATAATTTATCTTATCCAACCTCATGCAAAAGGTTGTGTTCTGTAAGGAGAGAAGAAAAAGAAGATGAAACGCAGCAGTATTTTCTAGGTACATCCTTTTTTCTCTACCTTATACAGCTCTACTGTTCAATACTTAGCCTTAAGTAGGTCTACATCGTGCGGCTGACACTAATGGAAGTAAACAAACGCCACAAAGACGGCAACGAAAATGTCTAATGGGAGAGACAATGACAATACTATTTAGGAACTTCTGTCAGTAAGGGGCGATGCCGAAAACGAAGAAATTCATGGAACGGCAAGAGTTTATTTATGACCAAATTACAAACTGGATACGTGATTGTGGTGTCCTCATGTCCTGCCTCCTGCACACTCCAGAGAGAAAGGGAGAGGTCTACAGTGTTTGAATTAAGTTTTACATTATATAGTACATTCTTTTATTAGTTTATTTTGTAATGTGTGTGTAGATCTTTTAAAATACATGTTGATGTAGTCACTCCTACATTTTTCAACTAAGGAGAAAAATGTGCTCCGTGGGGAAAAAAAGTTACAGAGTTTTGTGTTTTCTGTGACAAAGACATTTGCGCCATCAATTTGTGCCTAACAATGTATTACAATGCAGGAAATGAAGTCTTTGACACTCAAAATGTGTCCCCCGAAGGCCCATTCTGAGCCTTTCTCTGAGAATCTCTTTTATATCCAAGCAAAATTTGTATTGGAACTGAAATTTCCGTAACCTAATTGATATAGAATCAAATCAAAAATGTAATGGAATCAGGACCTTGTGAATTGAAAATGTGATTTCATACTGACTTTAATATTAATGTTAACACCAGACTTATTGGTCAGTGCTTTATGTTGTCATGGTAATTATTACACGTCATGGTATTACAAGGCTCGACGTTCAAAGGGGTGATAGAATGATTATATAGGGTATTTTACACTGTTCCTTAAGGTCTCATAATAGGGTATGTAACATTGGTTGGGCTGAAAATTGCCCGAATGCTATTTTATTAATGTGTGTAATTATAATGTGTTGAGTTATTTAAACAAACGATTGGGGAAATAAACGCCGCTTGTCCGCGAGTCCCATTCAAATATATATCAAAATATGAGATTTTCATAGTCAATGGGATTTTGAGCTTCTATGTATGTCCTATTTACCCACCGAACTGTCGTTATTCAACTATGACAGGGTAAAATCGGTTTTGCATTCTATCACCCCTTCTACAAATCAGTAACTGTGATTAAAGTAGTTTATAAATAAATGTCATTCATATAAATTCAAGCATCATGATCATAGTCATACAATCATTTTTTTTTGTCTTTTGTTAAATAATGCAGCAGATAATGAGCTTAAAAGATAATTGCATTTTAAATCGAAATATTGGTGAAAAAATCGCAATTAGATTATTTTCCAAAATCATTCAGCCCTAGTGTCGGTTGTTGTTGTTGTTATTATTATTATTATTATTATTATTATTATAACCTCTTTGCTGAAATGCAGACTTCAACAAACAGCAACACTTAAAACCGGTGGAACGCCTGACGAGTCGCTCCACCTGTTTACAGTTAAAACTGTAGTTGCTGCAGCTTTGCCTCAAATCTTTTACCGATGTTGCTCTTCATGTATAATCCAGTCCTCAATAGGCCTGTCATGATAACAAATTTTGCTGGATGATAAATTGTCCCAGAAATTATTGCGATAAACGATAATATTGTCGTTGTCAGACCATTTGCATCTAATATAATGATAATGCCATAATAATGCAGGTACACCTTTTCAAAGATCAATACACTTTTATTTCTAAAGAATATTTAACACTGGAACTGGAAGACATTTTAAATATCCACAATATGTCTTTGAGCTCCTTTTAGTATGTCGTCTTTCACGCTGATGTACAGTTGTGGAATTGCCGTTTGTGACACGCATGTTCTCAGACTACAGACTCTGTACTACATTTTACAATTATGTAACACTAAATATTATTAAATTTAAATAATTAATAAATTAAATCTATCTATATGGCTATCTGCCACATGGCGAGTAAATGTTTGTACGAAAATAGTTCTGTTTTTCAGTCTTCATTTTGGCAAAGGTGCGGCTTCTGCTCCTCAGCAGGTCGGAGCTTCGTGGGGGCGGGCCGAACACACACACACACACACACACACACACACACTGGTGCAACTCTAATATACTTTCCAAACTCCATGTCCGCGGACAGTGTAGGCTTGTACCGTTAATGTTCTGTGCATTGTCGGACACATGCAGCCACTTTCCTGAAACCACTTGCGAGACTGACGAGTCCACAGTGGCGTGTATGTCCGAGCCTGCCCCCCGTTGTCAGCTGTGTGGTTTGGAATGAAAGGGAGAAAACGGGACGAGTAACACGGTTGATATTGCTCATATATTTTCTTTTTTTGACGGCGCCTTAACTGCAAAGTGCTGGCGGAAACCCTGCTCCAACTCTCAACTAGCGTTTTCTGTCTCTCTCCGCCTGGAGTCCCGCCCCCACACAAAGACCATGCGCCTGACAAGAGGGTTCACTCCTCGTTACGCTAAGGAACCAAGAGTGGTCCTCCAGTCTCTTTGGTAGAGAGAGACGAGGAAAAAATTATCGAGCTCATTTTTTTTATCGTGCGATTAATTGATTTATTGACTATTGTGACAGGCCTAGTCCTCAACATTTCAACCAGGAGAAAGAGGAAGAGATACTGGTGGGGGGAGGGATGTTGCGTGTTTAGAAAAAAAGGGTGTTGAAAGTGGGTGAGACATTCCTCATAGCTTACGTCCTCCCACATTTTTACACAGTCGGACAGCATTGTGTGGTTAAGCATTTAGTGACCTGTTACTAATCATCATGTGGAATGCATTTTGCAGCTTTGACCAATCTGTGTCAATACCTGAACTGTTAACACTCAGATACTGTGTCTGTAACAATTCAAACTCTTTGTTCAATACGTCACCTGCAAGTGTACAGTTAGTTTACATTTGACTGGGCTGTCCAGTCAGAGCTGCTTCTGTCGTTTTCCAAGGAAATCAGGGAGGACATATTTATCCATTTGTGGTGAGATAAATGTCTGCGGAGCAGCTGGAATTCCGTATCTTCTCGTAATTCTATATACATTTCTCTGTCCTCATTCAGTAACGTCAGGCAACATCTTTAGCTAAGGTCAGAGATGTTATATTTACTGAACTTAAATAGGGGGAAAAAAAATTGAAGTTGGAGAATTTAAGGGAACCGGAACTCCTTTACCCATCTATTTATCCAGACCCTTTTATTCAGTACGGTACAGAAGTCACCACAACGCAGTTTCTCCCTATTTTCCTTGCTCTGTCAAACTGGATGGAAAGGTAAAGGGACACCTTTTTAGGTCCGTCTTTTCATTTGAGTTCAAGTCCAGGCTTGACTTGGCCACACAAGGGCCTGTATTTGACTCTTTCCATGATCTCCTCCTGACCTCCATCAGTTCATGTGGCTAAGAGTCATCGACGTATCATGACAATGCCTGCGTTAGGTTTCACCGTAGGAAATGTATAAGCGGGTGAGACATGAAATATGTTCCAGCAAGTTCAGTTTCCTGATCAATGAGTTTGAAGGCTTCTCAGACTCCAAAACGCAGCACAGCAGTTTATAATACTCTAAGACAGGATTTTACAACTCGATCACGAGTTAAACTATAAAAGAAATATGCTGTTCATGTTGCATAGTAATCTACCAGGAATGTGCACTTGCATGTGTTTAAATGGTCACACAGCAGTTCCCTGTCAGATGATATCACTATGCGAAAAGTAAAAGTTTACCCAGGTCAAACTTATTTGTTTGACATGAATGAGGGGGCTATGTCCACACACACACACACACACACACACACACACACACACACACACACACACACACACACACACACACACACACACACACACACACACACACACACAATTGGTCTGAACGCAGCCAAAGCCAAGTAATGAGTCATGTGATGACCAGATGTAACATTAAGGCAAAAAAGTGATTTCCCATAATTGTTTATAGTGTCCTGCAGTGTTTTGTATAATAGGGCTGCCTGTGAAGAGAGAAGTGTCTCTCATTGTTGGTGGCAGGAAGTTGGATAGCTTCCCACACAACAACATAATACTGAAGTCCAAATGCAGCTGTCAACAATCGCCAGCATTTTAAAGGCGTGGTATCACCTGCAAAATGCCACTGAAACGGCTTGCTGCTTCTCATATCATTGAATGAAACTGCTGTTCTCCACACGTAGTTCCTCACTCACAACTCTGTGTGGTTCCACTGTTTTTAACGGAGCACAACGGGGCATTTTTCAACAGCTGGCACAGCAGAACATGCATTGGGGCTTTAAATAGTCCGCATGGATCCATCAATAAATGCCTGGATCATCCCCATGCTTAATGTCATCACAATGCATTCAATGAGTGAACACATACAGTAACTGTGTGAATGTTGGTTTTAATCTTTTGAACTCTGGAGTGCATTCAGCATTTACATAAGTCTAATAGCATAAAGACAGTCGGTTAGATCAGACCTAAACTTTATGGGTGCACACCTCAAGCTTCTTCATTTGGATCTTAAAGGCATTTTATCATCGGAAGTTTTGCCCTCTTCTTGATGTGAAAACGCACTAATACACATCGATGTACTTTGATGATTCTGCCTGTGTTGGACCGGTAAAAGCCTACGTGACATTTGATAATGGGAGTTTTATGGCTTGTACATACTTCAAATCAAACGGGTTACTAACTGCAGTTTTGGTGTAAATACCTTGAGTTTGCTGATCCATGTGATTAGAATGTTTTTGGTTGTTGCTGTTACCCCCTACCACTTCTAATGGACAAGACTGGCTAATGTGTTACTACTGCGGGGGTGAATCGAAACCTGCCGGGGTGAAATGAGCGTCTGTGCTGTATGTGCGTGGAATGAGAACTTTGTCCTTTGCTACCCCACGCAGGGACAAACATTATGCAAGACGGAATCTTTCATCCTGAATTACGTGTGAACACACAGTCTCCTGCACAGTTGTGTGTGTGTGTGTGTGTGTGTGTGTGTGTGTGCGTGCGTGTGCGTGTGCGTACTGGATGTCTGCATGTGTACTATAGTTCACCACTCAGAATATGGCTTTAGTGCATTTTCATTGTTCTTTGTAACACTGAGATGAATGCAGCTGGCTTGGTCTACAGCTCTGTCTGTCCAATCCACTGCTGCTTCTACAAGTGTTGCACACCACACAGGTATATTTTCACCATTTCAAACTGACCTTTTGTCAATCAAAAAAACACACAGATTCAGCAACTGTATGGCCTATTTCTTGCTTAAAATGTTTTCAGAAACACATTTCGGTGAACTATTTTTGTAAAAATATGAGTATCGTATTCCGAACAAGCCGCCATAATGGTCGGCTTTGAAATTCGGGAGAAGCTAGACCCACGTGACGCGTTCGTCATTTCTGTTATGGAGACGTATTACGTCGTAAGACGGCGTCGCTTCTGTGTGTTCCGAGGCACTTTTTGGACCGACGGGAGCCGAATGATCAGTCCGACTGCCTTTTCGGCTGTCGGGTTGGTGTGTCAGAGCCTTAAGATTCAGTTAAACTCACTTGTAGTCTCAGTAATATATTAACATTTAGGTATAATTTTAAGATTCAGTTCAACTCACTTAAATACCATAGATAAAAGTGTCCTAGTTAGTTTTGACTTTATGTGGGTGTCTGCTCTCCATGAATCCTCACACACACTGTAACTATCCCACACAGAGTCCAGAGCTGACTGACTTAAGGGGAAAAAAAAGAGGAGGGATTGGTTGTGTCGGGCTCCTCCTTGTGATAATAAAGCTTATTTTAACTGCCATGACAAAATGGGTTAATTCCAGATGTCTTTCCTGTTCTTTTTCTCTCCTCCCTCACTACCGTTAATGTCACACCAGGAAGTCCCTTAAAGAAAGGAAGGGAGGAAGGTGAATGAGGAAACAAATGGCAAGGGAAGATTCATGAAGCACATTAAGCATCTGTAGATGTTTACCTAACAAATCCTCTGTTGTTAGGTGAACTTGAGCTGCCAGAGGAAGTGTTAACTGTGCATGTAGAGTAGGGCTGGGCGATATGGAGAAAATTAAATATCACGATATTTTTGACCAAATACCTCTATCAATACCGATATATTATATATTATATATAATAAATAACCATAACACTTAAAGAAAATAATTTACCTCTTCACTGCACCATGTTTTTTATTCTCTTACATCTAAACGTCACTGAGGTGTGAGTTCAAGTCTGACAAGTCCATTCATTAATTGATATAATGTACAAGTTGTTAGTTTGTTTTCTTTTACTCATTGATTTATTCTAAATTCCATATTGGGAAACGTTTACATCACCACCTCGTATCGTTTTTGTACCACATTTTTTAGGAACACACCTTAACATCAGTTCTTATTTAGGGAAGAAGTGCCTGGAGTGCGCACACACATTAGTGCAAAGGAAAGGGGCCATTATCCCACTAAGCACCATGTGCTGCCACTGGCGCAGTAGGCAGCATGCTGTGAGAGCTATTGTCATCAATACAGTAGGGCTGCATTATTTTGTCACCGCACAAAATCTGCAGCACTAGCCCTATTTTCTGAAGCTTTCTGGGCTGCACAGCAGCTACCAGTCACATGTGTTTGCGTCTTCCCTCTGGCAGTGACAGTATGATGTATGGAGTAGAAGCAGCCTGCTATCACAGAGAACAGGTGGCTCTCTCCAGAGACAAAAGCACCCTGGCCTGATTTAATGTGAGAGAAAAGCAAACTGAACAATTGCCTTTTTTGATTCTTTTGGTGAAAATGCAATCTGCGAGAAACAAACAATGGAGATACACATTCTTGAACATACACAAAACCAGTTTATTTGGCTTCCGTTTCTATGAATATTTGGTATCAACAGGACCGTCCCTGGCCACCCACTGACCATTTTAGAGGAACAAACACTGTTTACAATCTCATAGCATAAAATTACTCTTGGATATATTACAGTTATTGGTATATCTATGTATGATCGGCTTGTGCTTAGCCTACATTGTTTGCTTTTTTGGATCAATTCTTGTTTTCTTAAACCTGCAATAACTGACTTTTTGGGCACTTTGCAGGGAAAACAAGCTGTAAACAATACTGACATGACTTTATGAGATATAGCAAACTGATTAGCAAACAGTTGGTTATTTACACACCCAGTAGATCTATACAGAACAACGTTTATCAATAATTTGGAGTTGTGTTTATGGCCATCTGACAAATGTAAATATTCTCTCTCCTTTTTTAGCTCCGTTTTCTCTTCACGAACTCTTTAGCTGCTAAATGCTCCACTATGTTCACCAGCAAGTCGCTAGGTGTGTCTGTCTGCTGTTTGGTGCTGGGCAGGTAGCGCACAGTAAGTTTTCTTTTTTTATAGTTTTTTTTTTTTATAGAGCTTTTCGCTGAAAACGGCTGCCTGCTGTGGCCGAAGACATTGTGAGAGTGGTGCGGGTGAATCAAAACCTGCAAAGTTGCAAGTCGTAAAACCAACACAATGAGCTGAAAGATGCTATTAGGCTCTGTAGACCTGAGGAGAACTGCAAAGTCGGTTGATCATTTTCTATGGGCTTATGACTACATTCACATACAAGTAATCATATGATCAATTGTTAATATAAAACTTAAGCTTAAAATAATTAGGGTGTATTTCTCCACTATTCATCAGCTGTGATTTAGTCCCTTGCGTGTGTGTGATGACAGAGGTGTAGATTGTTTTGGTCCAGATAGTCTTAGGTCAGTGAAAGCCGATGCTGCTGGCAGGCAGGCAGTACGTTGTCATCATCACCTACTGCCTTCTCTCCATTATTGTCAGCTTGTGGGAGATGGCTATTGATCTCTCTGTGTGTGTGGATGTGGGGGGGTGGGTGGTGTGTCAGGGGGTGTGGCCATATCTTTCTCTAGCAAGCCACATTTCACTAGCATACACACCTTTCAGTAGGGGTGGTGAAATGAATCACTGCATCAATGCATCGCGATGCGGACCTTGATGATTCTGCATCGATGTGGTGACAGACCATAAACGATTATTGCCTACTGATGTTGCTTGTTGATTTTCTGGTCACTGCTTCTTTTTTTTTTTTTTTTGCCTTTTGTCTGCTGTGTTTAAACTCTGCTATATTCAGGAAGTGACCTTTTTTAAGAGCAGATACAATAAAAAGGGGAGTTTGTATATATCTGACTGCTTGAATGTGTTGATGAAAACCATGTTTAGCAATAATAATATTGAGGAGGTGATTCATCGGGATATCTATTCCAATCGTTGACAGGATGATCATAATTGAATCATGAGACCAGTAAAGATTCACACCCCTACCTTTCATTGCCTTGCCTTGCCTTGCCTTTCAGGGATACAAGCAAAGTAAATGGGAAATGATTTTGTGCAATACTGAGGTGTCAACAAAAACCAGTAAGAGCTGTAGATCACGAGGCCACAGGGATGTGGAAGTGTTACATCAAGGATAGTTTTTAATGTGGTTGTGGCAGAGGCTGTGCATGTGCAGTAGTGTGTTAGAGCACCGAGGCAGCAGCATTACCAACACTGGCTCTCCTCCTGTTCCCTTCCCTCCCACTGCTTTTCCAGACCAGTGCTGATCCCTCAGCCCGACTCTGTTTTTCACCTCACACACAGGAAAGGGAAGAAGGTGCGGCTCCGAAACAGACTTCGATCATCTCTTTGTTTTTTTTCTCGCTCTCTCACTCTTACCATTTCTGGTTGTATTGTTTCATGTCCCTCCTCTCTTTTGAAGAGACTTGCTTCTCACCAGTTGACTTATTGTCTGGTTGATTCTCATGCATTTCACTTAATATATATAGCCTAATCAAAGTGTATTCTGTTTGTAGATGGCAGCCATCAGGAAGAAGTTGGTGATAGTTGGGGATGGTGCATGTGGGAAGACCTGTCTGCTCATCGTCTTCAGTAAGGACCAGTTCCCAGAGGTCTACGTCCCCACTGTGTTTGAGAACTACATCGCTGACATTGAAGTGGATGGGAAACAGGTACTTTTTATATTTGAAATGTAACTTTTTTTTATTCATTTTGATTAGATTGATTATGAATAATTGGTTAAGTGCATTTGCTCAAGTACAGTATTTAGGTAACAAGTTAAGTAGCCTATACTTTTCATTTCAGAGAGAAATATTGTGCTTTCTACTCTATTACATTCAGGGCTTGGCATTAGCACCCGCCTACCCATTTACCCAAATGAGGGTCGGGGTAGAGGCAGTGGCGGGTAACACAGTCACTCTTAATAGCCCTTTTGGCGGGTGGCATATAGGCCTATAACTATATTATTGTAACACTGGTTGCCGGTGTACTGTGCCACCCCTGACACAGAAGCACAGCTGTAATCTATTGTCCAGCGCACGGTCAAAGCATGGTGGCCCGGTCCGCCCTGGCCGGCACCTAATCCCACACACCAACAGCAAGCCGCGGTGCATGCTCTGCTTCTCCCCAAACATTTTGATGAGGTTTGTAAACACCCCTGCATTACTTATGCAAAAGGACTCTTGTCATGTCTGTGTCTTAATTGGTTGCATGTTTTCATACAAAATGAGCTTCACACACAACCTTATCGGAGCTTAATGTTTGATGACGGTGGTGTTAGGCCTATATATTTTATGTAGTCTTGATGTGGGAGGTCATTTACATTTAAAGAGCTGTAAATCTGGTTCTTCAAGTAAATTGTAACACAATTTCACGAGAAAAGTCAGAAAAATCCTCATGACATTAATCGGTCTTGTGACCCTTTAGAGGTCCAACCCCTAGGTTGTATAAAATATGTTGGATACCACTGGACATCACTACCTGGTTGTAAAATAAAGGAGCTAAAACTAGTTGCAGCTCGGCCAGCTACAATGCTGCTTACCGCACACATTGTTGCATCAGTAATAACAATTTAATGTAACATATGATAATATATCCGTCACATGGGCCATTTTACTGCAACGAGTACTTAATACTTTTCATACTGTAAGTACATTTAGCTGATAATGGACTTTTACTTGTAGTTAAGGATGTGAGTATATATTTTGATAATAAGACATTCCTCATAAAAAGCAGGGTTGTGTGACTAAAACTGCCGCTGTAATGTTAAAATGTGACCCTGTTGGCTCTGCTGGTTAAGAACCACGTGCCCTCAAGACCGATGTGGATAAGTGCAGATTGTAAGCAAATCCTTGGCTCTTTTCATTGTTATAAAGCAGCAGACATCCAGCCAACAACAGGAAATGGATCAGTGCCCCCTTCCTGCTCAGTGTTGGAACCCCCCCTCATTCATCATGACTAATGTCCCATTTCCTGTTTCCTGTGCGGTGTAATACATAGTTGACTGTACCCCTAGCCTCCCAAATGTGGTAGAAAGATTTAAAAAAAAAAAAAGATAAAAATGCATTTAGTTCAGTGAATTATTACTTAAAAAGTCAGTGTCACAGTTGACCTTACAGCTGCCCCCTATTTATCATTCTTTGATTATATTTAATTGTGGTTACAACAACCAAGAAAAGACAAGTTCAGACAGACAGCATGGTGGTAAACGAAATAGATGAGGCCAACTCCTGAGAGACACCTAGTGGTAAAGGAACTCAAAAGCAGATATTGACACAGATTTGTCATGGTGTGGTGGTGCCTACTTTCCTACACAGAAGATGTGGTACAGCTCAGCCCACTGTCTCATATTATGGAAAATGCCAGAAGACAGTGTGGCCAGCCAGTCTGGTAGTTTGTCGGCCAACAAGCAAGACTTGGCAAGAAATGAGTGCTAACATACTGCAGTTACTCTCTTTTTTTTTTTTTTTTTTTCTCCAGTTCTCAGCTGTATCAGGCACAGTTCTCCAGCTGTGACTGTAATGTGGGTGAGGTTACTGCAGGATGTCAAGATTACAGTCAAAGCTAAGAGACCACAGACATTTAGGAGACGTATACAGCCAAAAGCCACATGGCGGGGCACCTGGTTGACTCACCTGGTAGAGCGTGGGTCCTTGCTGCAGCAGCTGCAGGTTCAATTCCGACCTGCGGCCCTTTGCTGCATGTCGTTCCCCTCTCTCTCTCCCCTTTTAATGTCTAAGCTCTCCTATCAAATAAAGGCCTAAAATGCCACACACACAAAAAAAGCCACATGATGCATGCTATGACACTTCTAGGCTACAGTGTAGAAGATGTTCCTATCTGATATTTTGGGGTTGCATTTTAGCATGTGCTACAGACCTCGCTGAGCTGGGCATTTGTTTTATCTAGAGCAGGTCAGGCACTCTGGGACTGCTAACAGTTTGATTAACAGCCTAAGAAAATCCTGTGGGAACCATCTCTACCTCTAAGGCACATGTGTCAAACTCAAGGCCCGCAGGCCAAATCTGGCAGTGTTGCAGATTTAGATCGGGCCCGTATATCAATTTGGGTTCACAATACATTTTGGCCCGCCTAGTTGTGCGCAAAACCAAAAACACACTTAAGTGTTTTTTAAACTGCAATTACCTGACATTCAGAGCAGAATATGGCAGATTTGCCAACTCTGAGTCTCAGGAATTCCCCCAGAAGCAGAGAGTTTTCATATTCAGGCTGTGAAACAGGTTGAATATGAAAGGTTGTATATGTAACTTTACTAGTTCCAATGAGACAACCTGTAGGGGGACCGAAGCGGGAAAAGTTACATAGTGTTGCTTTTAAAAAAAAAAGAAAAAAAAAAGGTATCATTGTTTTGCTTGATTTGCTAAATTCTATGATGGCTAAGGAACTCTTTTGATGACTTTTGTAGGGTTTCATGTCAACAAAAATGCAACAAAGCGTACAAAAATGTTGGAAAAATCAACAAATTTACAAAAAGGTGACAAATGTCTAAGAAAGCCACAAAACAGTCGGAACAAAAATGAGGAAAAAAGCTACCAAAATGTTTTTTAAAAAGTGACATGCAGTAGCAAAAGCACGTCAATAAACTACATGTCTGGCCCTTGGTGTGATTCTCTTTTTCCAGTGTGGCCCTTAGTGAAAATGAGTTTGACATCCCTTCTCTAAGGAGTTGCTTTTTAGGCCTGAATTGTTTTAAATCCGCTTTAAATTCCTCTCTCCAGTTATTCTGCCTCTATTCTTGTTGCCCATATTCTATTGGTCTCTGATCTCCTTTCCCCTCTTCATCCTGCTGTCGATGAAGTGGGAATATCCTGCCTTATTTTAATAATGTTACTTACATTGCACTTTTTGCTGGCAGCCACTTGCGTCAACACGTTCTTTTTCTTCCTTTTCCTCAGGTGGAGTTAGCGTTGTGGGATACAGCAGGCCAGGAAGACTATGACCGACTGAGGCCTCTCTCCTACCCTGACACAGATGTTATCCTCATGTGCTTCTCCATAGATAGCCCCGACAGTTTAGGTAAGGCTGCATACAAATTGCTACCCACACAAAACCGCAAGTAACATTTTTGTTTTTAAATTGTTGTATCCCGGTAAAGTAATTTATCTGGAATTAAAGGGCAGCATAATGATGTCACAGCAGGGTTTCAGTGATTCAGAAAGAACCTGAAATATTTTTGACCTGGCGTGGTACCTCAGAGAGTCAAGGCAGCTGGTTATGTTTCTTCAGTTTATACAGAATTTAAATAGTTTTTAAGCAATTGAGAAGAAGCTTGACTCGTGGATTCAGTCCACAAAAAAGAAAATGCAAAGAAAATACAGAGCTGTACTGATGCACAATATAGGCAAATAATACCTGGTAAGGGGGTTCCCTTTGAATGTAGAGAACTATTTGCATTAAAAAAGGCTAAGAAATTATTTTTTGTACAGGAAAGCAAATGCTCCATTAAATGTCCACATTTTCCACTACAAGGAGGGCTCATCTGTCAGTGCAGTAAAATCCGCACTGATCCTCTCTATAGGTTTTACCCTTTTAATAATTTATGTATTTTCCATTACATTTCCCTGTTTGCTGCCTCTGTGCAGAGGTCATGCAATTAATGATCCATTTTATGAAAACGTAATGCATATTCACATGGTGTACATGAGTATGATTTAAATTATAGGTGTTGTAATTAATCCTGCTGCTGCCATCAAGACGAGCATCACAGTTGGCCCTTAGTCAGCTCTCCTGCTCTGGGTTAGTTAGTACATTTAGTAATTCTACATTTAGACATGACTGTTTCTCAGCTACAGCAATTTGAACACATAAGGGAAGTTGGAACTTAAATACAGTACAAAATTGCATTTTTAAAGTCCATTAGAAGTTGATTAAACAACCTATAGACAGTAGAATATCCAATATTGATATTTTGTATATTATTTCTGGTCAATGCATCCTTAATAGACACTGGCACTTAAAGCCCGAGACACACTAAGCAGTTTACATTTTTGGGTGACAATACAGATTAGTGCCGCTGCTGTTATGGAGACGTATTACGTCTCGTCGGCTTGGTGTTTTCCGAGGCACTTTTTTGACCAACTCGGGGAGACTGATCAGTCCAACTGCCTTTTCTGCTGAGGGTCGGCCGTCTGGTCGGTGTGTCTCGGCCTTAAAAGGCACTTATTAGATGTGTTTTAATTTAGTTTTCACATTCAAAGTAGCCTGGGAAAACCCTGACGAACTTCCGGCAAATTTGAGATTTGCTCTGCAAGTCCGTCTGGCCAAGAGCCCATTCAAGCCCATTTCCAATTTTTCCAAATCGAGGCACCAATCACAACCGTTGAGGCGGGCTTTACATGATGACGATAGCACAGCGACAGTGAGCAGCCTTTTGTTTACATTCAACATGATGGCCACCGAAGCGCAGCAACGCTTTGATGCCGCTGTCGCTGCTATGTCACCGCGATCGTTGGTCCGATTGGTTGAAGGACTATCCAATGCACCCAGAGGCATTTGAGCGGTGTCCGTTGGTGACGCCCCATTTGGAAATGAGCTGTGAATGAACCTCGCCCACACCCACTCTCAGTTACAACTGAGAAGGGTCTGGTGTCAGCCAGCTTACATTAAAAGGGATCAAGATGAACAAACTAATTTGAAGACCGTAACCTAGCAGCTGTTGCTGTGTGGGGTTCGAGATTATGACTGCATTTTCTGGAAGCATACGCAGAATACAGTGTGTCGCATGTATTTCAGGCTACATTGTGTTCTTCCCCCTCGAAACACCAAATGAAACCGATGAAGAAAATGTATTGTTTAGTAAGACCTCAGCCCTGGGGCTTTCTCCCAGTGTTTTTGATATTTGACGCGACAGATGGCGCACGCCTACTCTATCACAGTATGGCATCTCCTTCTAGAGGGTGCAGATTTTGTCTTGCAGGCTCGACCATGTATCAATGTTTGTCTGTACAGTCACAAGGGAAACGGCAAGGACTCTCAATCTCCCAACTGTCCTTGTAGGGAAAACGTCTGGGAATTGCTGTGCAGTGACATGACTTTTTTTTTTTTTATTCTTGTAGAGAATATTCCCGAGAAATGGACGCCTGAAGTGAAACACTTCTGTCCCAATGTCCCGATCATTCTCGTGGGTAACAAGAAGGACCTGAGGAATGATGAACACACACGAAGGGAGCTGGCCAAGATGAAACAGGTGTGTGTCTGTGTGTGTGTGTGTGTGTGTGTGTGTGTGTGTGTGTGTGTGTGTCTGTGTGTCTGTGTGTGTGTCTGTGTGTCTGTGTGTCTGTGTGTGTGTGTGTCTGTGTGTGTGTGTGTCTGTGTGTCTGTGTGTCTGTCTGTGGCGTCATTTTAACGCGCTGTCTGCATTAAACCTCCAGGAGCCTGTCAAATCTGAGGAGGGCAGAGACATGGCCAACCGCATCAGTGCCTTTGGCTACTTGGAGTGCTCCGCCAAGACAAAGGATGGCGTGCGGGAGGTGTTTGAGATGGCCACCAGAGCAGCGCTACAAGTCCGCAAGCGCAAGAAGAGGGGAGGCTGCCAGCTACTGTGAGGGGACGGAGTTTGTTGGCCAATCAGCACCTGAGGGAGGACTCCCTACGCACAGAGCAAACTATAGAGAAACCTTAAATCAATGGCTTCCGTGGACTATACTTACTTCACAGATGCAGATATACCACAGGAGAATATAAAAGACTGACACACCTGTTTAAAAGCAAAACAAATCAGCTTTTTTTTTTATTTTTTAAACTCTCTGCTACTCACTTTGTTTCTGTTTGCTGTTTCCCTCCACTAGCTAGTTACTAGTTTGTGTGAAGGACCTGTCCCTTCCTCCTATATGAATGTATGTTTGTATTTATATGTGCATATACTTTACAAATATATCATGTCTGTGTTATGATTGTTTACAGAGAAGGGTCTTGTAGGTCACATGTCCAGTGAATGGCAAGATAGTTTTTAGATTTGCTTTAATAGTATGGCACTTGCTTCTATTCAACCTGCATGCACCCCTCAGTGTCCTTTTTATAAATCAGTTTGTCAGGAAACCCACGTCACACCACTATTACTGATAATTTTACACCCTCAACATCCTATTTGAGCATGTGCTGAGTCAGCAGAGCTCCCCCCCCCCAGCTTTCTATTCTGACATAAAGGACTAAATTAGGAGCCTGTTCACTCTGCATTAATCCACTGAAACCTAGATAAATTGAAGCTGCGACGACTATTTTATGGAGAGGTTTTGGACTGCACCTTGCTCCGTCTCTTTTCTATGGCGATAGCTTAAGCCGGCACTGGAGACAGTGGTCTATTGTCATGGACACAATACTCTCAGTCACGCCAACACTGGCTCCGACAAGACTTGTCACTACCACTGTCTATCACCAACGTCTTGCCAAAACACCCTCCTGTCTGAACTCTGTACTGTTGATTCAGCTCCAGTATACAGTCATTATGCATTGCTGTGTACTGAATTTACAGGTTCATGGATGCACTCCTGTATACAGCCATTTTAATATTCAGATTATAGGCCTATTCCGTCCATAAAAGTTTGAATACATTTCCAGCTGCCTGCGTGACCGTTTAAAGGTTGTCATTACCAATGTGCCATCTCCTCAGTTTGGCTCAGTAGCTCTCTTTGAAAGCTACTCCATTTGAAATTGGGGCTTTGTTGTTGTGTAAGGCCTGTATTTAACACTACACACAAGGGACATTCCTTGAAATGCGATTGGAATGTTTTATATCTGAGAGCGTAGCCCAGTCAACATTTTTCTCCTGAGCAGCCATTAAAGATCATTGAAGTGGGGCCAACTAATAAACTGTGGTGTGATTGGGCTCAGAGCTGAGACGGTTTTTATTTTATTTTTTCAACAGAATTGTGATGAAAATTGTAAGATCCAACTTTGTCAGTGACTACAATGATTATAATTAATCTTTCTCCAGATGTGTATTGTCATCACTAAGTTACGGAATCCTCAAACCACCTCATCTTCTTCCAGGCAGCCCTCTGATATAGTTAGTGTGTGCTTCTGTATCATGGCTGGAGCAAAGACATGACTTACAAAGAGCCCTGAACACTGTTAGTATATGTAGTGGTCCCTGCATTGATCTTACCACCATCATAAGCTACAACTATGGTAATCCTTTTAGCCAGTACATTCAGATCCATAGAGATCAGAATGTGGTGGGCTTTGGCTAATTTCTGGACAGTGCCTCTATGTATGTATGTCAAACACCATAATTCAAGAGAAAATGTTGATTGTGATGACGCTTTATAAACAGGAGTGGGATGTGTTGAAACATGTTATTAAAGTATTTTTGAATTACTATGTAATCGTAACTCGTTTGGTTTAGCTTTTGCTTTAGCTTGCATTTCATTTTTTTGTTTTATTTTTTTTTAATCAAAACTAAATCTTGCAAAATCTTTTTATGAATGCATTTACAATCCTATTCTTATATATTTGTATACCTTTACCATAAGCAAAATGACTTGTTTTGAAATAGCTTTTATTTTTCAGAAAATGCAAAACATAAAAATAGACATTTTTAAATTGGTTAATCATTTAAAAACCTGCATTGTGTAATGGTGATTTCAAAATAAGTGGATACATAGACAAACAGTACAAATGTAGAGCTGTAACTATTCCAAAGTTTGCTGTACAATTAATTGTCTCAGAAATAATTGCGATTAACAATATAATTGTCTCCGTCAAATTTAAAAATATGTATTTTTTTAAATAAATGAAAGTTTTGAATTAATTCCAGGATACATCTTTTGGCATATCTAAACAAAATCGATTACCAGTCATACATCTTAAGACCTTAGCTAATGTTAGCAATTAATTGTGGTTAAACGAAGACACCGCGATTATGTAGACCATTTGACAATTATGTAAGAACTGTTACAGGCCAACGACACATACAACTTCATGAGTCTAAAAGAGCAGCGATTCAATGAAATAACCCTGAGACAGTTTTGGTTGGTGAAATTATTTTGGATTGATTTTGGAAACCCCTGGACTACAGTGGCAGTGTCTCCATGAGCACCACCGCCTCATCTTGATCTGGCTAGCGCGGGCTTTCCTTTTGGAAGTGAGTGAAAGAAAGATGCAACATATTTTTATACTATTTTTCTTTTTGCAATGGCTGTTTGCAGGAAGCATAGCGATTTGGTAATGTATCTATTTGTGGCCAAACTGATTTAGCCACCAACATTAATTAAAAACTCGTCTCCCAATGTATTTCATAAATAATAGAGACATATTACGTACAAAAGGAAAATGGCCAATTCAGGATCGGTTTAGAATCCTTTCAAATTCTCTCCATCTGTTAAATGACTGACTGTGGCTGACTTGTGTTTTTGCCTGGGTATCAGCCACAAAATACAACTTAAAAAAAAATGTTTTCCTTCTGCTTCCTTTTAACTGGCCAACGTACTACTCACTGGGAAAGTGAAAGTGCATGCTGTAAATCGTTTCATCTGATTATGCAGGGAATCGGACAGGCATTAAGAATGACTATATAGAGATGGCCAATCTTATTGCTGATGGTCTTGTTTGCTTAAAATTTAAGCTTCAAGTCTCCAAATCATAAGCGGTGATTTTAACTATGTACAAGGAGCGTTTGCAGCTGTTTGAAGCCAAGTGGTGTAAGTGCAGTCCACTGAGGTAGCCGGAGAGAAACTGTCTGCTCTTAACATGAATCAGCTCCTTGTGCTTTGTGGTCTTTGGTCAAGTTTATAAATACAGTAGCTCACATTAAAAAGACAATAACATCACATGGAAAGGTGCCATTAAGCCCTTTTTTATGAGAATTTAAATACCAATTTAGAGACCTTGTCTTAAAACTTTGATGCAAATATGAATCCGGATGGAAGCTTGTGTTCTCCTTTCCCTCACAGGTCGCTCCTCCACTCGGGGTCCAGGTGCTGCTGAACGGCGCTCTCTGCAGTCTCCACTGGCATGAAAAGATTCACAGAAAGAAAACAAGGTGGACAATTTTAACATAAATAAATCATTTTGAGGGGGATACTAATGAAAACAAAAAATGCGCGTCTGTCACCTTGAACATTAATGTTGATGTAGAGGAGAGAGAGTCTCTCCACCACGTCCTCGTCCTCCTCTACGTGCTCGTAACCATCGTAGCCTCCTTCATCTCGGCAGTACTGGATGAACCTGTAGATAAGCAGGGAGGGAGAGAATAATGTTATCAGGGATTGATCTCTTGAATTTAAATGTAAATGTGAATATATGTATGCTGACAGCAGTAATCTGAAGCAGCCATATGACACATACCGGGCCCAGGTAGGATCTGTGTTCAGCACCCTGGGGTTTCCCACCACGATCAGCAGGGCTTTAGCTCGAGTCACAGCCACATTGAATCTCTGGACAAGAAAAGAGCGTGTCAGAATCATGTTTAGTGTGTATATGCACAGTGCATGTGCATGTGTTGTATACCTTCTCGTTCTTGACAAAGCCAAGGTTGAACTGTTTGTCTATCTCTACGTAATTGGGGCTGCTCCGAACTGTAGACACCATGATCACTCTCCTCTCCTGACCCTGGAACTCCTCCACCGAACCAACCTGAGACACACACACAAACATTCATATGTATGCACACTTTAGACACTGTTTCTTACTTACTGTAAGTTCATTATTTTGTTACCTTTAGGGTGTTCATGTCCTTAAATTTAAAGTCTTTCCCAACTTTTTCGAGGGCCTTACGGATTTTCTGCACCTATGTGACAAAGAGAAAAAACAGCTTCAGCTTTTAATCTAATTATGACTTTCCACTTCAACGTTTGTTCATTTGTACTTGGCCTCAAGTAATCTGCAACATAAAGAAGCTACATTGTTGTATTCTGTGTGTTGAACTCATTTGGACCTGTTTCCTGTAGGGGGCGATGATGCCTATGTCTCTGGGTGAGATGGTAGCCAGGCCTCTCTTGGCGTGTGTCTGCAGCAGTTTCTTCACATAGTCCATCAGCACCTCCACCTCTGCTATGTTAAAGAATGACGGACTGCTGGCCTCGCGCTCGTCTACACCGGTCACGCCTTTGAAGATCACCGGGAAGCCCTGAGAGGTATGTGAGGTATATTTTATATAAATTCTTAAGAAAATGATTAAAATCAAGATGTTAAATGCACTGTCCTTCAATGAAAATCCTTTATCAAAAAGGTGAAAACCGCACCTGAAAGTGAGTATTAGTTCGAAGTTAGAACAAATATTTTCTTTATTTCTTAGTATGCCAGTTATTTTCTCTTTAATTTTGATTGTTTAGTCTACGGCATAGACTAGGAAATAGTTGAAAAAACTGCCCAACATAATTTCTTAGAACCCAAGTTCTCATCTTCAAATTGCTTCCCCCCCCGCCCCACCCAACTAACTGTTAAAAACCAAATGCAACTTAAATTGACATAATAAAAAGAAAATCCTCAAATTCTTAATGTGGAGATGCTGGAACCAGGAAATATTCTGCATTTTGCTAAAACAATGTTTCAACTAATAAATCGAAATAAAACTCACTGTTTCAGCTCTAGAATGAGAATGAAATGGCTCCATTATATATTAAATGACAAAGGTATAATTAAGTCTTGAGTTGAAGACGTATCGTTGGTCATTTTGAATGCTTGATCAGTTCGCACATGCACTGTAGAGTATTAGCGTGTGCTAAAAGAAGAAGCATTACCTCCTTCTTAAGGTATTCCCATCTGCAGTAGGAGTTGCGTAACATTTCATCCGCGCAACACTGCAGCTCTTCGTCATAGAAGAGCTCGTTGGGAACCTTGAGAATGGCAGGATGGGACCTGAAAAGGATAAACAAAATCAAATCAATTGAAATCAAACACATGATTTCTGTAAAGAGTGACTTATAACCACCTCTAGTACCACACCTGTAGTTGCGCAGCAGTTTGGTGACAAAGCGATTGTTGAACACACCTTCGTCCTTCTGATACAGAGCAAAATCATTCATCATGCGCTCCAAGAGGGACACTCCTGCAGACAGCAGAGCCTTTTAAAAACTCCAGAACTAGGTATCCTCATTTATCCAAACTACAGTGTTATAAACAGGACAGTGTATATGTGAGTGTGCCTGTACTCACCCATGCCGTATTTCAGCGCAAAAGGGGATCTGAGAATGGGTCCGAGCTGCTTGGGGTCTCCAGCCAGAACCACCTGACCAGACTCTG
Source organism: Perca fluviatilis (assembly GCF_010015445.1). Classification (NCBI taxonomy): domain Eukaryota; kingdom Metazoa; phylum Chordata; class Actinopteri; order Perciformes; family Percidae; genus Perca; species Perca fluviatilis. The sequence goes on along the minus strand of NC_053116.1, from coordinate 20,405,675 downwards.
CATCCAGCAGCCCTTTGTCCCACGGATCAATCAAAAAATCAACCAACACATAAAACAAGTTCAATACAATTACAGAAACCACACTGCTGTTTGTTTATCTTTACCTGCCAATGGGACTAAACATTCGGTCTCCACAGCGTGTCCTGCCTCGTCCACAAAAATGTGAGTGAAATGACCATCAGGAATGTCTCCTGAGACGAACCTGCAGAGATCAGAGAGTACACGCATGGTGGAAAACTTTCTCCCATAGAACAGTAGACAAGAACAAGTTGACTGTTAGTATTTTGGATGGCAGAGAATATAAACAGGATGAGAAAAACTGAAATATGCAACAGTGAAATGCAACTTTTTTTATTATGGTGTCATGCAGGTGAGCAAAGGTCAGTCATTCACTACCTTCCAGCGGTTAACAGGGTGGTGACCATGATCCTATACCCCATCAGCTTCTCTTTAGCAGGAAATAGGTAACAGTCCCCTACCAGGTTAGAGCATGCCTGTAAAAATACCACAATGTATATGTACACAAACCTGGAGGCTAGAAAAAGACTTAGGGAATACAACTGTATCAAATGCATAAAGCACCAGGAAGTGCAGCAATATTGTTCTGTCGTATAGAGACAGGGCTATGCATCATAAAGTCCACTAGAGGGTAGAAGATCTAACTGTGACTAATTGAATGAGAGTGTGAATGGATGTCAGTTACTTTCTTTATCAAAGAAATGCTTCACATGGAAAAACATACGTCATGCATCCTCCTCCATTTTCCTCCTCATAGGCTCCAAATCCACACTCAGCAAAACCAATAACCCCACTCTCACCATTGACGGCACCATTGTCTCCCCATCTCCCCAGGCCTGCAACCCTCTCCCTTGAGCCTCATATCCGTCAAGTCATTAAAACCTCCTTCTTTCACCTCCACATCGCCAAACTAAGACCCTCTCTCACACCCCCTGCTGCTGAAAGACTCATTCACGCCTTCATCTCCTCCCGACTGGACTACTGCAACTCACTTCTCCTCGGCATCAGCTCTACCAACATCGACCGACTCCAACTGGTCCAGAACGCAGCCGCCCGACTCATCACCCGCTCCAAATCCTGGCACCACATCACTCCAGTCCTAAAACAACTCCACTGGCTTTCCATCTCCCACCTGATCGACTACAAAATCCTGGTCCTCACCTACAAAGCCCTCCACCATCTGGCCCCCTCATACCTCACTGACCTCCTCTCCCCGTACCAACCCTCACGGTCTCTCAGAGCCACCTCAGCTGGTCTCCTCTACATCCAAAAGTCCAACCTCCGCAGTTTTGGGGACAGAGCATTCTCCAGGGCAGCTCCCAGGCTCTGGAACTCCCTCCCCCAAGAGATCCACACCTGTGAGTCCCTCACCATCTTCCAGTCCCGCCTCAAGACCCATCTCTTCACCTCTGCCTATCCCTAGCCCCACCCCGTCCCCTTTTCATCTGTACCTGAATCTTGTTTTGTTTTGTTTTGTACTGTTTTTGTAATCTACCTCCCCTGTAAAGCGACTTTGAGTCTTTGAAAAGCACTATATAAATTAAATTTATTATTATTATTATTATTATTATTATTATTATTATGCATCGAACGCACCAGCACTGACCTTTAGTTTTTCAGGGACATGTTCTGGGTCTCGGCTGCTGGCGTACATGCGAAACACTTCATGCTCATCCACGTGTTCCAGAATCTTCATGCAGAGCAGATCAGCAGCGCTGTTGGAGGGAGCACAGGCCAGGATGTGGCAGGAGGCCTGGGTCTTCTCTATCTGCTTGATCGCCTCCACCAGAGTCACAGTTTTGCCTCAACAGACAAACAACCATCAAAATCAAGTCAAGTGCATTGAATGTCTGGTTTTGTGGGCAGCTTACAGGATAACAGATCAAACCTAAATCGCTTAAACAGTGCAGCTCTATTGAAGACCAAGAAAAAGTAATATGCTGGTACTTGTTGTACCTGTTCCAGGTGGGCCAAACACCAGGTAAGGGGCAGGTTTGGATGAGCCAGCCACAATGTGTTGTACGGCCTGATACTGCTCTGGGTTTTTCTCCAGCTTTGAATCAAACAGCCTGTTGACAGGAAGATAGAGGAACAGAGGTATGACGTCAGAGCTGAGTAACAGCGAGAGTAAGCCGCCATGTTTAAATGCACAGTGGATCACATACTCTGACTAGGTAACACAAGGTTTTGGGCCAGCATTGTTAGCATAACACTGTCAATCTTTTAAAGCTTCTTCCACATGCACTAAGGTGAATGGGCACGAGGGTCAGTTGGACACGTTTGCACAGCCATTTCTTCTATACTGGCATGGATTTTGAGTAGTTTCTAGTGTGATCATATGTTTCATACATACAGTATGTAGAGGGAGGGAAACTACAGACATTGGTGCTGTAAAATAGCCAGCTAGCACATTGTACAAGATAAATACAATCTAAATGCTAGCGTGCCTAACCTGAGTTGAGGAAGCTCAGGTTGCTGAGAGGAGTCGGCAGGTGCGGCAGGGAACAACACCTCTCCCAGTCTGAATGTAGATGCCAGCTCTGCTGCTCTGTGCTGAACGCGCACAGTCAGGCGGTTGACAGTAAACTCAACATTGAACTTCATGTTATCTACAAAGCGATCCAGCAATCTGTAAACAGATTCACAAACTGTGTGAATGAGTAAAATAAATCAATATTTTCACTTATTGTATGTATGTTACGGTAATGTCTTTGATCTTACTTTGAGCTGAAGCCGAGTTTGACGCTGTCCAGCTGCACACTGTGGACGTAGCCGCGGTACTTCTCCCCTTTTTCTCCTGCAGGATAGGCCAGCAGTGAATCCCCTCGTAGCACGGACGGGCGGTTCTCAGACACACCAGGTACCTGGCAGGTAAATGAGAACAAGAAAAGGCATGAATATGCAGATTAATGCAAGATATCATTTGTCTTTTTACTGTATTGTTTTCTTATCATAATGCATATCACAACCTGGTCTCAGGAATGTGTGATTACCATAGAAATATAAGCGATCCATTATTTCTATGGTGATTACACTTTTGCCAGTTAACTGCACATCCAATGAAGGAGACCAGAGCCAGTATACATAGGTGTCTTTTAAAAATTAAATCTGCACAACGACGTTGCATTACTAAAGCTAGCTTTATATGGCTAAAACTACTTTGCTGTAATTTATATGCATTATTATATGTACTAGTCTGTTTTATCCGTGAATCGGCGAGCACATATTAACCTTCAGAATGAGAAGTTTCTTGTTGACCCGATCTCTGACCATGACGGCGTGTTCTTCTTTTTCACTGTTGGGGATGTTGTATCTCTTGATGTCGACCTCCATCTGAAGCTCCTCCAGATACAGCAGCAGCTGAAACCTCTCGGAGTAGTTCTCCCAGCTCAGGGGACTTTCCAGCAAGGCCCTTCTAAACAGACCAAAGGAAAAGAAACTAATTGTATGGCAGTGTATATATAATGGTTGTTGTGTTATATCTATGATCAGGGCGATAGTGGACATACACAGCACAGGACTGTGACACCGAAGACCAGGGTTCACATCTTGAATCTATGGTTGGGTTTCAGCAACAAAACCACTTTAGATAAATAAATAGATAGATAGATCTTTATTGTCATTGCTTTACACAACAAAACTTAGTTGGAGCAATGCAATTTGCAACATTAAAATACAATATAAAATATATGCTCACACCCACACACCTCACTCATGACCACTTACACATTAACCATACTATAAATACTCTAGTATGCTGATATATATAAATACTCAAATATAATAATAGAAATATAGGAAGCAATGAATACAAAAGTTTTTGTCTTTAATGCATAAAGTCCATCATTGCATTAGGCCTGGGGTGACAATTGGGGCTCTCAGTCTGCCTGAGGGGAGGGTAGTGAAGAAGGGGTTTCCAGGGTGAGGGGTTGCTTGTGAGGAGACGGCTTGAGTGGATGTCGCACAGGTTTGGCTGGGGGGAACCGACTCCCTCATCTTCTTAGTTGTCTTCACAACCCTCTGCAGGTCTTTTTTTGTCCGCAGCAGTGCAGCTAGAATACCACACAGTACAGCAATATGGTAAAATGCTTTCAACTGTGCAGCGGTAGAAACTAATCAGCAGTGTCTGGGGAAGCCTGTTGCATCTCAGGGTCCTCAGGAAGAACCGTCTCTGCTGGGCTCTCTTGATGATGCAGGTGGTGTTCAGGCTCGAGGTCATGTCCTCCGTGATGTAGACTGGGACCAGACCAGGAACTTGAAGCTTGTGACCCTCTCCACCTCCGCTCCATTTATGCAAAGGCCATTGTGGGGTGGTTTTTGTTGTTGTTGGTTTTCCTTAAGTCAATAATGATTTCTTTTGTTTTTGTGTTGATGATGAGGTTGTTGTTGTGTTTGCAACCAGGTTGTCAGTGTCCAGACCTCTCATTTTTGTCAATTATTAGTCCCACTATGGTTGTGTCATCTGCAAATTTTATGAGAATGTTGGAATTGTGGGATGGGTGCAGTCATGTGTGAACAGAGAGTAGAGGGCTGGGCCTTGGGGTGCTGAGAGTGATGGTGGAGGAGCAGTGGTGGCCAAACCTGACGTGCTGGGGTCTGTTAGTGAGAAAGTCCTTAATCCAATGACAGAGAAGGGCTCCGAGGCCCAGTGTTTGCTGTGTGATTGGGTTGATGGTGTTGTGTCTTTGGTTAAGGTTAGAGAAAGAGCTTGTTTTTGGTTGAATGTTAATAATCAAGTTGTATGTATTCAAGTCAATGCAAAGACCACGATATTTCCCTAACCAGTCTCTTAACATAATAATATGTTTCATAAAGCGATAGTCCCAATGAGCAGATATTGAATTGCAAGATTGGCCATTTTGGTGGAAACAGTTATCCTTTAAATATTTACCTATAGCTGGAAATGAAATTATATAAAAATTATACAGAATTTACCTTCTATCGCAGAAATAAGTAGACTGCTTCAGCAACTGGATGAGCTGGTTCATGTATGCTGGTACTCGATACTGTTTTAGCTCAATCACATTTTGTAGCTGCATTATTGACAGCCTGGTAAGAGGGGACAATATGGTTAAGGTTGGAGACATACAGTACATCATTTCAATGTTACATTTGCTGTATATTTAACAGTGTGCTGAGTAAACACTGATACCCTTCAGGTCGTTGTCCATCCACAATCGTGAAATTAGCGTCAGGGGTCCAGGCAGGGAGGGAGCGGGGTTTGTAGGGCGCTATAGGTGCCAGCTCCAGTCCCAAGGCAGTTCTACACTGAGCCTCAATGAAGCGCACAATGTGGAAAGCAGCGGAGGAGGGCTGCAGGTCTGGTTTGAATTCAAAGGCCAGTGTAGCTGGATAGAAACCAACCAAACTGCAGCGGATGTGAACCTGGATTTCATAGCTGTCACCTGAGCGTAGAACAAAACAGGTGATGTTTAGTATAATCATAGTGGTTTGTTGTGTGCATACATTTTCTCTCAGTGGTGCAAAATATGGCATCATAAATTCAAATGAAAGTATACTTGTTTGTGATGTCTGCATTACCTGGCTGCAGACACAGAGGGTTTTTCTTGGTCACGTTGTGCTCATCCTTCAGAATAATGTCCCTGAGCCAGTGCAGTGGGGTGTAGTAGGTGAAATACACAGGTTCTTTTCCAGTGTTTTCCACATTCAGATTTACCACGCACTGTTTAAAAAACAAAACAGATATATATAGTAGAGTCTTAAAGTATCACCACGACAAACAATGGCTTTATGTGTTTTCAGCAGATGATTATCATGAGACCATCATGAGAACGCTGCAGTTTCATAACATTAATACCTCACAAGTGTCTTCAACGCGCAAGCAAAGTTTCCCGTTCTCAAACTGATGTTTGGAGTCAATGCGGATGCCATGTTTGTCAGAGATGAACTGAGCCCTGTGGGGGCACAAAGAGCAGCTGATGATACGCTGTATTAAAAGGCAGAGTAGTGGTGTGTTACTTCACAGAGCCTAATTTCAAATGTACTCTTAGGAGAATTAATAAAGGCAGAAGAGAAGGTGAATGCAGGGCCAGTGACAGAAGTTGATGAAAGAAAAGCATTTGACGAGAAGCTGTATAATTGACAACTTTGTGGACTGCTGTTATTAGCTTGCTACCATCTTAGCTCCTGCAGTTTATGCTTACAACCCTACCCATGCTATTTTCATATGCTATCTGCTTTTGCTACACGCCACATGAGTACATTAAGCCTGTTGTTGTGGGTCTGGATTTTAAAGAGGACCATTTATTTGTTGATTGAGACTTTTTTTTTTAAAACAATAAATCTAAAGCAATAACACACTTCAGTTTTCTCTTGTATTGAATTGCCTACAAAAATCATTGAACATGTTTGATTTGAGAGGATTGCGGTGTAGAAAGAAATAGTAGAGGATGTCAAAAAATTAATAAAAGAACAGTAAAGATAAGCAGCTCTTTCAGCACTCTAGTGATGATAAGCAGAGGTAAAAACAAACACGCTCACAGAAAAGGCTTTTGGGGGCGTGATTATCAAAAGAGGAGTGTCATGACTCATTATTTGGGCCTGTTACTTGTCTGTCTTCAGTCTGTTCATCAGAAGACTGGCCAGTTTCCTCCGGGCGCGGACTCCCGTCTCTGCCTGATCTCCTGAGGTGAAGGTCTGAACTGTCCTGGGACCGGCCGCTCCACTCTGGACTGGTTCTGGCCGACTGCTCCTTGGTGAGTGCCACTGGTCCATAAAAAGAGCTGTTACCTGTGCAGAGGATCACTTCATGTCAATTTTGTCTTCGGATGGAACACTGAGTGTCCTCCATTATGATTTTAGTAGTGGACATAATGGTATCCTTAGGCACCTAATCACCATATAAATATTATATATATATATATATATATATATATATATATATATATAAATGCAAATAAATGTGACAGCAAACTTTCTTTTCTTTCTGTCTCAAGACATTCAAAAGGGCTTTTTCTTAGACCAGAATCTCTGTTTCAAAGAAAATGACACCGCCCTGCTGTAACACAAACAGTGATTTTGTCATTGGGGCCTATGAGGCAAAACCCTTGCTTTACTGACAAATCGATGATGTCGGTTTCAAACATTAAAGCCCTTGAAAACTTGGCTTCAAATATTTATTAGAACCAAGATTTGAAAAAGATAGATTTGTGTTTGTACTTTACATTGTAACACTGACCTGGGTGCAAAGTGACATCACTGTTGCATGTGACCTACTATTTAGAGTGCTCAGATGTGTGATTTGACCCATAATTTAGACCAATTACACTATTAGTAATATAATTAAGTGGTTTTAAATTATATTATAATACTGCATACTGTATTTCACAGTGTGCCACCAACTTAAACCAAAGCATGAGCCGGATAATATAAAACAATTTTGTATTTCCACTTTATCTGAACACAGCTAGAAAAATGCTATTGCTAGGGTAAATTGACTTTAAACAAAGTGATAACAAATATACATATATAATTAGGCTATTATTATTAACTGTAATTGTTGTGAAAAAGTATGCCATCAAGGGTAAAATAGAGTGTGCCATTAAAGTGACACTGATCTCGATTAAACAGCTGATGACAGCTAAAGATTGCACACTGACTCCATTATCATTTCAAAAGCTGTAAATTAAATTGTAAATTGTAAGTTATAAGATTTATAGGTGCCTAAAATGTAAAGCGGAAGTGCATACCGTGGAGTTGAAGCGAATAGTGTCTCTTCGTCTAGTTATTTTGTTGGACACCTTCAAGGCATGAAGGACGTTACCGAAGTTTGGATCTTTGGTTCCTGGATTTCTAAAATAAAAAAACACAGAACATTTAATTCCGGAAACATAAAAGCTCTCAAACGTACACACAGATCTCTTATAATATCCCCATAACATAGAACAACGCACCTGCTCCTGAACTCATTGTTGTAAATGTCTCTTAGTTCCAATCTGTCTGTGATGGATGCTCTATCACTCTCCTTTAGAAACTCAAAGAATTCGACTCCAATTTGGCAGCATATGCCTATAGATAACCTCTTTCTAACCATGATCGAAGATTGATTCGATCAAACAAATGTTCAAACAAGAAAACGTCCGGACTGAGTATGGATACAATATATCCAAAGAGGTTATAATATATCGCTCAGGTTGTACGGTTCCCTTTCTATCCCCGGACAGTTCACACGGGCGGTGTTTCTCGTTTTATGGCGCTGCAACACGGTTTGATGGAGCTGCAACACGGAGGCGGTCAAGCTCCGATGGCTAAAGCAGGTGCACCCACACAGCCTGCCAGTCCGGGGAAACGAAACCTAACGAGTTGATATGCCGTAACGCCACATGAGCAAAGCGAAACTGCAAAAACATCTGATCACAAGAGAGCTATAAAAACATTTGTTTTAATGAGTCAGCCAGCGAACAGATCAGCAATAATAACTTCCGGTTTTATTTTACGTGACTAGTTATTTTAGCCTGTATAATGTCCTCCGTTAAGTCTGTAAACAAACATCAGAGATGTGCATTACTATTACATTATTGCTGGCTACTGATAATAATAATAATATAATAATAAAATATCCAGCCCACATGGTCTTTGAATTATGGATGAAAGGTCAGAATGTTTTCAACATAACATCACAATATAAGAGAAGGTTAAGACATAACTTATAGCAGTTTCTATTGTCTGTTTACACATTTATGCAGTACTTCTGTTTGGGCATGGTCCCAAACAACAGTCCTATAGTGATCTGTCATGGAAAGGGAAAAATCTGTTCTTATCTAGTGATGAGAGTTGGTAATCAATACCCCAAAACGCAACGTATACATCTTCAGAAGTTCTTTATTCATTCTTACAGTTTTTTTTTTTAAGCTGCCATGTTGTCAATGTCAAATAGTGCAAAGTAGTGTAAAGCACAACCTTTAAGCTACAGCTCTTTCTTCAACACATCTGGAATACTGGCCAACATGACATCACAGATTTACAAAATCCTGCAAACAGCAACGATCGAGATAAGAAGAACCCCTTTTCTCCTACACCATCACAAAAAGCAGACCACTGACCTAAACAACCTTTGATCCCTTAAGAGCCATCAAGATGGAAAGACCAGATCACACCCCAGTGTGAGCTGTTAGTGCCACTTGGAGAAAGATCCATCATCATCATTGAACATCATTACTCACCTCTAAGAGCCAGTTTCACCAGTTAAGAAACTAAAGAGCCTTCCAATGGGAACTTTTTAAATCCTGACTGGTCAACATACTCATCAGATCCAGACTCTTCTCACCCCTCAATTCTCACAAATTCAAATAGTCAAATGTCTCTTATGTTTTCATGTTGTTTTTGTGATGTTTTTTTATGTGAAGCACTGTGCCCAAGACAAATTTCCCCTTGTATGACGAGTGGATTGTGCCACGGATAACCTACCGAAGGAGACTGTTGTGTGACTCTAACGTGTGGATAGACTACACCGTCGCTAGTGTACATCGTCATGGATAATTATGCCACCACACCTATGCAGAGTTTAAAATTCCAACACAAAGAAAGCAGAAGGAAACGGACATTGGCGAAAAGACACGCATCCGGCAGAATTTCCTGCAAACGTTTTGGTCTTAAAATTAGTCAGTCTATATTTTTGTGAAGCAATCTTGTTCATTTTAGGTTAGTCTGAACAAGATTAAAGATATCTATAGCCCAGTTTAACATAACTCTCTAATGATGTTGTTAGATTTGTTAGATAGGAGATACTTACAAAGTCAATCTAATAGGAAACGTATCACTCTAATTCTATTTATGTACCATTAAAAATGTTTGTAGAATTTAAATAAAATACAATTGTAGATATGCTTTAAGACAGACAGTTCTGTCCTGAGTAAACTGCACACTTAGTTCTCAATTTCTCAACCACTTTATTTTTATGTTAAATACTAGAGCTGAGAGAGATGAGTGTGCAAGGTCTGTTGGTTCCTTCAACAGGGGTCCAGCTGCTGTTGAGTCCTTCTTCACTGTGGGGTGTAGATCAAAGGTGGAAAGACAACCCAAACATCCATTAATCTTCAAGACAATTTTCGGACAAAAGAAAGACTCAAATGTGTGTGTGAGTATGTGTGAATATTACCAGAGGCTCGGTGAGTGTACATCAGTCAATGGACTTTCCTCTTCCTCTGCATCAGAGACTATAATGCCACGGTAAGCCCCTTGTTGGAAGCAGTAATAGATGAATCTAAAAAGAGAAGTCAGTGTATGAGTCAGAGTTAGATGTGTTTTTGTCCAAACCATCCTTCTCCACTAAAAGAGATTTAGACGGATGCCTTACTTGTTCCAGATTTTGTCAGTTTTCAAGACTCTTGGGTCTCCAACCACAATCAGCAAGGCTCGTGCTCGTGTCATTGCCACGTTGAACCTCTGAGGAGATAGTTTCAGTTAGCGTGCGTGTATAAATGTTAGTCCGTGAATTGATCTGCTGGTTCGACCATTGTGGACATTAGTAGTTTCATGGAAATTAATTTCTTCTCATTGATATGGAAGTGTTTGTAGCAAGGTGCTCAAAATTCTAAAAGGAGCATCTAATTTATTATGGCTATCTTGCATGAACATCATATATTGCTTGAGTTATTGCGTGTTTGTGTAATGTTTCTCACCTTCTCATTATCAACAAAGCCTATAGTGAATCTTTGCTTGTGTGCAGTCAGTTTGGGATTGCTGCGCACCGTAGACACCAGAATCACGTTGAACTCTTTACCCTGAAACTGCTCCACTGAACCAACCTATGAAAAATATAAATGTAAGGTCTGTTTATTAATGCAGTTCAAAAATGTCTCTCAAACATGTTTCGCAACAAACCACAAATCACTTTCTATCTCCATACCAATACGTTTTCCAAGTTTATCTTCATGAGATCTTTGTCTGTCTTAAGGGCATTCTGGATTTTCTCCACCTGTCGGCACACAAAAATAGGATGATATTAACAGGATTACCCTCACCAGATGAAGTGTTGGTCATTACAGGGTTTGATCAAACTCAAACCTACATATGTCCAGGCACAATCCACCTATTGGTTGCGAGGCTGAGGTGGGTGTGGCTTACCTGCATCACAGAGCTGTAGGAGGAACAGTCGGAGAGGAAGGACATGTGTTTCTGAATGACGTGAGGAAGGAATCCTCTTCCCCCCTAAGTTGCATTAATGTTATTTGTCCGCATCTTAAATGTCTACAAATTAACAGTAAACGGAGCATCGAGGCTGATCAGCGCCAGACCTAGAACTGAGCTGGTCGGGTAAATGGAGCGGAGCAGCAGAGCCAAAGGACGACAGATAGGCCCATCCACTTTACCTGTGGCTGGCAAGCCGAGTATTCAATTGCACAGGCAGCCAAAAATCTGGGAGCCACTAGACGTAACGATATTATCAAGTTTTTCCAGGGTTGTGGTTATGCCGTGACATATGCAACTATCACTTTAGCAGTGTTGTATTGCTAAAATTAATAATTGCATAGATTGCGTAGTAAAGTTGCACTGCACGTACGGTAAAAAGCCTTAGTCTCTTTGTCTCATAGACTTTATACTGAGGTGATATCATCACAAAAAAACAACTTTTCGAGGCTCTGGAAAAGTGTTACAAATATGACACATAAATGTTTTATAATACAAAGAGTAATAATTAATAATAATTGACATTGCTTGCCATTTCAGGTGTCCTGTCAGCGGTTTTAACTATGTGTTTTCATAATTGAGGTCTATAGGGAAAATGTACTTTGGGCCATCTGGGATTATTTTTGTGTTGTATGGCACTTGGCCTCTGACTTGCAGTGCCATATCCAGGTCTAATAATATATCCATGGATTATTGTATTAACATACTCACTTGTTTTCTGTATGGGGCAATGATGCCAATCTCTCTCGGTTGAATTTTGGTCACCCCCTTTCTTTTAAGATGATCAACGAGAGTTTTTAAGTATTCCTTCAACACCTCCACCTCTGCCATGTTGTAAACAGAGGGGCTGCTGGCGTCACGTTCATTGGTACCTGCCACTCCATGGAAGATCAAAGGGAAACCCTGAGACAAGGAGAAACAAATTAGAAGAGAGGTGGAGAGAGAGGATTGCCCCTTGTGTGTGTGTGTAAGTGTGTGTGTGTGTGGACATTACTTTTCTGGGCAGGTGTTCCCATTTGCGGTATGAATTGCATTTCTCTTTATGAGCATAAGGCTGAAGTTCTCCATTATAAAAGAGCTCATTGGGAATTTTCAGAATTGCAGGATGGGACCTGAGAGTGAGTGAAGAGGAAAGAAGCTCATTAAAAAAATAAAAGTGAACCAGGGACATGTTTAGACAATGCATGGACAAGTGAATGGAGGTATCACAGAGAGAGTTTAAAAGTGGGGTTGTGTACCGAAACCCTTTCCTAAACGACTGGGCCAAATAGCAACACAGATTTCGGTACCTCATTTTTGTGCCACTTATATGCCTGCCCTGCTATCTGGTCTGGTGCTCTGGTGCACAGAAGCATCGCTGCATGTGACGCTAGTTAACATTACACTTCGCAGCAGGTAACGATAGCCTACCGTTAGCTAATAGCTGGCTTAAATATGGTTAAAACGGTGTAAAGTGTGGCAGTATTTCACTGGAAAGGATTCCAACACCGGAGAGTAGCTGCACCATAGACACTGGTGATGCTCTCAGATTTGTTGGAGAAACAACACAGACGGGCCTTAATGGTACGTTCAATTACAGTTGGGAAGCTGGTGGTGCATTCAATGTTATGTAAAATACCCTTTTGTCATCTAGTGGTTCTTTTTGTCAAATGCAGTTGACTGGTGAAATAAGTTTTTGGTATAAGTAATTGTTATTACATTTTAAATAAATAATTAAAATCGGACCATATGGCATTAGCAATACACATGCCATGCTCTTCTTTATTTTAAAGTATCAACGCAAAGTTTAGGCACCGGCACCGTTTGAAAAGTATCATTTTAGGACCGGTATCGGAAAAAAACCAAACAATACCCAACCCTATTTAAAAGTAAAATTGCAAGAAGAAAAAGCAACAAATGTAAGCATCACCACTACCACACCTGTAGTTCCTCAGTAATTTGGTTACAAAACGGTTGTTGAACCCGTGTGTCTCATGTGACCTGTAAAGGTTGATATCGTTCATCAGACGCTCCAACAGGGACACACCTGCACAGAATAAATGTCTTTAAACTTCCTTAGGTACAGGCATTAAATGGATAGTACATAAGTGAGCAAGTGATCACTTAGTTCAGGATCTGTTGAGTTAGTTGCTTCAACTTTCGCTATTATTCTCTGATTTTGCATTAAATAAACATTTGATACATCAAACACTTGACCTACAGTATATATAAAAAGGTATACACAGTGCTCACCCAAGCCATGTTTCTCTGCCACTCTGGATGTGATGATGGCGCCTAACTGTTTAGGGTCTCCAGCTAGCACTAACTGGCATTTCTGTTTCAGTAAACCTTTGGAGCAAACAGAAACATTAAGGGCATTAATTCTCATACAGAATATTAAATACTGTAATGTTAAACACGCTCAGCTTGCTCGTCACCTGCTATAGGGACGATACACTCTGTTTCTGTAGCCTGGCCTGCCTCATCCACAAATATATAAGTGTAATGAGCTACAGGAATCCCTCCTGTCACTAGCCTAGAGAGAGAGAGAGAGAGAGAGAGAGAAAGAGAGAGAGAGAGAGAAAATTAATATTTAGGTAAAGGAATTGCAGTTATTGATACAAGGGTTCTCTAACTTTCTTAAGTTTTAGCAGTCTGAACTGGGCTTTAAGGTAAACTGGAACTTGTATGAATGTAATGTAAGGTGTCTGTGAGCATAACAGACCCAAAACAAAGCACTCGAAGAACAACTGCACAAGTGTTAAATAGGGAATGACATGTTCACATGAAATAGGCTTGCTAAGTAAATATTTACTGCACAGAAAGTTGCATTAAATTGACAATTGTACTTCGAGTGGATCTGAAGTAATTAGAATTGATGTAGTTTGAAAAACATTCAATGTATAAAAGATTACACTCAACATAATAAGCGACTTTGAGTCCATGAAAAGCGCTATATAAATTCAATTCATTATAATGCTAAATTGAACTATAGCTCAGCTTTTGCTTGTGTTAGCCAGTAGGGTGATACAGGCAACACTGTAAAATGTCAAAATATGTATCTGTTGTGAAAAATTGGCTATTTAAAGAGAATTATAACACATGTAAGAATGTACTGTACCTTCCTGCAGTTAGCAGGGTGGTGGCCATGATCTTATACTTCATCAGCTCCTCTTTAGGGGGCATCATAAGTGTGTTTGTTTTGCGGTTCAGGTTGCAGCAAGACTAGAAAACATACGCATTAATATAGACAAAAACACACAGTACACATAGATATGCAGAGCCTAAATTAAATTAGTCAGGATTTACTTGCTTAAAAGTTCAAAAACATAGTAACAAAAATTATGATGATATTTGATGGGGGTGGAGAACTACTATGTACTGATATGTCTTTGTGGATCTTCATAAACCATCCTTGTTTGAGAGTGTGGTAAATGTGACTTCTAGCCAAATATGTGTGTTGTCTTTAGGCTAATGTCCAGGTTTGTTTATGTATGATGTATTCTTATGAAAAGAATCCTGACCTTTATATTTTGGGGAATATTTCTCACAGGGCAGCTTAGGGCGAACAAGCGATACACCTCGTGCTCTCCTATCTTTCCTTCCAGAATCTTCTCAAAGAGATGATCAGTTGCACTGTTGGAAGGAGCGCAAACCAGGATGTTGCATGAGGGCTGCGTTTCCACTATCCGCCTGATGGCTTCCACCAAAGTCACTGTTTTGCCTGACCAATACATGTAAATATACATTATTTATTATTACTGTAGATACAAATCAATACTTAAGCATCAGGATGCACACACACACACACACACACACACACACACACACACACACACACACACACACACACACACACACACAGTACCTGTGCCAGGTGGACCAAATACCAGGTAGGGGGCAGGTTTTGCGGAAGCAGCTACAATGTGTTGAACCGCCTTTTGCTGCTCTGGGTTGTCCCCAAGTTCTATCAGTCTAAGGACAGGGAGAAATAGGTGCAAATGAATGATTTCAGAGCTGAGAAACATGCAGGTATGTTTACATGCACAGGGAAAACTGAATTTTAGGGACCAATGGGATAAAAGGCACACAATACTTAAGTATGACCTTGTCTGATCACGTTTTCAATGTTTTCCCTGGATTCTTGACCTTAAGGTAGTCTGACCTGTGTAGATGTGAATGGTGAGAAGAAAATCGTCCAGTAGGGAACAGCACCTCCTTCAGTCTGCTCGTGTATGCCAGCTGCACTGCTCTATGCTGGATACGCAGGGGCATACGGCCGAGATAGAAGTTAAATTGGTACCTCGTGCCCTCCTTGAAACAATTCAGGAACCTGCATTCAAATTTACATGTAATTATGTGTGGTAGTTAGGTGCTTAGAGCAGCATGCAGTTATACACGTCTATCTCATTATTTAGTTGATTTTAATCTACAGCAATACAAAGATGAGTGTGCATTTTGACTTAATTGGACAAATACGCCACCAAACAATGAAAATAATCTTTGTGGCAGTGTCTTCAGGGATTCATCATTGAATCCCATTTGACCCATTCTTGTTTTTAAACAAGTGACTGTTCTTACGCTTCACTGAACTGCAGGTAGACATGCTCTGCATCCACATGATGGACCCAGCCATTGTATATTTTATTTTCAAAAACTCCTGGCTGGTTTAAAGCAGTCACCAGCACATTGTTCCCCAACAGCCTCATTGGTGAGTTCTTATAGACACCTGCAAGCTGGTGACAAAAAAAAATGTATGTGTAGTTCCAAAAGGCCAAAACAATAGCAGTTGTCAGTCTTTATGTTTTATTGTGTGTGTGAGGCACATCACCTGCAGAATGAGAAGGAATGCGTTGCTTTTGTGTCTACACATGGTCGCATTCTGGTTGAATTTCTCAATATCTGTCTTCAACTGGAGCTCCTCCACATGCAGCAGCATTTGGAACCTCCGGCAGTAGGTCCCCCAGTTCAGAGGCATCTTTTCCAGGTCCCTAAAAGATCCCAGTGAGATATACAAAATTGAATAACTTCTACAGGCACAGCAGACGTGTTTTCTGCCTTGAAAGCGTATGGCTCATTGTGGCATTTCCTGTTGCCTTTTACTTACTACAGATCAGCCTAGGCAAGTTAGCTTGAGATGTAGTATTTCCACCCACTGTTTATGTAACATTTCCAGCTCTTTGCTTAAGGTGGACTGAGACTACTATATGAGTCATTATTTAATGATAGACACCTTTTCCTTTACTTGAATAATAAAGACAGTGATCATATATTCAATATTTACAATTTGCCACAATGCTGGGTGAACACTTTAATTGGTTTACCTTAATACACTAAATAAAATCTGGTACAAATTATGTTCACATCCAATTTAGGGTGTATGTGCACGTGAAAATACGTACATGTCAGCTTTCTTGGGGTCTTTCATATTATCGGGCATCGGATAACCCTTCAAAGGCACCACAAGCTTAAGCCATGTCAATCCAACACTGGAGTGGAAAACCAAAGACAGAACACAGGATGGTAATAACTTAGATGACTAATAATAATACTACTGACCAATACGTATTGCAAGGCCACACTCCCACCCTCCACCTTGCTCCCCCCTCCTCCTCCTCAATAGCTACAGACACAGAAATGGCACATACTAAGGAAAGCTCATTGTGGGACTGGCTCTAGTGGCTAGAATTCTGCACTAAGGCTGAATTTCGGGAAAGAGACTTCAGATACAGTATTAGGGGACCACTAAGGTCTATATAAAAGCATCCAAAGAGCACCATGTCATGGGACCTTTAAAATTATCAAATCTGTAATAAATAAATAAATACATATACTCTACTGGATGATTTCATACACTAATTTAATCAACATACTAACATAAATAACATGAGTATTACATGATAATAACTTGTTATACCCTTCAGCAGGTGTCCAATTCATTGTTTGGAGGTCGCTCACTGAGGTTGTGGCTGTAGGGAGGGGCTCTTCATTAAATGATGTCCGATGTATGACTTCCAAGATACGCATAATCTCTAATTTATCTGAGGACTGCTGGTGTGATTCAATTTGAAAGACCAGTAACTGTTCATAGAAGCCTGCATGCTCAGAGTCGAAATGGACCTTGATTTTGTATGACTTTCCTAGAAAGAGCATAGGAGGAAAAAAAAGGTGATGAAATTAGTTATAAACAGGTACATTATGCTAGCCTGACATGGTCATACTCAGATTCTAGTCAGAATGTGAGCAAGTATGTGAATGTGGGAGCAAGTCCAGACCGAACTTCCCGACCTCGAATGTTGTGGGCGGGGCTAAATTTGGCTGGCATCCAGGCTAACATTATGCAGTAATGAATACAATTAGATATTTCAAAGCTGGAGACAATCTAAAAATGTGCCTTTTTCCATTTATTAGATGATAAGAAATCACGATAATAGTCATATTTCTATAGTACTGAGCCTAACCTAACACATGACTGGAGGCATTTGCAAAGGCATTGAACAGATATTAACAGTGACTTGTCTCAACTGGATAGAAAATGACACATCCATTAATTATGCAAAATTGCGTGGGGCATATGATTGTGTGTGTTTTCGTCATACCTGGTCCAAGAGGGAGTTGCTTCGTAGTCTGGATAAGGTCTCCATGACAGTCTCTGACAGTGAAAATGTTCTTCACGAGGTCAAAAGCCCAAAAAGTTAAAGTGACCGTTTTGACACCACAGTTCTTCACAGTGAGTGGCACAACTTTCTGTTGGGCAGGAAATGTTGTATGCAAATTGTCAGTGTTATCACTGCAGCCATGAGCATAATGGAAATGCATATCCACACACACACACACACACACACACACACACACACACACACACACACACACACACACACACACACACACACACACACACACACACACACACACACACACACGCGACTCCTTGCTACCCACAACATAATAATACCATATTAATAAATAATCTCACAGGTTTCTCAGCTTGGTCATTAAAAAGCACGGCTTCTTAGTCCTCTTAGTCTCACCTTGTTTTCATACACAGTGAGGCAGATCTTCTCCTCCTTTGACGGAGGGTCTGAGGTTACGGTGACATCATGTTTATTGGAGATCAGCTGAGCCCTGTGATGTTGAACAACAAGTAATACAACAACTATTTTACATAAAGTGGACGTGCCAAACACGTACAGTACTTCTGTTGCAAAGCTTTGATTACACTTGAGGGTTTAGGGTGTATGGCCACTATCCCTACTGCTTTGGGTGCTAAACCAAGATCAGCTAAAGAAGGTAGAGGTAGAATCAGTGTAAACACCAGCAAGCACAGTAGAGGAGCAGACGCACAATAAAGGTTGAGAAAGAAACCATTCAGTCTTCACAGCCCTTAACCACATCAGTACTTTATGTCTGTGTAATGGCGCTTTTCCGTTACATGGTAACTGCTCGACTCGCCTCGACTCGACTTGCCTGGTACTTGCCAACAAGTACTTTTTTTAGTACCAACTCAGTCGAGGTTCCAAGCGAGCTGAGGCGATACCAAAAGGTGACGTGAAAGCGACAGAGGGGGGTCCTGAACAAACCCGCCATTTTTAAATAGTTTAGCCAAATTTTTTTTTTTTTTTTTTTTTTTGCTGCCTCCAGCTTCATTTGAAACAAAATGTGTCTTCTGGCTGTGACAACAACACACCTTTGACGTTCTGTGTGTATCGTGTTAAGTCACGGCAGTTTACTGCGGCGCCGCTATGATGACCAGCCATGCTGAAGCGGTACTAAAATCTGCAATGGAAAACGGACGCACAATGCGTTGAGTCGAGGTGAGTCGAGCAGGTACCATGTAATGGAAAAACGCCATAACAGTTGATGGGAGCTGTTAGAACATTTTTACTTTGAAGTGAATTTTTATTAAATTCCTTTTTCATGTGGAAAATAACTCATATCTGCTTATAACAAACCATAAAGGTGCTTTCAGGAAAGATGTTAATAAAAAAAGTATTGTGTGTTACATGCAGTAACAGATGAAAAGTTTAAAAAAGACCACATAATTCCTACAATTTTGTCTTTTAGACAGGGCAGTTAAATTGTCAACAAAACTTTGACAGGACCTTGGATATCTGTAAATTCTTCACAGCAGGGTTTTAAGTGTGCTATTCAACACAGTGCAAAGGCATTCAAAGGAGGCAAAATCACCACATGATAACTGCTTGCTGCTGTCTTTAAATATAGCAGCAACACTAACACTTTTCCTTTCAGGCCGAAAAACATTCATAAAAAAAGTTTGGAGGGGCTGACTTAACGAGAACTGGGTGTGGAAATGGAGCTACTATTATACAGCCAGGTTGAGCAGACTGAACATGGCATGGAATATGTTAACAGATTAGTTGGATTTGATGACTGAGCAGGGTGCACCATTCACTTTCTATTGCATATCAAGATAGGAATAGAAAAAGCTAGTGGCACACTGGGTCCTGGCTTGTCCTGGGAACATTTACGAGTGCCATCGTCCTTGTGGACTGGACTCAACAGATATCAGTAAGAGTTTGCTGTATTTTGCACACAATCAGTTGTGGTAACAGACGTGCTGTGCTTTCATCAGGCTGGGGAGACAGAGGATGATTCTGAAGCTGTCGAGGAGGGGGGATTAAACTCTCTTCAGGTGAGGGCTAAGGGGGCTCCCCTTCAAGGTTTCTGGCGTGTTATGTCTTCGTCATTGTATTGATTCATCTTGTCTCTTGTCCTTGGTGGAGGGAGCAGATTAGTGACGCAGGAAGTCAAATTGTTTGGAGACTGTTTTACTTCTGATTTCAGGTTACCATCTGCCCTAAAAGATGTCTATAATCCTAGAAACACTTTAATTTGTCAATAAAGTGCACTCATTGTATGGACGGTACATAAAGTTGATAGCCAGGTGTTCAGAGTCAACAACTTGCTGTATCTCTTAACTCCTCTTCTGACTGGTGGTAGAGGGCCACTGATAAACACCTCAGTATTTAGGGAGCTGGCTCTTGTCATCACTTGATTGATCAGTAAAGAGTTGTTTTAGTACTTCTGATTGCTCTTTCACACTCTCAGTGGTCCCTACAGAATGTGCACTATGATGTTTTTCACAGTTGGATGTGCAGCCAGAATATGTGGGATTCTTTCTGTCATATACTGTTAAACAGCAAAGTCACCCACAATCAGAGTTTGAGGCCCAGCCATTAGCTTTCCCTGTAGGCTTTTGCTTTAAGGATTACTGTCACCCTGCTGTCTGAGAATGAGAGGATATACGTACATGTCATCTGATGGAGATCCATGGTCCTGCAACAGTGGTGCAAATCTGTTCTCAAGTTGTACATTGCTTGTTGGGGAGGTTTGTTGCCAATTCTTTTTGCATCTGTCCACAGCTGTGTCCTACTAAGCACAAGGGTTGGTGCCCTGCCTGGATGGCAGTGCAGGCCAACCAGTAGCATCGCAAATCTCAGGGCACTGGGCTCTTCCTGTCATTTGTCATCCCAAATACCAGGAAATTATTTATTCTTAATAGAGTTTAGATTCTCTGCCCGAGCCCGAACTTCCGCTGCTATCCTCGGGCCGGGCCGGGCCCTTGATCAAGCATTTATGTTTTTTTTAATCATTACTTTATTAGCCTAATTCGTTGGGGAGAAAGCTATGCCTCTCCAGCTTCTCCCGTAGCTCTGGGTAGGCTAAATGTCCTGCACTGAGGTAAACTGTGCTACATCGTGTCTCCCCCATCTGCAGCACTGTTGTCGGCCAGTGCGTCAGCATGCAGACCGTGACGAAAGAAAGTATTAATTAGGTGATCGAGACAAGAAAGTCTCCTATATGGTTCCAGGGCTTTGATTATGTTGCTGCCTTGATCTGTTACCCACACTATTCAGCTGAGGGAGCTAGGGTCGAGGTTATTTATTTATTTTTATTTTTTTTACGTTTCTTCATTCGGATCCATTTGCGATCCATTCCATTCTGAATAAACAAACAGCACAGTTTACATGCTTCGTCGTTGTTGCATTATTCATTAAGATAATTCTAAACAGATTTCTGCAGTTCAAACAACTCGGAATTGTAGTTGAGAACGTCAGTTATAACCCGCGTATTAAAAAATTGTCAGGTTTAAATCGGGCTTGGGCTCATAATTACAGTTAATGTGTCGGGTCGGGCTCGGACACAACGTGCACGGGCTCGGGTAGGGTCGGGCTTGATTTTTTGGGCCCGATCTAAGCTCTAATTCTTAGACCTTGCACCTGTTTCTTAATAGTCTTGTTGGTGCTAGTTAGCCGTGTGTTAGCATTCTCTTGTCAACTGTATGAGTCCATGGTAAAGAGGTATCATTCTCATAAAAATGATGGTTGTAGGTGCCTGGGTTGGCTTAGTTGGTGGAGCGGGCGCGCATGTGCTGAGAGGTTTGTGCCTCGGCGCAGGGGTCCAGGGTTCGAGTCCGACCTGTGACGATTTCCTGCGTGTCTTCCCTCTCTCTCTCTCCCCTTTCATATCTAGCTGTCCTATCCATTAAAGGAGGAAAAGCCCCAAAAAAATAAATAAAATGAAATTATGGTTGTAGCCTTCTGTGTCTTTAATAAATTAATGTCCCACAGATTTATAAGTATCCAGGATCTGCTGTCCATAACATTTAGCAAAAGAAAACACAAGGATATCAGTAGAGGAATGTAAGCAAAGCGGAAAGCAAGCGGCAAAGTGTTGCACTGTGAGAAAGCCAGAAGCTTGGTACTGTAGAGCTAATGATCATATTGTTTCTATTATTGATATTTTTCTTGTAACCAACACTATCCATCATCTGGACATGTAAATAGTCAAATTTTAAATTAAAAAAATTCACATCACAACAATCAGGTTTCAGCGCTGTCATATTCTGCCTGTGCACACTTTAAATACATTTAGAAAAAGATAATTTGAACTTTACTTTATTTATTTATTTAAACGTTGGTCATATAATGTCATGAAAGCTGAATATTTGAATATCAGTAATTACAGCTTTGAATCTGTCTGAGCTTAAGAATTCCAATTGAAGGTTTTCTCACCTGTATTGCTGAAATAGCTTTGCCATTTTCAGACGAGCTTGAATCTTTTGGCGGGCCTGCTGAGCCATCTGTTCTTCTTCACTGAATTTCTTTTGTGGCCCATTCAAGTAACCAGATTTTCCTGGTCCTGCATTCTGGACAGAATGGACAGCTGCAGGCGACATCTGCAGCTGCTTGCTGCATTTGCAGTGGAGTAAGCTAATTTGGTCCTGATGGTACTGGGGGAAACAGAAAGGACCATTAACCTACTGTCTGAGGTAACGATAAGTTGTGATTATAGCAAAATCACTCAGTCCTATGTGCTGGCATTACCATTCCTTCAGTAATGTGATCCCCTAGGTTCTGGCTTTTATAGGCCTGTGTTATATGTGATGTTAAACATTTCATCAAAATACCTAACTAGAGCACCCCCAAAAATAATGTTGCACATTACTCCAGAACAGAAAACAAACAATGACTGAACATAATAGCATTAAATAGATTTAAAAATAGTATTAGCCTTAACTAGCATAAACATAGGCCTACATGTATCCATTTAAATTCATCCACTTTTAAAAAAAGTTAGGGAATGAATGCAAGTTGTGGTATCAAGCCTGAACGTAATGTGATACTTCACTCTCATTGTAGCTACGTTACAAATATTTCTCAAGTCAAGTAACTTTAGCTAGGTAGTTGCCTAGCTAGCTAGGCTAGTTTCTACATGTATCCGCGTTCCGCTAGGCGGCACAGGAAGAAAGCTGACTTAAGGAATTTGAGCTTGGCACAGATGAGGCAGAAAGAGTGAAGCTAGTGTTAATAAACAAAACAAAATAATTGGGTGTATGGTAAGTATAAGCTAACTGCCAGGTTTAGTCAGTGATTTAGTTTCAACAGTTTAGTGTAACGTAAGTTTAACATTTAGCTAGCTAGCTAGCTTAGCTACCTAGTTCATATTTATAAATAAATAGCATGTTAACTTTGCCTACTAAGGTTAGCCCTTAAACAACTTCAACTTCAGCTAACAGTGACCTCAACCACAGAAAACGGCGGTAATATGGCGTTACTATGTAGCAAACAACGTTATATCGGTATAGTAACTTACTTTATTGGCGGAGAACATAATGTAGCAGCACCACGGGAGACTGGGGAAAAGTAATTTGAAGTTAAAGATTTGATTTAAAGATAAACAGAATTCCGGTTTGAGTGTATCCTAGCACCTGCAGCTTGTACAATTTCAACAGGTGTGCTGAAGTATGTTTTCCAAGTCGTGGTTGATGTTTACTTACGAGTAGTTTTAGTTTATGGTTAGGAGCATAGCATAGGATGGATGTATTAAGTCAGAGAACGGTTAGGAGTCGCAAATGTATGGAATCCCATTTCTGCGAATTTGATGGGGAAAAAAAAGATCCTTTAGCTAAGTCATCATTATCTATATTGAGAAACTTTCTTAAAATAATTACTTAGCTGTACGTTTGCATCTTAAAATAATGACTTATTATCTCAAAATAATGAGAAACTTTCTTAAAATAAAGAGATAGTATATTTAAGTAAGGGATATCTAACTTCTCAACTCCTCCTTATTTGGCTCTACCTTCTATCTTTGTAACGCCCCAAAATTTCCATAGGCCACTATCTGATCTGAGGTCAGTTAGTCTTCTGAATAGGTCCCGCAGATCTCAGAAATTGTTCATCTGCTGTTTTACCACTAAATTCACTTCTGAGAATTTTTTATGCGAGAAAACAACTATGTAGAGGTCAAATATGTGCCGTTTTACGAAAATTTATGGCTAAACCGGCCTGATGTGAGGTAGATGGAGCTCCGTCACGGCTGGCAGCCCACGGTGCTCGATACTCACGCAAAGTCACCATTTATGGGTTAGTGGACTACCAAACACCGCTGCCCTGACAGAGCTCCAGGGCCTGCAGCTCCCCTCTTCCTGTTAAATGGCCGGTCTGTGTGAGTGAGGGCGCGGTCAGCGAGCTTGTTACTCCTGCAATCTCTTACCACAAGTTCCAGTTAATCTTATAATGGATATGTGTATTGAGTTATTTAAACAAACGATCGGGGAAATAAACGCCTCTTGTCCGCGAGTGAACTGGATGGAGCTCTATCAATGAGCGCTATCTAGCTTGCCTCCTCCTAACAAGACCTCTAAAATTCACAAAAATACATTAAATTGAAATCGGACAAAAATGTTAGCTTTGTTAACCTTAAGGAGCTGTGATATACATATCGTGACGAAATTAAAACTGTAAATATAGATAGTTATGCCGAAAGTGTAGCAACGATCTTTTCCCATAGGATTAAATGGGACACATAGCCTAGCTAGCAGCTCCTCCTAAGGAGATCCCTAAAATTCACAAAAATGCATTAAATGGAAATCAGTAGCTTTGTTAAGATTTAGGGAGCTGTGATATACTAGCCTGGGTAAACCCTGACGAACTTCAGGCAAATTTGAGATTTGCTCTGCAAGTCAGTCTGGCAAAGAGCCCATTCAAACCCATTTCCAATGTCCCCAAAATCGAACCCATTTCCAATGTCCCCAAAATCGAGGCACCAATCACAACCGTTGAGGCGGGCTTTACGCGACGACGATAGCGCAGCGATGGCGAGCAGCTTTTTGTTTACATTCAACATGACGGCTACCGAAGCGCAACTTCACCCGGATTGTTGGTCTGATTGGTTGGACTATCCAATGCACCCAGAGGCATTTGAGCGGCGTCCGTTGGTGACGCCCCTTTGGAAATGAACTGTCAATGAACCTTTCCCAGACCCACTCTCAGTTACAACTGAGAAGGGTCTGGTGTCAGCCAGGCAAGTGATATACATGTCGTGATGAAATTCAAACTGTAAATATATGATAGTTATGCCGAAAGTGTAGCAACGATCTTTTCCCATAGGATTAAATGGGACACATAGCATAGCTAGCAGCTCCTCCTAAGGAGATCCCTAAAATTCACAAAAATGCATTAAATTGAAATTGAATTAGCTTTGTTAAGACCTTAGGGAGCTGTTATATAAGTGGCGTGACGAAATTCAAATATACTCCAGTGATGCCGAAAGTGTAGCTAACTAGCCGCGATCTGTACACATAGGATTGAAGGGACACTAGCAGCCATCGAAACCCACGTTCACAAAATGCATTAAATTGAAATCGGACACAATTGTTAGCTTTATATGACCTTGGGGTAGCTGTAATATAAGTGGCGTGACAAAATTCTAACTGTAAATGTACTCTAGTTATGCCGGCAACTGGCAGCCGGTAGTAAGTAACCGAGAAACGGTGACTTTCACTGGGTATGGAGGTTGCCGCTTTCTCGTCAGACTGTGTGGAGCTCCTGAAGTCCGACACGTCCAAATTTGCAATTAGCCATAAATCTTTGTATAACGGCCCATATTTGAGCTTTATATAATTGATTTCTCGAATAAAAAAGTCTCAGAAGTGAATTTAATAACGAAATAGTAGACAAACAATGTATAACTTTGCAGTGTCTGAAATATGAGACCTGCTGTCTCGTTTCCAATGTGTTTCTATGTGGTTTGTTCAAACCAATCAGCGCACAGCTCATCTAAATATTCATGAGCATACCATATTTGGAAATATGTTAAAAAATTCCCTCTCTTATATTGTAATATTTATTATAGGGGGATTAGTAATCACTGATTACCTATTGTGTCTGTTATCAATAATTACATTGGCCATCTGTAGAGACACCTATTGCCACAGCAGGGACCACAGCAACAATTGGTTGCATCTACCCATGAGATAGGGCGTAAAAAACCACAAGAAAGCTCATTTGAATTCTGATCCTGATGGCACTAAAGGAAGGAACTGTGATGGCGAATGAGTCTTAAACAGCTAGTTTATGTTTGACTCATGTTTTAGTTTAGTTTAGTTTTTTGTTTGTATTTGAACTTTGGCCACTAGGGGGCAACACAGTCAAAGTTTTGCTCACTGTGTTAAAGCAGACTTTATTGGCTAAAGTAGGTTGAAAGTAGGTCTACCGTAGACCTACTTTCATTTCAAAAATGTAGACTGTCTACATCTTTAGCAAGCTCTACATAATGGTAGCCTACAATATTTTTAGGTAATTTATTTGTCAGGTAATTAGTTTGTAGTCTTGAAAGGTGCTATATAAATTAAGTTAAGTTAATTTATTCAATTTGGTCTCTTCACTCTTCATACAGTAACTAAAAAAAAGTAGAAGACCTATGTAACCTGTCAAATCAGATTTAATGTGTTTTATGTTCTGACATTAAACAGTAACCAGAGGGAAGATTTCATGGGGACAGGATAATTACCATGATAGTTATTATGACATATATTTTAAGAATGTTTTATTGTCATTGCAAAAGTACAATCAAACTGTGCTGTGCAGAAATCTGTTAGTAGGTGCATACAAATAAAAATGACATAATATTAAATATATATGTATAAAAAGAGCAACGTACAGGGACTAAATTAGGTGTTATACAACGTACACAATAGTTCCTCAGGAGCAACACTAGATGGTTTGTTAAGTCATCATGCTGGTTGGGAGTTTCATAGTTTAAGAAGGGTTAGTTTGTGTGTATGTGTATCTGAGCGTAGGAGGTGTCTACTTATGACTGTAGAAAGTTTGTAAGTGGCCAAATGAGGATTAGAGGAACAGGGGGTCGGGTTTGTTTGACACAAAATCTGCAGAACAACCAGAGGTGTTTGTTTATCCTGATCAGTTTTAGTGCTGTGTGCATGTGTCTGTTTGTGTGTGTGTTTCTGTCAGCCTCCTATCTGTCTGCCTACCCATGTTTGTGTTTGAAGCTGAATGCTGTCAGAGTGCATGGTGACTCAGCCGTCCAGATTGTCTTACTGTACGATCATCTCTCTCTCAGCCCTGCTGCGCCGACAGTGACTCAGTGTCAGTGATCATCTCACTGTCCTGGCGGCTATGACCCCAGTGTGTGCATGTGTAACTGTTTATCTGACGACATGTCGATGCATTGTGTGTTGTGTGTCAATGACCCAGAGAGACAGCAGAGCCAAGAAATGACTTAAACGGCCGCAGCTGCATTTCCATGGCAACAGGGTGTTTTAATGGAGGGACATTATGGGCTAGAGAGCAGGGTAATGACTGCTCTGGCCATCGGAATGCCTTGATCTTATCAATATGGCGAGAGGGGATGCTCCCACTTTCTGATGGTCTAATAGCCCCTGCTCTAATAGACAGGCAGCCTGGGCCACTGAGGTCACTTGGAAACACAGGACCACCCCTCCCACATACACACTGGCACACACACTCAAACTCATAGCACTGCTTTTCCATAGAAGCATCAGCACATAACTGTGTCCAGTTTTCTGGTGATGCACTGTTGATAGCTAGTTAAAAGGTCCTATTATAACTTTGCCTTTCTGACAAATGTAGCACGTATACATTATTTGTGATGGAAATGTAATCAAAGGGCATTTCTTCCAGGAGAGGAAGAAACAAGGGAATGGATGAGAAGAGAGAAAGCAAAGAGAGATAAGAGTTTGTTGAGAAGCTGTTTGCAGAAGAATGGCCTGTCACTGTTTTGGCACCCTCACACACTCTAGTACTCGCAATACCCTTGTGAATCTCACACAGCACGGCGGAGTGTATACACGGGCAAATCCTATAAATCCATTTGAATACCACAACAGTCTTCTTCTAATCTGTTTGTTTGAAATCTGTGATGAATCGGCAATTTTCAGCAGACCCAACGCAGGCCTTATCCACACCTATTTGTCCATGTTAAGGGTCGAGTTATTTCTCAACACGATTGGTTGGATGCCAGTGGAGGAGTGTGTGTGTGTGTGTGTGTGTGTGTGTGTGTGTGTGTGTGTGTGTGTGTGTGTGTGTTTTTTTTTTTTTTTCGCTTTTCAGACACCAATTCACCTTGTCTCTGTCACTGTGCCTGCAGCCTGCACGCACACACATACATGCTCAGACACACATACATTGATGAACTGGCCTCAGTGACGTTACCTTTGTTAGATGCTGATATCGCATCAGTGCCACATTGTTGTGTATTTTGTACTAGCCAGACCAAAAATGCATCACTTTAGTTATGCTAAAGTGAGTAGTTTTTCAATTGTACTTTATGAATCAATCAATCAATTAAGCATATTGATCTAAGTTGAATTTATCAAAGTCCCTTTCTCTCTCTGTCATGACAGGCAGACAGACAGTGCTCAGGGTGAGAGCTGTGCCTGTACTGAAGTGTCACATTGAGCTTGCTGAAGTGGACTTATCTCCTACCATCCCTTCTCGCATCTCACTCTTTCCTGGATCCAGACAGGGCTGAGAGTCACACTCATCCAGCCCTCCTCACACCAGAGAGGCCTCTCTCCTCTGGGCTCAGTCCCACACTAGACCCCCTCAACTATACATCTTCCTTACAGTTGGCAGAGTGCTTCATGATACTCAAGGTAATGATCGTGTGTGTGAGGACGGACTGGACAGTTGATAGTGATGGTTATGATGTTGACAGAGTTATTGATGCCACCGCCAAAGATACCGCTAATTCTGAGTGGACATTAAAGACACTATCAGGGAGAGATGGCTCTGAATGATTAAAAACAATCTAAAATGCAAATGAGAGTTCAATGAAAGCATTATATAAGGATAAAAACATATATATATTTGCAAGCAGCAATGCGTGAGGTCTGCCAGGGACAAACACACATAGATGTTTGAAATACTGCAACTGTCCAGCTCCACTATGGACACACACATAATATAAACAAACACTAAAAGTAGCACATGAGATAAAACAAACGAGATTAAATAGCACATGAAATGCTATTCTATACTAATCTTGTGTGTTTAATCTGTTAAAAAAAAACGAAGTGTAGAAACGTTACATGGTTTTACGTGGGGTCTCGTTGTCTCCATAACCAGCAGAGACTCCAGGAGGTTACTGCGCCCAGCCAAGAACGTAAACCCACGCAAAAACCACAACATCTCGTTTTACACTTCCGTTTTTTGTACTTTTTAAACAAACAAGATATAAGGTGTTAATTGTTGAGCTTTAGAGGTGCTGGTAGGTTGATTTATTTTGTTACCTTTGCACAGCTGGCTAGCTGTTTCCCCCTTCAGTCTTTGTGCTAAGCTAACAGACTGCTGCTGGCAGCAGCTTCATATTTACTGCGTGGGCATGACAGTGGTATCAACTGTCTCATCTAATTCTCATGTCTAACTATTTTCTTTTTTTGTATCTTCTATTTTTATTTATTTTCAGATCATGACTCAGAGAACAAAGGAACGTGGACACAAGGATGCATAAAGTAAGGATAAAGTTTCTATTCCAGGGAATTTTGATGTACGCATACATTTGGCCAAGACACACAAACAATGTTGACACTGAAGATGTGCAAACCTAAATAGTTAATGCTAGAGCCAGCCAATGTAGCATGCAAAGTGCGTCAGACCACATTTGGCGATGCTCCTTGTTGTTTCTTTGTGAGGACAAATAGGCAAGTTGCAGTATTTCATCTATTTGTGTTTGTCCCATGGGCAAAGACCTCACGCGTAGCTGCTTTATATTGTTGTCATCCTCCTGTAAAGTATATAGTATATGTATTATCCCGGTAATTGAGCTCTCATTTGTATTTGTATTTTACATTGTTTTTAGTAATTCATCCATACAAAGTCTCTTTCTTAAACTCTCTTTTTAAAGGCAACATTACCAACATTAATCATTTGTAAAGGGACTGTAGGACTAGATCACAAAACCTAATGAACTGATAATCAGTTAATCACTGATATTTCAAGGGTAGAGGCTGCTACTGTGATGGATAGTCCTGGTGATGACATCTGCTGTGGGTTTTTGTGTGCACGGTATGCATACTCATAATGATTGTTTCTATAGGTTTTCCTAAATGTATATCTGCATGTTGTTTAGTCTGGCGTGGTGTATTGTTGTGAAGTCGAATCATGTTTATTGATTTGTTCACTACGAGTAGGAGGCTTTTCAAACATACACAACTTTCCTTCTCTCTCCCTCACTCTCCCGCTTTGCCTCTAAACTATAGGGTGAGAGAGTGCATTGCAGGCAGGTGGTTACTCCTGTTCAGGGTGGCCATATAGTCAGATTCCCCCAACCAATCCAAGAAACCCTTCAACATCACCTTTCCTTGCAGCATGTAAGTCCGTCAGATTACATATTACTTGTGTTGTTGTCTGCGGCTTGGCTCTCTGTGTGGTAAACAGCTGTTGGTGTGTGCTTTAGTGTCCGATAAACACATTAGACTGTTGTTTACTCTCCCCTAGACTATCCCGGTTCAAACACTTGATAGAGACAGAGCTCCAAGCCAATAATGAAGATTTGTGCATCGTTATGGTACTGTGACTTGTGAGATTAAAATCATGCTGCCCCGGCGTACTTGACACACACACACACACACACACACACTCACACACACACATGCACAAGTGTACACACAAGCACACACACACTAGTTTAAGTGTGCTTTTTCCTGCAAGGGGTTTCATTAGACTATGCAACATAAAAGAGTGATTTATGTTTTCACAACCTCTGTATGTATGTGTGTGCACCTGGTGTAAATGGTTGTTTGCATATAGTGTGCATGCGTGTGTACTGTATGTCCTGTCACATATGTTCATGTGTTGGTTGTATGATCTATAATGTACACCTAGTACAGTGAAGTTGGTGCTGCTGCCTGTCCCCACAGTCTCTGCTCGAGAGGAGCAGTTTTCCAGTCTGAGGTGAATCAGAACATTATCCGTAGTTAGCTGGAGTTACTGATATTGCCAAAACAAGGTGTGGTTTGTCCCTGGCTACTTCAAATTTCTCTAATTTGAAGTAGCCAGTTGGAATAAAAATATGTGTTAACAAAGTCCAGATATTAACAGTAACAGTAAAACATGTCATCTATTGACATGTAATAGAATAAAATTCTAGATATATGAGCTCAGACTCCGGATTTGGGTGTTGTAGCATTAGTATCAAAGCTGGGTTAAGCCTGTGTGAAAGCTCTATTAGACTTGATTGAATTATCTCCTTACAGAGAGTGGGCGGCCGAAGCATAAGCAAGTCACCCTGAACAGAGAGAGGGACAGATGAGTTTCCTTCTGTTGTTTTTGTTACACCAGCACTTTATTGTAAAACTGAAATGATATTGTTCCCGTGGCAGCTCTGTGTAAATGTTTTGTGCACAGTATTCCTCCATTTCATGCCGAGCGCTTGCTTTGTTTACCACTGTTTACTGAGCGACTGAGGCTACTGTACTGTGTCCTTGCTCTCGATGGGCTGTCTCAGTGCTGGTAGAAGGTGAAGCCCAGTCAGGGGTAGTGTGGAGGCTTGTTACTGTTGCACTGGGCTGTAGGCATCAACCGACTGATTGTGAAAAAGACATATGAAGTTAAAGATAATCCACAATTTCTGTAATTCTATGCCTGGGCTAATTTAAGTGCCAACGAGAATATACAGTATATTCCGGGAAGATGAGCAGGAAAATGAACATTGGGGAAAACTGCACCTCAAAACACAAACAAGACAGTCTCCCACATTCCACATGGAGAGTGTTTGTTTGTGTGAAGTGAGTTTGGGATTCGTTATACCAGTGAATTTGTGTGTATCTTTAGTGGTTTGTGTTTTTCAAGGTGAGGACTCTAGGAGACAGGGAGTGGGTCGTTGGCTCCAGTGATGTGGTAAACACATATTCTCCACTCTAAGCAACAATAAACACACAGTTGTGAACATGTTTGAGTTCAGGTAGACACTCCAGTAGATGCTTTCAGCTTTTACCCACTTTCAACTTAAGAAGCTTTGTCTTATGTTATTTTTATTTTCAATTTTTAGACCCTTTAAAGTTGCGTCTGGTACACTGATTTTCTGATTTGAAGAGACAGAGCGTACAACCCATTGGTGCAGCATATGCTGATTAAAAGTCACAGGGATGAGCTGAGTTTTGGTTTGATTGTGTGTGCACGCTGGGATGGCTCAGCGCTATATCTATCAATGCCACTCAGGTAGCCATGGTATCACTGTTAGTGTCAGCATCAGTGTGTGTCAGCTGGTATCACTCACTGGTATCTATGTCTGTGAGGCCTACACAATTTGACCCTGACCCTGTATCTCTCCTGTTTCCCACACCTCTGTCTCCCATTGTGTGTGTGTGTGTGTGTGTGTATTGTCAGCCCAAACCCCCAGATTCCCTGGTATGTTGGTGGAATTTCGACTATTTTTCCAGGTCACCGTTGTTTGTGCCTTGCGAGGTGTGTCTGTAAATTCCCACACAAGGAGGAAGATAAACACACTCACACTGTTACATGCGTATACAAACCTCGTCACATTGCAGCCCACACCTTGTACGGTGAAGAATTCACCGCGACTAACTTAAATGTCCGACTAAGACTAAGCACTGCCACTATTTATACTTTGGCCTAATAGAGGTGGTTTGTTAGCTGAAACCTGCAGAATATTCTGCTATCCAATGCTAAGCTTGACTTGTGGCCTACCATCGAGTGAGTTATATCACAGATAAATTAGGGATGACAAATTAGTGCTGTGTCAAGTCACACAAGCGTTCTACTCACAGAAAATTTATTGAGGTCAACCTGCCTGTGGTTGTATGTGTCAGTTGTTGGACCAATTATAGAAGCGCTGGAAATATTTTACATGCAACGATTAGTGTGTGCTGAAATACTCCTCTGCCAATAAAGGGGAATTGTTAGAAAAATTCCAGTTTTATTCTTTTACTCAGCAACTTGCCAGATCAAATAATTGATTTGGCAACCAGTTGCCTGTTGACCAATATTTTTAAATTACTTGGAAAATAGAACTGTAGTTGTTGCTGTGGTATTATAGGGGGGATTGCTATCAAAATGAGTTGCTTTGAACCATTATAGGAAATGACAGGGCAAAGGGGGCACTTTTTGCTGTAGGTCTCAGGAGATAACTGTTTTGTGTCGTAATCCCCTTTTCCCCTTAATGCAGACGCTGCAGTTGATACTCATACTTTCTCTCCCTCTCTGTCTCTACACCCCTTGGGTCCTGGCAGGTCACGTAAATATTAGTCTGTGCTCCCTAATAAATCTGCACCTCCTACTGCTCCCACAGCCTCCCAACCCAAACCTGTTACCAACAATGCTGCACCACCTAATACCTAATGGCTGACACCCTCCCAATGATAGAGGCAGAGCGAAAGATCAATAGAAGAGTTGACACTGTAGGCAGTTATACCAGTGTTTCTGCTAGAAAAAAAATTGCGCCAGTCATGTGACCTGTGAGGTTTTGTTTTACCGATCAAATTGGAAAAGTTCTGGTCAAATATTTTCCGTGTTTATTGCGCTTAAAACGATTAATAGGCAGGCTATATAAGGAATAATATCATCAAGGGATGTAGATTTATACTATTTTTATTTAAATGTAGGCCAGTTGCTACAGGCAGAGAGGCCAAAAAAATTAAATCAATGCACATAACATTGTGCCGATCTGAATTAAAATAGGCCTATTGCTAGGCAGAGGAAATAAAACAGTACAAACTACAGTACAAACAAATTGGCTCATAAAATTACAAAGTGCCGACTTGAATCAAAATAATTTTAAACAATTGTCTTTCTGCAACTCACGATGTGCATTAGACCTCTGCCGTCCCCCAGGCGACTTCGCTGCGCTGTTTTGATGCATTTCTGCAGGCACACTGGAGATGCGAATTACGCAGGCTACCTCAGCCAGTTTGACCCACTCCGGATAGATTTCACCATAATCTCTAATAAGCACTTCGCAGGCAATTGAGAAAGTCAAGCCTCCAATTCCAATGCTGGCAATTCCTTAGACCTTCCTTAGACTGTCTTCTGCTTGGTTTTGTAATGTAATTCATAATATTTCCCTGTTTCGCCATGGCACACAATTCCAATTGTGCAGAGGGAATTATTCCCACCGGTCATTCTGACTGGAGAGAATCAGAATTTTCAGTCCTCTTAATTAGTTTTTTTTTCGGTAATTACCGGACAACGAAAACTCAGAGCTACACTGTAGGCCAGATTTTAATCCAGCAGAGCAGGTGTTCTTTTAAATAAATTCACCTCTTTGCTATCCAGCCAGAGAAGAACTTAGCTACATGAGCAAGCCGTTTCTGTTTAGGAGGTGTCAACAGGCGACGGATCTGTGGTGGTCGTTCATGGTGCTGAAGGTTCTTTGTTGATACACCTAAACTTTATGACCCCTGACCTCGACCAGACTTCCCGTCCAACCTCCAGGGAAAAAATTATCCAGGTTCTACTGGCCCTGGGGGGGTAAACTGATCCCACCACACATACACACTTGTATGTTTGCATGCACCTTCTGGTCACTAACATTGAGTGACAGAGTAGAAAGGCTTGCTAACATACTGAGGGTTTTACCAGACAGGTGATAGGTAAGCCCAGGGGTACTGAGGGGGTCCGATCCTAGCTTGCAGCTATGTACATGTGAATATGTGTGCGAAACAGATCGCATGGCTGACACCCGGACCACCCCAAGGTGAATGTTAAAAGGCAATTGTTGGTGGGGTCTCTAGCTAGATCCCCACAGACAGAAGCATGTATCAGAGGCAAGAAGCAGGAGGGAGGCAGTCAGAAGGATGTGACAGGTGGGGCGAGTAATGATGATGAATTATGAGGAACGCGGTTCTTTCTGCTCAGATTAAGATCTGTTTATAAACATGCCTGCCAGGTTTCTAGGTAACCCTATACATTTCTCTCTCCCCTTCATCCATCCATGTGACTCCTTCTCACCATCTCACCATCTCACAGTCCAAGTCTCATCTCTCAGTCCAAGATGGATTTTAGATGTTAAAGTCAACTCACACACAGTCTTGGTCCTCTCCATGTACCTCCAGGCTCTGTGTGTGTGTGTGTGTGTGTGTGTGTGTGTGTGTGTGTGTGTGTGTGTGTGTGTGTGTGTGTGTGCGTGTGTGTGTTTTTTTGTGTGTTGCGTGCGTGCACTTGCATGTTTGTGTATGTAATCAGAATGCGGTTTATCCTTTATTCTCAGGGTTGTTGCCATTTGGCAACCAGAGCTCAGGCTGACATGCATTACAGCCTTGACATAAGGTTGATAAATCTACACAACTGTCAGTACCGAGGCACAGGGGGAGTCAAGAGTGAGAGAGAATATAGATTAGAAGTGTTAAAAACAGGTGACACAGTTGAGAATAACTGTGATGATGTTAAATATATGATTGGGCTGCCTGCATGGCTAACAATCTAAAGATAATGTCACAATGTGCGTGTCAGTGTAAAGGTACGGTCACATAATGTTTCCATTCAACAAAATATGGAAACATTATGTGATACTGTGCTATGATGCAGGTATAGGCTTCAATATAAGTGAATGGGACAGAAGTGTAATGTCAGTGTGACCCTACCAGACATTTAACACTACAGGGCCAGTATCATACAACTGGGCAACTTTTTCATTTCAATGACAAATATTTAAATTCAGCCTGACTAGAGTTTGATCTGAACTTCTTGTGCCTGTGATTTGATCCCAGACAGATTACTTAGCCTGGAATTAAAAGGATAATTCTGTTTTGAGATCTGAAAAAGGGATGCCACGTGTGCCCTATATTTTCTCTTCAAAATAACTTTGTCTAACCTACGGGTTTGTTTAAAACCCGTATGATCGTCTGACTTCTTTTTAGTAATATCGCCACTCCCATTCCAAAATCCCAGTAATTACCTTTGTGAATGCAATGTTATCAAAGGCAATAACATGTATAGCTAAACCTACTGCTGCATGCCAGCTGTGAAGACTAATGGTTTTCCTGTGAAACTCTGCAATGCTCTCAGCCTGGCATCCAGGACACAGATAGACTCTACCACAGAAAGCTGGCACTAGAATAGTCTCATTGACTGGAATTGCTTAATAATATTACCCTGAGGAAAAATAACGCTTATCTTATTTAACGATTTGGGCCTCCGCTGGCTATTAAAAGACCTTGTCTAGGATGTTCTAAGGGGTCTTTTGGGGCAGTTAATAGACTGAAAGGGGAATCATGATATTAGTCAATTAAAAACAGTCATTATACTGTTAAGCAGAATCACATGAAAGACATTGTATTGATTGAAGGGACTCAGAAGATCAGTTTAGTATTTTCTGTTATAGTATCTCAGCTGCTGTATGTGCGTTTGTGTCTGCTTCCTGTGTCCCAATGTATCTCCAGGGCAGATGCCTTGCATTTCCTGTGTCATGCCATCGGTGTGTCCAGTCAGGCCTGAACATGGCTGCATCCTGTCCCAAGCCTGGGCAAGGAGTGGTGATCTTATCATTGGGACACATTGACCAACACAGAAAAATGTAGAAGTGTCATAAGACAGTACAGGCTTGCTGAGTAAAAAGGCAATGAATACATGCTTATGGCATCCATGCAGTTGTGTATACACACTACTTTTGTCTTAAGATTGCACTTGTGTGCAATATCCCTTTAAATTCACGTTATCAGGAGTCTCTGGGCTCGAATGTAACAGAGACTGAACTGGACTGAGAGTCTGGGGAGCAGAGGGGGCTGAGGCAGAGAAGATTGCTGGAAAGTATTCGCTTTGATAAGCCGGCCAAGAAGCCTTTGATTAAATGTGGTCCCAGCAGGAGCCCACACTAGGTCCTCTGTGGCACGACCATGTCCAATCACCAGCTATCAACAGCCCTGGGTAATTACAGCCATCTAGTCATTAGCCTGGGACCCACCTGGAATTCCACATAGCGAGGGGTGGGATGAGGCCAGCAAGGGTTGGGGGTTTAGGTTGGGCCTTTAATCAAACACTTTCCTCCCCTTGACTGATATAACACACCCCACCCTAACTCACACAGAATCAGCCTTTTGTTACCGACATAGATTGTATTAGTACTGCCCCAGTGTCTTTTAACTCATGCTGGTGAGGAGAAGCGATGGTGTGTGTGTGTCATGGGAATAACATGGCAGGTTATGACAGCAGTACAACGGGAACTTACTCACTGTCCTTCTCGGTCACACTGATCACTTGTGCCCTGTCTGCATCTAGTCGCTTTCTTGCCTTCAACCTCTATGCTGTTCTGTCTAAACAAAAAACAAAGATTCCTCCATACTGATTCACCATATATTTCATATGAACATCTGTTTAGATAAGGCAATATACACAATGTTATACAAGCAAGCTGGAGAGCAGAGAATTGAAATCTGTCTGATGTTGTGGTTATGTGTGACTGAATGACCATTGAGGCCATCTTCTTTTTCTTCTTTTTTTCTCAGCAGCAGTTTGTCGTCTTACACAAAGAAAACTAGAGTACACTGTATAATCATAATAGTAGGAGTGTTCTTTTCTCTCACCTTTTTTCAGCCAATGTAGTGCAGTCTCATCCGCAGATGAGAAATGAAACAACACTTTACAATTTAAATAAATCTCTCTCTCTCTCTCTCTCTCTCTCTCTCTTTCTCTCTCTCTCTCTTTTTTTACAGTTGCATTCAAAGTCCCAATGATGCATCTGTCGATTTATTCATCTAGTGTCCATCTCCCTGTCTTCTGGTAGTCCTCTGCTTGGACTACTGTTTGGCCACACAGAGCCAAACTTGCGCCCAGATGTCCACTTCTCAAAGTGCACTTGTCAAGCTACTTCCCAAAGTCCAACCAAGTTTTTGGTAGTTAAAATGTATTTCCTCAAAAAAAGAAAGAAAGTTATGTGAGTGTATGATGTTGTTGTTATAATACTGGATACGTTTGTAGGCTCAGTTAATGTAAAAATGTGTCTTTAAAGCATCAGGAAAGCAGCAAACCATTTTAACCCAGAACCACACGCTAGAAAAAAGGCTGCCTGGACTGAATCTTAAATGGAAGCCCAATCCACCCAAACCCCAAAGTGTTCACTGGTTTCACCGTTCATTATCTGATCCCAGCAGTTCAGTCACAGGGCCATTCAGAAACAGGGGCTAATGGTTGTTAATTCATATTGATGGGTACAGAATTCTAGTGCTTTCAGAGAGACAGGTAGAAAAGCCATGCAATGATGAACCGAGTTGGGGGCAGGGGAGGGCGGAGATGCAGAGCACTTTCAGACAAACTTTCCCAGAATGCCATGTTCCACAGGATGTCCTGGAAAGGGGAAAGGGGTAGGGGTTGCATAACAGGGGGCAGAGGGGGCGTTTCCTCAGGTCTGGTCCAACCATTCAGCTCGTTTGGGAGCTTTGCATGTGTGTATGTCCACCGCTTCCTCACAGTCCTTACACTCCACAGC
Source organism: Perca fluviatilis (assembly GCF_010015445.1). Taxonomy (NCBI): domain Eukaryota; kingdom Metazoa; phylum Chordata; class Actinopteri; order Perciformes; family Percidae; genus Perca; species Perca fluviatilis. Next base: position 20,367,302 of record NC_053116.1, on the reverse strand, counting down.
GCAGCACCATTTGAACTTGCACTCACACTTCGTGATTTGCTTCACTCTCGTGGTGTCGTAGCCCCGCCCACAGCACATTACCTCACAGCCATCTGTGCCGCGTGATGTCTTATTGCAGACCCGCCCAGCCGTGCCCAGGGAGCCTGCACAGAGCACAAAAGATAGAGGTTAACTAAAACTAGTTTTATGTTACTTTTATGTTATATCTCTGCCAATTCTTCTACTGAAAACAACCACTGGCGGGACTATAGAGAGCCTTTCCTTAAATAATTCCTTAAATTATTACTTGATTAATCGATTAGTCGATCAAACAAACTAGTTAGCAACTCTTTTCATAATTGATTCATAGTTTAGGTAATTTTTTCAAACCAAAAAGCCAGACATTACCTAGTTTTAGCTTCTCAATTATGGGGATTTGCTGAAACTGAATATCTTTGGTTTTGTACTATTGGCTGGACACAGCAAGTCATTTGAAGATGTTACCTTGGGCTTTAGGAAATTGTGATGGACACCTTTTGCCATTTTCTGACATTTTAGGCTATACGTCGATAAATCAAGAAAAGAATTGGCAGGTTAACAATCCTTATTTGCAGCCCTAGTATTAACATCACACCATGGCTAGCTGCTGTCCCATGAGTCTGTAACTCAATGCAATCTCTAAGTGAGGGTTACTTTCACTTTTTTTCCCTGAAAAGAAATGTGTTCATGAGTTACCATCCTATTCTAACATTAATGGGTATCTATTATATCACTTGCAATTACAATTTGAACCTTCATGAAATGTATCCAGTGTGGACACTGTGTGTGTTCTTACATGTCATTGTAACTTTATCCCTCCTGATATGGATGCACTCTCTTCTAATGTTATCTTTCAACAACTTTAACTGTAACCTTTGCTGTATGAAAAACAGCTACGCCATTTGGCCCTTCTGTCCGTTTTCATAGCCCACCTTTTGACTGGTGATGTTTATACTGCATTCAGACTTGGGAGTGTGTGTGAATCTGGTTCAGTGTTTAATCCACAGTAGAATGCTAGTCACCGTTGTTAAGTGTATCGTAGTATTTACCAATCTGGCTATTACTTAATGCAGTGGCATATTGGTTGTGTCTTATGTGAATGTCATCCCCACAGAGATTAGTGCTGGTGTTTCGTGTGAGAAGCTCCCTGTTTGAACTGCTACCTATCACAACAAGCTGCCCATAGAACAACAGACCCACACACACAACTATGCAGTGTTGGTAGAGTGGCCTATAGTTACACTGCTTTTCCCAAGCCATTGCTCCCTTTGAAGCCACTGTGTGTGTGTGTGTGTGTGTGTGTGTGTGTGTGTGTGTGTGTGTGTGTGTGTGTGTGTGTGTGTGTGTGTGTGTGTGTGTGTGTGTGTGTGTGTGTGTGTGTGTGTGTGTGTTAAATGGACAGTGGAGCGTGACAGACAGACAGGCTCTCACACTCTGAGGCCCACTCTGCCCTCCAGCTACGCTTAGTTCAGACAGACAGAGAGGGAGAGACTGTGACAGACAGAAAGAAGTGATTTTTTTTTTTAAATTAGATGCTTGTGTCCCTAGGCTGTGGATTCCACTGGGAAGGTGAGAAAGAGGGGGAGGATAGATGAAGGGACGAAGAGAGAGGTAGACAAAGGAAGCAAGGACGAGGAGGAACTGGACAGAGCTTATGACTGATGGAGGTGTGCCAAATATTGTAAAAGTTTTTCCGACAATGTTGTATTCATTGACCGGCCAATCAGAAACAGTCATAACTAATTAGGTGCACTGTGTAAAGGTTGATCAACACATCCTTTGACCATGGGGTTGTGTGTGTGTGTGTGTGTGTGTGTGTGTGTGTGTGTGTGAGAGAGAGAGAGTGTGTGTGCGTGTGTGTGTGTGTGTTGACAGAGACTGATAGAGTTCAGGTGGTCACAAAACCATCATGTCCCCAAGGTACAAGGATATTAGCTTCCACCGACATCATACGGGAGGCCTGCTGTGTTGTCTGACTACCATTACACACACACTGACATTCACACACAAAAACACACTAGTCATGCATGGACATATGCACAACATACACATAACACCACTAAAACATAACATAGTCAGGGCAATCCATCAACACCCATGAGAAACTGCCTCTCTCCGTCTTTCAGTTCAATCCACGTTATTCTTCTTCTCTCCTTTTTGTCGTCTTACCTGCTGTTTTGTCTTGTAGGCAGTAATCCGGAGAGTTCTCAAAGTAGACCAGGTCATTCTTGGTGGCCTTCCTGAAGGCTTTGTTCGCTACAGCGAAGCCTGTCCCATCCTGATTCATCGTCACCTCGATGGCCCCGTTGTATTTCTTCCTCAGGAAGTCACCGGTCTTCCTGAAATCTGCCATGGCCATCCAACATGTCCGCAGCGTACAAGAGCCGCTCACACCGTGACATTTACACTCCAGCTTCATGAACCGCTTCACTGCCTAAATACATAGAGAGAAGTGCGGGTTGTGTGTATGTTGTTATAGCCATCATGACATTTGGTTTTACATGTACCTGTACATGTGAAAATGTTGAGCTAAGGCATAATGTTGGTTTAAGGGGTAAAGGGTTAGTTTAAATTTCATGAAAACATATTTCTCACTGGCCCACACTAAAAGATGTTTTTCCAATCTTAACAAATGTTAAAACAGTCCTTACACACGACACGTAATGACAGATTGAACCGTTTGGTTCCTATAGTGTGTGGAGATCAACGATTTGGCCAGAACAGCACACCACACACATAAACTAACAACCAGATTCCCTAACCTCAAAACTGGAAGTCTCCCTCGATCAAACATGACTTTAGAGTAGCACACTGCCCGGGCTGGGCTTCTGCAGGAGATCGGTGCTCATATGGTGGTTACCCGCTGATAACGCCGCCTCCCCAGTCGGGACGGTTTATGATGAAATCTTCCCAGGAAGTCAGGTCGCCTAGGTGAGTGTAAGCAAACCATGGAGCTAACTAATGCCCTGTTTGCAGTGTAGCCGTTAGCGCTGTTAGCACTCCCCATTCCCTCCACCCTCTTTCTCCCTTTGTGATCTGCTGTATAAGCTCCGTATGAGCACGGCTCTCCCGCAGAAGCCCGGCCCGGGTAAAACAAGTCTAGACTGCGTACTAGGCTGTCCTCGCCGTTCCCCACATACAACAGGATATCAGATCGTAAATACTGAACATGTTTAAAATTTGTGATTTGAAATTGGTGTGGCCAGGATGGACTGTAAGGATGTCAAAAACACTGGTAACATATCTCACACCACAAGAAAATCTGGCAAGATAATCTTTAGAACCATCCAAAAATCAGGCCCAAAATAAGCTTGATTCTCGTGTGGTGTGTACCCCGCATTAATGCACCTCTTGTGGTATCTATTTGTAGTCTCCTAGATAATCTTTGGCTTCATCTGCCGAGATTTGAATATAGATATTCACCTCTGACTTTTCCGACTCCACTCCGATACAATGAAGGTGAAAGGATTTTTGTTGTAGCATTGAAAAATTTAAAATGCGTTCCTGGATAATCCACAGATCTCTGTGAACTGTTTTCATCTAAACTACTGATAGTCTGATTAAAACTTGACAGTGAAGTCTCTGGATTACCCAGTGACATGGAGACACTTTCTGGAAAGCGATGTTGCTGTTTAATTCTCTTAATGTGTTTTCCCACGCTGATAGCACCAATAACATAAAAAATAATTAACATAAATCTCAGACACCATACCAAACCATTTACACTTTGTATTAAAGGGACAGTTTTGATCTTTTGATGGGGTTGCATGAGAAGCAGGCAGGAGTAATGGCACGAAAGGGGGCATTAGCAAAACGTATTTTAGCCACCTAAAAAAGGACCACCTAAAAATATCAAAATCGGTTTAAGTGTTTAGAATATTTTTACTGCTTTACTTTGCCGTCAGACAGCTCTTTCCGACGGGAAACTGAAGCCGTTGCATAAATCAGTGCTCTCTTCAAAGCCACCAGACTCCTTTGAGTCTGGTGTCAAACAGTCATTTTACCCCACAGAACCCAGGAGTTGCTGGTCTAACGCTGGCTCGATTGGTCAGTATGTTTGTGTTATTGTATGACTTTGGTGTTTTAAAAGGTCTCCTGTGTTCTGCGAGGTAAAATTACGGTTTCTGTAAGGAGTTTGGTGGCTTTAAAGAGAGCGCTATAACGGCTTCTGTTCCCTTTGTGGAGGGCTGTTTGACAGCAAGGTAAAGTGGTGAAAAATGCTTTGTAATTTGGCTAAATTGATTCTGCTGTAATTGCACACTTACTGTTCTGCCACAGCGGTTGTTGTGTAGGTTCATGAGTGCCCGTGCATCTCGGACAGTCCTCTCTTTGGCATCTATGAAGTCTCTGGCAAACTTTATCCCATAGTTGATATTATCACTACAGCCACCCCAGTCAAACTCTCCTCTCTCATCACTAGCCCGTCCACGCTTGTGCGGGTCACAGTTACACGTCTTCAGCTCCCCCTGGCTGCAGGCGCGAGTGAGCGCATACACCACTCCTGCTGAGGAGATGGCGTAGACAAATGCTGCTTCACGACTGCCTAAGAAAGAGAGACAGAGAGAGAAAGCACATAAGCAAAAAAGAAACTTAGAGTTTAGACTGAGTTACTCGTATCATGCAATAAAACAGATTCTCTACAATCTAAAGACTTAAAACTGTGCAGCCCACATGTTAACATGCTAGCACAGATACACATAATGCCATGACCAGGCCTGGGCGTGAGCCATCAGGACATGAAGATGCAGCTGACGGGGGCATATCAGGCCTGATGTGAAGTATAGGACAGCTCTGTTTAAATATTATCATGGAAATAATCCCAGCTGCGGGGCTCTCCTCTGCTCACATAAATTGTTTAAATACAGACACAGTGATACCCCATTAATCAGCACCAGGGAGATGTCATGACAGCATTTTTTACCATTGCTGTGCTTTTCTGTTCTCTTTAGATCCTTAGAATATGACTCATCTATTGTGTGGCCAAAGACATAGAGAATTAGATATAGTGTTTAGTCACAGTTGCTTTTTGCAGCACCCGTGGGAGTGAAGCCTCAAAAGACAACAGCTAGAGGCAGAAGAACTTGTCTGTCTTTAGTCACAGCCTATGGTGTTCACTTGGTGCCTCCATACTTAAAGTTAAAAAAAACGTGCTTGCTGTTTCAGATAGGAGAAAATGATGCACCTGAAATTAGATTCTAATTTCCCCAGTGAGTATAAATTAATCAGCTGTATGGAATCAGCTCCATGTAAAGTAGAGATTTTTCAATACCATTATACCATTTTTTTCTTCCCAATACCAATTCCGATAATTTAATAATAATAATTTAATAATTGAATTCCTTTAACTTGGCCGGTATTGGTATTGGACGATACCAGTATGTTGAAATATATTTATAATTATTATTATTATTTAACCTCTTTACTAAACCTGTATGGTAGTGACATTTTTGCTATCATTAGTCATGTTTCCATCTAATTTTCAAGCGACTTATAAAACTTTAAAATGTCGCAAAAAAGAAGAAAAAAAAAGAAAATGCGAATTAGAAGCGTTTCCATCAACTGGTTTAGAGCGAATAAACTAGACTACGCAAAGCGTAGTTTTGTCACAAGTTGACATTATGCATTGTTGTAGATTACAAACCCGCTTGCTAAATCAAAGAGCTAAGTTCTTTGGCTAAATGGAGAGACGTAGCATTGTACAAGTTGGCCACCTGTGCAGTATACAGGGTTGTGGCAGAGACATTTGGTGTCAGCGAGACAACCGTTCACCACTGTGTATACGCGGTGTGCAGGGCCATACAATTTAAGCTGTTGAACCAATTCATCAATAGACCTTTTTCACGGCAGACATGTTGACATGTCATAGTAGGAAAAGCACAGATGTATTAAACACCATTAATGATGGCTGCATTCCACTTAGGAGAGGCCCTGGTATTGTGCATGCTGACTCTCTGAAATAGCTTACTGAGACACTTGATGGAATTGAGCGATTGTTAAGGTTATCAATTTCAGCTGTGCTTTTCCTACTATGACAAGTCAAAATCTCTGCTGTGAAAAAGGTCCATTTACCCGACGTGACTGAGGCACAGGCTAACTCCACTACGCACCTTGTGCCACAAGTGTACGGCGCACTGGATCCCCATCCGATGGACACCGGGACTATAGTCATGTGAGTTACACGTTCGCTACGTCACAACTTATTCGGCAAAGCTGTTTCTATCTCCCATTTTGCGCAATAACTGTTTTTCGAAAAAGGCAAAAACCACATCAAGTGAGCGTAACAACTTTTTTGTGAATTTGAGGATGTTTTTTTTTCTTATTTTGCCGTTTCCATCAACATTTTCTAATGCGATACTTCAAAATGCGCATAAAAATACGTTGATGGAAACATGACTATTGTTGTATGGCCTGGCTCAGGTTAAACCCTTTGTGAAATGTAAACAAATACATACAGAGAATCAATGCCATAGAATATCTTTTATTTTCTAGTGTGGCAGTCAGTCATAACAGATTTTTTTTTCAGGGCTAAGATTTGGTATCGGAACGGCGCATAGACTCGGTTAATAATATAATAATAATAATAAATTGAATTTATATAGCGCTTTTCATGGACTCAAAGTCGCTTTACAGGGCAGGGTAGATTATAAAAACATAACAAAACAAAACGAGCAAACAAAACAAGTAGAACAAAACAAGATACAGATGAAAAAGGGAAGGGGGCAGGTGGACTATGGGTAGGCTGAGGTGAAGAGATGGGTCTTGAGGCGGGACTGGAAGATGGTGAGGGACTCAGAGGTGCGCGGATCTCTTGGGGAGGGAGTTCCAGAGCCTGGGAGCTGCTCTGGAGAAGGCTCTGTCCCCAAAACAGCGCAGGTTGGACTTTTGGATGGAGAGGAGACCGGCTGAGGTGGATCTGAGGGACCGTGAGGGTTGGTAGGGGGAGAGGAGGTCAGTGAGGTATGAGGGGGCCAGATGGTGGAGGGCTTTATAGGTGAGGACCAGGATTTTGTAGGTGATCCGGTGGGAAATGGGAAGCCAGTGGAGTTGTTTTAGGACTGGAGTGATGTGGTGCCAGGATTTGGAGCAGGTAATGAGGCGGGCGGCTGAGTTCTGGACCAGTTGGAGTCGGTTGATGTTGGTAGAGCTGATGCCGAGGAGAAGTGAGTTGCAGTAGTCCAGTCGGGAGGAGATGAAGGCGTGAATGAGTCTTTCAGCAGCGGGGGGTGTGAGAGAGGGTCTGATTTTGGCGATGTTGCGGAGGTGAAAGAAGGAGGTTTTAATGACTTGACGGATGTGAGGCTCAAGGGAGAGGGTGGAATCAAAGATAACGCCAAGGTTGCGGGCCTGGGGAGATGGGGAGACAATGGTGCCGTCGATGGTGATAGTGGGGTTATTGGTTTTGCTGAGTGTGGATTTGGAGCCGATCAGAAGGAATTCTGTTTTGTCGCTGTTGAGTTTGAGGAAGTTGTGTTGCATCCAGGTTTTGATAGCTGACAGACAGGAGTTGATGTGGGAGAGGGGAGGATTGTGGGGGGATTTGATGCTGAGGTAGATCTGGGTGTCGTCAGCATAGCAGTGGAAGTCCAGGTTGAAGTGGTGGAGTATCTGACCAAGAGGGAGGATGTAGATGAGGAAGAGGAGGGGGCCAAGTACGGAGCCTTGGGGAACACCTTGAGTGACTGTGGCTGTGGCAGAGGTGTGGTTGTGGAGAGAGATGAAATGGGATCTGTTGGAAAGGTAGGAGTGGAGCCAGCTGAGTGCAGTACCTTCGATACCGAGGTCTTTGAGTCTGGTGAGCAGGATGTTATGGCTCACAGTATCGAAGGCTGCACTTACTCACTGGTTACTTACCAATACCAGCATTTTAGGCAATATCTGAGGTATTTCCGTTACTGGTATCGGTATAAGAAAAAACTATTGTAAAGTAAAAGCAAGCATGTCCCAAGGGGGTGGGAATCCTACACGTAGCTGAGAGCTCCACTGCGTTGTTATTAATAATCGATGATAGTGGAGAACAGCCTCTAGCTCAGAGTAAAGCCATTGTTATTACAAAGTATCCACAAAATACTACATTTTCATCTTGCAAAGGTAGATGCTGTCCATCGCCGGCCACTGCACTGTGCTCTTGCAGTTGCGTTAGTTTTTTTGTTTCATCAACTTTATTATTTATTATAAATCATTTTTTTTGCTTTTGTGAGTTGATTCAGAATCATAGAAGGTAAGAATCGCAGTTCATATCTGGATACATTTTTAAACCCCACCCATAATGTCCATGTCTCTATGACCCTGGTCACAACACTTCTGTTAAGATATTTAAGTGGCTATCAGCCATGGACTTTGGTAGAGATTTGAATGGCTCCTCATGATCACCCCTCTGGCCCATTGATGACCATCTGATACCAATGCTTTAAAACATGACAAATCATCTCAAACACGGTTTCTATTTTTTTGCTGCTATTTCTGGTTCCCAGAGCATGAATCCTGATGTTTTTGGTGACCATGCAACGTTTTTGTCTTGTGCCACCAACAAGCCAATTTATTTTTAACTTGCACACAAGAAACATCAACATCTAATAAAGATCACATTCATGCTCCCTAGATTTTTTACTTTTTTTTGGAACCCAACTTGCGCTTTCCTTTAGCACCACAATCAGGCTGAAATGTCAATTCTAAAAACCCATTATTAGACTTTATCTACAAAGGACACGTTTCAGCCGTGTTTGTCCAGTCATTCATCTCCTACACATTTGACGTCCCCAAGCTTGAATTGAAATTTCATTTTTAGGCCACATCGGCCAGCCCTAGCTCCTATTTTAATCAGGCAGTCTAGACAGGCTGCGCTTCACATGCGTAACTATACGCAAAGCGTGGTCTCTTTTTGAAAATATTTCGTTTTCGATTATTCTGTATGTGGAAATAACAAAATAAAAAAACATAATCTTGTTTTTTATCAGGTTCGCTTACAGTTACCTGTTATCAAAAGGTGCATAGTACATTTGTTTTTCTTTGTCTATTAAACTTTCTCTGTTTCTAACCATGCCCAAACACATAATTGTTGTAGTTTGATCACAAGCTCAATTTGTAAGTATTTAAATGCTTTAGCAAAGTATAACATAATCTGAAGGCTAGGATAAATAATGTATTACATTATTATTATTATTACATATGGGAAATAGTCAAGTACCAGCACTTTAAAATTACATCACAAAACTAACTGATATAGTACTGATTAGACTAAGGGTGGAGCACTTCTGTATCTGAAAATAAGGTTCACTCTGCAGACCTATCTGAACCAGCTTGGGCCAGAGGAGTTTTTCGTGATCCAACCTGCTTTCTCTGTATTCACTGGAATGTCATCTCTGGGGTGAGGAGAAGGGGGCACTGGGTACTGTTGAGGGGGTGTATGTTGGGGAGGATAGAGAAGGGCATTGCTGGTCATCATTCAAACCTGTGCTTTGTCTGACAGGGAGAATATCTCACTAAATATTTACATCTGCGTTACTGTTTATTCCTGTCCTCCACATACACACACACACAGACACACATATGCAGCCTGTATCTCATATCTGCTATTTTTTTACAACCATAACATGTCAGATACTAAGTCGGTGGAGACTAGCACCTTATTTTGTGCAACCTTAATCCAGATTCACTAAAATGAACTGCTGTAAAGCATTTACCATTATTCCTTACTCCTAAAGCAACAAAGTCAAAAGAAATTATACTCCACAACCATAACTCCTAAAATTTTGCAATTTTGCATTTGTTGCACTGCATGCAACAGTGACTTACAGGTGCATCACTGCATCTATGCTCTGCATTCAGAATTCCGTTGTACTGCAGTATTACTGCGAAATAATGCGGCATTGTCAATTTATACAACAGTCATCATTTAATCTTTCATGCAAAATAACCAGCTGGCTCGAGACACCTGAAGAGCTACTGTCCCTCTGTTATTCAATAAATATTCATGATTCAGACTGTGCTGTTATAAAACCCTTCATACATATACAGTATGAAGAAAAATACATATGTTGTAACATGGATGTGTGCCTGTGTGCATATGTGTATGGGCATTAATCTGTCAGAGAGGTCTGGCAGGAGTGTAAAAACAAAACGACAAGACCGCGTCTCAAAGCCCATGTGTTTATTGATGAGGCGTAAGGCATTACAACAGTCCATTAGCGACTATAAACACGGAGCACGAGCATACGTGAGTATGAGATGGAAAGATCGGAGAAAGAACAGAGCGAGGGGAGAAGGACGGAGAGGAGAAAGGAGAGATAAGGCAGTAAAAGTGAAGAAGACGGATTAGAATTAGGAGTGAGATAGTAGCAGATGGGGCTCAGATTCAGGATCAGTATCTCTACTCTTTGGCCACATAGTCAGTAATAATCAGACAGGCACACATGTGGACACCCACATGGACTTACTCCGTAGCAAGACACGTCCAAACACGGTGTGGTCGCGGTCCAGGGTGCTGCAGTTCCAGCGGTGGTGTCTGAACTGGTGCTGGCACTCTCTGATCCACTCTTTGGTGCCCTCGCCGATGGCCTGCATGATGTCTGGGTGGCGCTGGCAGAGTTGCCGCTGCTTATTCACCAAGCCTGGGATGTTGTCACAGATCACACGGGCCCCCAGCGCACCGATGTACCTAAAGATGCAAGAAACACAAAGGAGGGTTTTTTTGGGGGGCTTTTCTGCCTTTAATTTTACAGGACAGCTAGGGAAGAGAGAAGGGGAAGACATGCAGGAAATCATCACAGGTCAGATTCGAACCCCAGACCTCTGCGTCGAGGCATAAACCTCTCTACGTGCGCCTGCTCTACCCACTGAGCCAACCTGGCCACGACATCTCGGAGGTTTTGAACTGAATCCACACCAACTTCATTTAGAAGGATTCATATGTGGAATACAATGTACAGAAGTGACCGATGGGATATTGCAATTAATTAGCACATATAGGCGCTCTCATATGGTATGTGTATACACGTGGATAGGCTATACATGCAGTATACTCAAAGGTGGCGAGTTAGGAGAGTTGCAGTAACCATCCTCTGTGAGTGAGAGTTCACTACACTTAACAGTTTAAGGTTTGCAAGCAGGAGGGGAGTGGAAACCATTTACTCCGCTCTCCAAATAAATAAGCACTTAACCTCTCCCCACAAGACCTGCTTGTGTATGTGTGTTTAAATGGTTCCCAATGGGATAGTTGAAATCGTCTTGTCACAAATCAGAGCACGAAGTCTGGGGCCTCCAATAACCCTGTCAAACTAAGACCCCATTTACGCACTTTACTCCTTTCTTTCTTTTGCATGTTCGCTCTCATGCTCATCTTACTCACAGTTATCTTGCATGCCTCTTCCAATCTTTCTCTGTGCCCTAATAAAACAGACTCCGACAGTATCCTATCAAGATAAATGGTGCGTTGAGTTTACCCAAAATATACTCCAAACCTAATCGTGTGTATGAGACCTTTTGCAGCGCGGTGGCTGCAGGGATTTTGGCGGGTCAGCGAATGGAGGTCAGGGAGCGTGTAGTTTTTGTGGTCGTGTTTTACGAGGCTGGGTGAGAGGATGGAGACTGGATTCTCTCTGCTCCCCAGAGTGGGATTAGAGTGGAGGAAGAAGAACAGAGTGCTCATCAAAGGAAAGATCCAGAGCAGCAATTCACACTTAATTTTCTCTCTGTGAGTCAGGAGGATTTGTGGATTTTATAGGATAGTAAATCATTATCAACAGGTCTAAAACAAAGTGCTGTAAAGTCCTGCGACTATACTGTGAATCGAGAAAGACAAGTAGGACACAAATAGTGAAGGCTTCTTTTGACTTATGATGACACAGCTGATATTACATTGGCCTCATGCTGCCTTGTCATCTTCTCAAGCCCTATTGAAAAAAAAGACTAATAACCTGATCATTTTCTCATATCACTTAAAATCATTTCACTTAAGTCTTGGTTTTTCCTGCAAAATGTGCTAAAGATGCAGCAAATAAGCAAAGTCTTTTCACTTTTCTGTTACGCCAGTAGTCAAACTTGCAGCTGCCTGGCAAAGACATGCACACTAATTGTTCCTGTTCAGACTATTACCTTTGATAAATACTTGGAAATGGTGGGTGCTCTTAATATTTTACAAAAGAAAATCTAATTTCATGGTTGTATAATGCATTTATTACAATGTATTTGTATTCCACTATACATGCTTTTTTCTAATCATTTTTGCGACCTCCCCCCCTGCCCCCCTCCCCGTTAAAGCCCCAGATCTGTCCATATGCTCACTTACTGTACACCCACAGAAATGTGATAAACAATTAGATACTGTATCTGCTGCAATAAATTCCCCTCAAAGCCAATAATGCCCGCAGCCAAAGCCTCTACACACTCTTCCCACTACTCCCCATAACTGCTTTTAATCTACACAAACTATTAGGCATTCCATCACCCCCATACCCGCCCACACACAGACACTTCTCCTATAAACACACTCACACCCATGGACATTTTCACGTATTTGCGCAGGCAATGAGATGTTTTGTGTGTGTGTGTGTGTGTGTGTTGTTGTGTGTGTGTGTGTGTGTGTGTGTGTGTGTGTGTGTGTGTGTGTGTGTGTGTGTGTGTGTGTGGTACCTGGTGAGTTAATGACTGCTCTGCCTTGTTGAATGCAGGCCCCAGCTGAGCTGAACACGCGCTCAGCCATCAGCGTCGACATAAATTACATTTATCGCTCTATTATTATTGCTCAATATGGCAGGCCAACAAACTGACACGAAGAGAAAATGTATTTCAGAAACAGAAGCTTGAAATCTCGCTCACAAACTCATAATTTAGGTTATTTTCACTATTAATGCTCCTTTTTTCCTAATCTTTTTTTCAGGAGCAAATAATTTTGAGTTAAATTAAGCGATAAATTGTTTCTCTTTGCAGTCATTTCCCCATAAAATTGACAAGGCAATGCACTCATTTGTGACAAATATTAGCCTATAAAAACTCAAATGCGTTTAAATTTTTTTGCAGCAAAAATATACTAATAAGAACTAGAAAAATATAGTTTATCAATGTTGCAGCAACATTGATGAGAAACTGTTGGCTACACAGTGAGTCCGCGATAATAAATCAACAAACCCTCATAATGGCCTTGTCTGTCTGCTGTTGGAAAGTCTCTGCTCTGAATTAATTGGAACGGCTTTCGCTTTTGCAAGAGTTATTAAAATGGTCATCATAAGTTAAATTCGTTGGCAGTTTGAATCCCTGAAGTTTCTAACGAAAGACTTGAAGCTATAGGCAGAAGTCCCAGCTCCGTTTCAAATGATTTAGATCAATGATTAATGTTCGGATCGTGTGCCATTTCCTTATACCTCGCTTTTAAAGTTAGACCCTTGATTTAATTTAGTTAATAGCCTAATAATAACAATTTACTTAACTGTTTCGTCCAAAACTATGTTCAATATCGGACCCCATTAATCTCATTGGCAGGCAGGTAGCCTGTAGGTGTAATGTACTCACCACCACGAAGAGTCCACCCGAGGCGTCACCAGTAGTAGCAGCAACAGACAGGCACAGTAAATCCTCGAACTGGCACCGGGGTTTTGGCATGAAGAAGACCGGGGTGAGAGTTTGGCTCCCGGAGGACCACAGCTCCGAATCCGGGCAGCCCGGAGGCTCAGAATCCTGTTTAAACCCAGCATGGCTCTGCGCTTTTTACCATGCACCAAAATTTCCCAAACAAATATCAAATTTCAGGGGGGAAAGCCCGGCTTTAACAGACAAGGTTTGATGTGAAGTAGGTTAAGCACCCATTCAGTAGGTAGGCCTCATTATGTAGTGTGTGGCTCCATATTAATAGCGCGACTGTCAAGAGTGTGAAGAGCGCGTTTTCGGTGCCATGTGCGCACCAGACTCTTCACTGAGCACTTCTGGCTGCCGACAGGAGGTTTACCTAACGAGATGAGCAACAAGTGTCCGTTATTTCACCTCTCCGGTCAGCTCCACAAACACGTATCCTAGTTTTGGCTTAGTTCAGATGCAGAGATATGATCCGAATCACAGGTGGAGCCAAAGGTTGGCAGATGTGAGACTCGCTGCAGTTCTGTCAGCTGGGTGAGTCTGTATCTGGGTCGGATGCTCGCACCAGACCTCTCCTTTATCAGTGCGCTGTGGACAGAGTCAGAGCCGAGAGAGGGAGAGAGAGAGAGAGAGAGAGAGAGAGAGAGAGAGAGAGATGAGGGAGGGCTTGCTGCTAACGGCTCCTCTCGCCCATTGGGCAGATGCAGGGGTTACAGAGTTTGACTAGAAGGAGATATTAAAGAGGGATGGATGGAGAAAGGGGGGTTCCTGTGTGTGTGTGTGTGTGTGTGTGTGTGTGTGTGTGTGTGCGCGCGCGCGCGCGTGTGAGGAGTGAAGATGCTGTTAAGGGCTAGACGGTCCTTATGTGATTAGTTCATCTGTAACTACTGACAGAAATTGTTATAATTAAAAAAAAATCCATTTTAAGGATTTCTTTAACATTTCCAAAAAGGTGTTTTTTATTCGTAATGTAAAATGCTGCAAAATGCAATCATTTAGAACTAGAGACCAAATGCCCTTCATGCACCAGTATGTTGGAAATGCAATTGTTAATTGCAGCCACAGATATGTGGATATGGTAATCACACAGCTATTTTATCTAACATACAACAATATGATATATGATGTAGATCTACATCATATTACCTGGATATGTGATCGTACTTACTTCTTCTACTGGACCCCAGGAAGACTAGGTGTGCTTAAGGGCACAGCTAATGGGGATTCTATAATAAACTAAACTTCTACTCATGCTCATGCCAACACCTTTTTACATAATTATGGCAAAACATACTGTAGATCTTAATGTTAACATAAATCTGGGTGAATAAAAATAAGTCTTTTGGCAAAACCTAAACATTTTATATTAATATTAAATAATGAGTGCTGTCCCTGATAAATATATAAAGTAAGTAAATCTATGACATTGTTTAAATAATAATAATAATAAATTATTATTTAAATATTTGTACACCACCTAAAGCACAGAAGAAATGAAAGTCAGAGAAAAAAGGAATGGAAAGGGAATGTGGGACTGGGAGAACAGAGCCAAATCGTCCAGTGGAACAGCACTATGGCTTAAATATGAACCACATGTGTAAGAGAGAGAGTGCTGAGACAGCGCTTGAATATAGCGCGCGCGCACACACACACACACACACACACACACACACACACACACACACACACACACACAGTATTGTCCCTGGAGAGCAACCATCCTTACCTTTTTTTCCCATCCGTGTGTGCATCTTTAGGTTATCTTCATGCTTGGCAGTGAGCTGTCATCCATCATCACATCTCTGATATTTCTCTTTGTCCTTGAATGACTCCTGACAGATTAAAACCTACTTTTAAGTATCCAAAGATCTTTCACAAACTCAAAAAACGATTGCTTGACTTGTCCACAGACACCAATTCACACATATTAGCGTAGACTTGAACTTCTTCATGGAGTTTGTGATATTGGATTAAGAATACCACAGTTGATTCAGCTGACCCAGTAACGCTAACAAACAAGTAAACAAATCGGGAAAATCCCTGTCGGAATTGAAACTATTAGAATTAGCTATAGATGTCGCAAACTGCTATTTCAACGAAAGCTTGAGAAAACAGCTCTAGTGTTTATGCCAAAGCTGCTGTTAAAGCTAAGCTCCTTTTAGAGACATTTGTATTTCTGTTTAGAGCTCGGCAGGCAGGCTGCTGTCAAAATGGGACACACACAGACACACACACACACACACACACTTCTAAAAGTTTTTTCAGGGACAGGCACATTCACAAACACACAGACTACAGTGGGTACAGGTTTGTAGGAGGCCGCGAGGTGAGGCAAAGTAGCTCAGCTCTGGTTAATATGTGTGCACTGCAGCTTAGCTCACAATTTTCTGCTAAATCAAAAGGAATTAGGAAAGCACAAACACGGCTGAGCTATACTCTCTCTCACATGGGGCTGGAGCTGGGACAGACTTTCGTTCTCTCTCTCTCTCTCTTTCAGCCTGTGAACTTGACCCCAGCTTTCTCCTCATAAACAATAACAGAATCAAACGCCTTCTTGTCAGTTGGAGGAAAAGTTTGCCCTGATGTACGAGGTCCAATCTGGCAACCGTCTTCTCAGAGGAAAAGTACTGACAGGGGTTGCTATGTTTAAATGCTGCACTGGGGTGAAGTAGGGATAAAGGTGAGATTTATAGAGGCAGCGATTTTGGACTAATCCAATTGATTTCTGTGTTGATATTATAATCACTCAGGATTATTTCTGAAAGGAAAGTTGCAGGAAGAAAAGGGAATGGGTTGAATGAACCAAGAGCAAGCAAGAGGCATGCGCTGTAAGTGGAAGAGTTGGACTAATGGCCCAGTAATGTGTCCCCTGTGGGGATTATGCTGTGGGCTGTCACCAGTCATGCAGTCCAGGGATGAGCTCAGCATGTATTCCCATCCCCTGGCAGGCTGTGTGCAGAGTTGGACAGCCTGTCGTCAGACCTGGCAGAGTCCCCATACTGATGGGACTCACAGTAGCAAACTCAACACTGGGTGGGTCCCAGGGAACATGAACAAGGGAAGAGACAAAAAGGAGATCAGCTGAAGCAAGTTAAGGAAAGATTGGGTGTGTAAAGCCCCTTGAAGCAAGTGTGTGATATCTGATATTTGGCCATATAAATAAAGTTGACTTGAATTCTGAATTTCTGCGTGTTAAGTAGCCGTGAGGATAAAAGGACCAGGCCTGGCTCTTTGGATAATAATCATCTGAGAATCCAGTAGCATTATCTATAAAGCTAATGAAAGGTCAGAATACAACACAGACCCTAAAAATACATTGTCCTCCAGGGACAGAAAAGCCACAATGTGCATGTGCACAAGTCTGCGCACATGCATGCGTGCAAGCCAGAGAACCAGATCTGTGATAATTTATTGTCCTGTAAATTTAGATCTGCCGACAGAGATGAACTGCCTTGAACAAACACAGCGGCACTGGAACTCCAAAATCTTCTAAAGCGTTTGGCTAGCTCTCAGAGATGGTGTCGGGGCCAGTTGTCAACCATTTCCCCCTGATGCAAAGGGTGCAACGAAAGGCATGTAGAGAGAAAAGTTTGTGCTTGAGCAGATGCAAAACGTCCTTAACTGCTGCTACAGTATGTACCCATCATGGTTGGCCTCTATGGGCTAAGATCTGCGTAATTGTGACCCTTTCTTTCTTTATCCCCAGGGTAGTCATTAATAGATTTTATAGCTCCTGTGAACGCACTAAGTGTCCGTAGATGTGATGGTGATAACTCTATAATAGAATGTTTAGTATGTCGCTGGAGGATGCGGTCATGCTGGACAAATTTGGAGCATGCATACACATGAACGCACACACATAGACACACACACAGACTGGCTTAAGAGCAGGTGATACAGATGACATCAAAGGGATATCTGGGGTAGCATGGCCTCTTTGACGTTTAACACATCTCAGACACTTCTTAGGAGAAAACAGGCACGCTCCACTGGCAATACATAGACTTGGACAATGACACACAGAGAATCGGTCAACAGACAGAAATAATCAGGCATACATCATTCATGTTAGATTGGATAGACTGAGATAAACTTTTATCAGACTGCTTTGATTCCTTTTTCCACTTAGAATATTTACATTTTATAGAGAAATGAAATTTACCTTTATAGATGCTGGTCATTTTTTACAGAACAGTGTCTCCTTGCTCCCTCTAAGTGGAACTGAGTTTGTGCTGAGTGGTTTCCTGTTTGAGTAGGGAACTGTCTGTGTGACGTACACTGCAGGTCATGGGCAGCTGGTCACATGTTGGCTAGCTGAGGTAACACAGTGAACAGTGAATCAGTAAATTGAACTCTGAAAAAGGGAATTTTTTTTCCCGCCTTTCTACTTTTTACACAGTATGAGAAGTGATTTGCCGTGTAAACCAAGATCAGCTACCCATGTTTTTGCAGGAGTTGAGAAAAAAGTGTAATGAAAGCATTATAATTAGTCCATGCCAGGTATGTTTCTCATGTTGGAGGCGGATCCCCACAAGGTTAACCATTTATTTTAGGATTAAGTCATGAGGTGAGGATCTTGTGTGTGCGCAATAGTGTTTTTGAGTTTGTGCTAATGCAAGCAAATATTTGAGTTGTTTTTGTCAGGGTGGCTGCTTGTAATCATTTCAGTCTGTCAGCACAATACTCTCATAATGCCATACAGTCAAAAACTGTAGACTAACAACAGCTCTACTGGCGTTATTCTTTACAAAAAAATAATTTAATGTTTTTCTAGCCTTTCCCAATCTTCCCATTCAAACTCAAAATAGTTGAATGGCAAAGCATGTAGGTGAAAATAAATTGCTAAAGCTGCTTTTCAATATTTTCATATCAACAATGAATCAAATTATTACATTGTGAAAGGGGACGCTCGTAGCGACAAAAATTATCATCCGACTCTGCAGTTCCTCCCATCTCTAGTGTCTTTTTCCTCATTGTTTTAGTTTTACGGCCTTCACCTTCACTGTTTTGGTTTAGTCTTACAGCTCAGGCAGCTGTTCTCAGCAGAAAAGCTATGATAAACCCACTGAACACCTGCCCAGCACCAAATGCAGACAAAGTTAGCGATTAGCTGGTGAACATAGTGTAGTATTTACAATAGCAGCTAAAGAGCCAGATATTTCCCTAATAAATTGTCAGAGATCAAAAACAGAGCTAAAAAGAGAGTGATTGTTGGACTTTAATTCATCAGGTGGCCAGAAACATGACTCAGAATGAATGTTAATGTTGCTCCATGTCTGCTCTATACAATCTGTAAATGTGTAAATGGACCACTTTTTCTTAACACTTTATGAGGTATAAGTCACTGTTGTGTTAACTGCTTGTTGCGCTGCAATCAAGTGGTCAAAAATCTGTGAATGCAGGTTTAACCAAAGGTAGTCTGGATTGATGACAGTTCATTTACTGAATAATCGCTAGAACATCTGTCAAAACTTCGTTCGTTCGGGAAACAAAAATAACCTTTGAGCTAGCAAGCTACATGCTAAAAAATGGGCATGTTCTGAGGAAAATTTGGATCGTGCAACAAGGCAGGCCTGCTTGGTTCTTTCAGGGAATGGTTGTAAAGATTTACAAAGAATATGTTTACTAGGGCTGTGCATTGGCAAGAATCTGGCGATACGATACGTATCACGATACATGGGTCACAATTCAACATATTGCAATATATTTCGATACTGTGCGTAAGGCGATATATTTTTTAAAGTATAATTTTAGAAAAACTAATATTTAAAAAAGACATGATGTGCATAAAAGTCAAAGTCTTAGTGAGCTAATTTTTATATGCTAAAGTAGGCCAAAGTTCAGCCATAGCTACATTGTTAGCTTCTAGCAAAAAGTCAGGCACTGCTAGGCACTGTTAGGCAAGGACATTAGTGGTGTGTCTCAGCATAGCCATCTAGCGGTAGGGGGTTTAAACACAACATAAACGTGAACCACTGGTTTACATGAATATTTTTGCACATAAACTTAAAAAAATAAATAAAATCGATACAGTATTGCTAAATAAAATAGCGCGATACTCAAGTGTATCGGTTTTTTCTTACACCCTTAATGTTTACATCATTTAAAATGTAACTGGGATGTTTTGGGACCGATTGGCGGGGATTTGCTATGGACAAAATCCACAGGGTGATACACTGGTAAGAGCAAATTACGCTAACCATGTATCCAGCTAATTTAAACCGCTCATGTTACTGTATTGTGTGAACAGTTAATTTAATATTGTATGTGGCGTTTTCTTTTGCGATGTGCAAATGTTTCACCAAAACAAGTTCCTTCCCAAGACTATATTGCAGAGCTACCGTCTTTGCGACCAGAGTCTAGCGCCGCCCAAGACAATTGTTAATTGGTTTAAAGAAATTCAAACAACCCAGTGTTTTTTTTCTACTGTCCAGGAGTGTATGTGTGGAGGGGCCAGACCTTACTCTGCAGCGCTGCATAGTAAAGTCTGGCAATGTGAGACTAAATCAAAGGTAACAAGATTCATTTTACAGTATAACAGTTCAAAAAAGGAAAAGAAAAAAGGGTTTGGATTGTGTCCAGAAGGTGATTTTTTTGCATATTGTGAGAGAAGTAAAAAACAATCATTGATGGTCATCAGAGATTGTTAGCCAAATGTTTAATGCAGGTGAAAACTAAACCAGTCTGCAGTGGATGCACACTTTTTCCCCTCAAACGTTTGTCCACATACAGTTTTTGTTGTTCTACAAATTTGTTATTAAACATAACAAGACCAGAGCAAAAGTACTTCCTTAATGGCTCTCTTTGTTACTAATTTGTATATATTTGGAGGTCCATGAAACCCCCAGTTCAGACTGTATTGTGGTGGTTGTGTGACCTGTGACGGAGATGGCATAGAGCTTGTAGTTGAGGTTGCAGGAACCAAGCTGTGAATGTTCTGTGAGCACTCGCTTTCTCACTCGCAACTCTGTAGTGAAAGTTGTATGGGCTACCTGGTGTTTTAGGTTGAATTCTTGAGTGCCGGCCATTATGGCCTTTTGGCAGAAGGCTTTGTGGTGAGGGCTCGAAGTTGTAAGAGAGATCCCTCCACGCCCTGAGTGATGATAGCAGGGTTTAACCGGCTGCAGGTGCGCTTGAGACAGGCCGGTAGGGCCTTTGAAGTGGAAGCCAACTGGGACCCCGGCCCATCTCTGACCAGCAGCCAGCAAAGACACATTCGCTTTCAATTAACACTCTCCCCTCTTTCTCGATCGATGTTTTTTTTTTTCTTTCTGCTCTCTTTTTCAATACTCATCTATGTAAATGTTCAGAAGGGAACAGTCTGAAAACTGTGTTGCAGTAATTACTTACGTTACTAGTTAATGACTATTCTGACCATCTAGTTTGTCTGTTTTTGTGTGAGTGTGTGTGCTCAGTTCTTACTTCACCTCTCACTTTAGGCCTCATGAATCTTCTTGTGTCTCAGGGCCAGGTTGAGCATCCAAAGAACTGCGAGTCCTCATAGCTCTGACACCATGATCTATTGTTTCTGATTTATCTTCATGTGATGAAATCAGGGATCTTCTCACTCTCATGCTCTGTCATCAGAACAGGAGACATCCTGTCTTTGACACTGCTAAACAAGCAAGCTGAGTCATACCAGAACATTTTGTTGTGGCTTATTGGCTGCTTTTATTTGAACACACACACACACACACACACACACACACACACACACACACACACACACACACACACACACACACACACACACTACACGTATGTACAGGCATGCCCACATCTCATTAAAGAGAGTGAAAAAGAGAAATAAATGGCTTTTTCGATGCTAAGCTCCCTGGAGGCAGCTACATCTGGCTCCTGTTAGCCACTAGCGTATAAAAATCAAATGCGGTTTAGTCCCAGGCATTCTGTTCTACACACGCACACACACAGACACACACACAGACACACACACACACACACACACACACATACACACACACACTGGGAGGTAGGACTCCGGCATGGTGGTCACCCCCACCAGTCCCAGTCTCTCCAGTTCCAACACTAGTGAACTCAGCAGACTCAAGGGACTCAGACAGGGACTAGTACTACTGGCACAAATAGTAACAACAACCCATATACAGACTCTACACAAAATATTAAATCCATAAAACCCTGTGGATACCTGTCTGCCGGGCCCCTGCTAATATGTCTGACTGAGAGTGGGGGGTGTCAATAATAGAAAGACTTATAAAAAAGTCTCATAGTTCTGTCTGTAGTAACAAATTGTATTCGGAAAAAAGAGTAAAAATAACCACCACAAAATGTATCATGCAACTGTGAACATAACATAACACATTTCAAAGCATTTCCTACAGCCATGCTAGTGGCACTGTGAGGCTGTGCTTGGAGCTAAAAGGCTGACGTCAGCATGCTAACATGCTGATTTTAAGATGATACAATGTTGTTAGTTTGTCTCATAAACAAAAGTTTTGGACACTATGAAATTTGGCGGGATGGTAGACAAAAAAATCAAGGGATTACCAAAGGATTCCTCATCTGGGGACCATGAATATCTATACTTTTTATGGCACTCTGTCTAAATGTTGAGATATTTCAGTCTAGGCCAAAGTGATGGACGGACCGATATCCCAAGAGCCACTCTGCTAGCATGGCTAAAGAAATCTAATATTCTCTAGTTCCAGGCAGCTTCTACAATGTCAGAATTGTAAGCTTTTCTTTGTCATATATGATAGCAAAATTAATATGTTTGGGTTTTGGTCAAATAAAACAAGCACTGAAATAATGTGAATGCATGCTACTGTTCAAAACAAGGATGCTAAGATGAGTTCATCAACAGGATGTAAGATAGCGTTTACGAGACATAAACAGATACTCATAGACAAACAAGTGACCAGACTATAGCTTCACACCCCAGATGTCCAAACAAATATGCGTACACTACGTGACACATGGCTGTAAAATGAAATTGTGACTCATTTATCAAAATCAAATCAAAAGTCATCATCATCATCATCATCGTTGCTGGCAGAGATGGCAAAAGTACTCACTTCCCGTACTTAAGTAGAAGTACAGATACTTGTGTTAAAAAATACTCTGGTAAAAGTAGAAGTACTGATTTAACTTCTTTACTTAAGTAAAAGTAACAAATTACAGGCTTTGAAATGTACTTAAAGTATAAAAGTAAAAGTAGCCTTGCGAATGACAACCACTTTTTATGCAAAGCTACCTGGACCACACACGTTACTAGAGTAAGATGAGAAACTTCAGTGGACATAAAAACCAGGCTCTTTATATGCCATTGTCTACATTTTAAATGGATGTCTGCCAATCATCACATATATGATTATTGTGACAGAGACTGGGATTCCAGCTTAATAAGATTCTGACTGAGTAGCAAGATATGAATTCAATTGTGATTCTGTGAGAATTCACAGATCCAGTTTCTCTTTTTTAATCGTCCCCTTAACATTTAAAGGAATCTACATGTATGTGTGCTCAAATATTGAAAGAAAATAAAGGATACAATATGAATTACTAAACATAGATTAATTAAAAAGTTCCCCATACTTTTAGAGTTACACAGCACATTGGCCAGGAGTCATACTTGATGCCTCCTAGCCTATCTCAAACATCTCTCTCAGATAAGGCCAGGGATGATTGGGAATGTCTTGCTGCTTGTCTGCCTAATCTCTGGGATCTCTGTTTTCTTCATTTTCAATCATGTCGCCGTCCATACTATAGTGCTAACGTTACCACCATCAAGCTGCAATTATTTGCCGCAAATGAATGCAGAATGCGGCCGAATCTGTCGAGTCGTCTTGTAGTGGTGCGTTACATGCAACGTAGCCTACAGTATATTCCCATCCAATTAGATTGAATTCGGTATTGATCACGTGAAAAATAACGGTAACTCCAGTGAAATTATTAGAAACTTGCTAGTGAGGACTAGATTAGGACCGTATTTAAAGCTGATGCTGGTTTCAAACTTCGCCACCCCCCCAGGTGTGTCTGTAAAACACGGACAACTTCTCTCTTTTGATGCTTGGGAATGACGTTGCGTGTAGCAACGTGAAACCTAGCTAACAGGTGAAGAACACAAACAATTAAATCACTAGCTAACCTACTTTAACTGTGCAGGAACTATAGACCAATACAACAACAGGCTTACATGAACTGACAACATAAGTTATACGACTTAGAGTTCTCAAGGATGCACACACACCATCTCAACTGATTATCCTCCGGACAGCAGTCTCTCTTTTTTTCTCACTTTTTTTTCTGTGGCGTGTCCGCGCTATTCTCCGACATTACAACCTCTTGTACAAAACTAAAGTAACGAGCCAATTTTTAAAATGTAAGGAGTAGAAAGTACCGATATTCGTGTTAAAATGTAAGGAGTAAAAGTAAAAAGTCGCCACAAAAAAAAATAGTAAAGTAAAGTAGAAATATCCGAAAAATCTACTTAAAGTGATGGTTCGAAGTAATTTCATCCTAGGCTGCTTTGCACTTTGACCTCGAGCCAAACACCGCCCCATTAGCTTTTTCCCCTTGTTACAACGTAGGTCGAGTTAGCGTTTTCAGCTAGTTAGCTTAGTGCAGGCGCTAATGGATCCAAAGTTGTATCTCGTAAATAACCCCACTAATAATGCGCGGATTGATACCAAACGTCCACACTAGTACAAATATGTTATTTACTTATAAAACGAGGCATTAGAAAGTTTGTAACTACACCAGAAGTATATTTAAATAACACTTGCCTGATAGATTCTCCTCACGGCTGCTATTGCGCGAGATCCCGCGAGATCCCGCGAGATCACGCACAGAGCACAACATATATTGCCGGAAGAGACTACTGCTAAAGGAGAATCAAGAAGCGAGTGAACACGAACAGCAGAAGCAGCTACTGCAGCAGCGTGAGGCGATAGGACAAGATGCCACACAGTTGTATATATCTTAGCTGCGGTTTAAAAGCTAAAAGTTCCATCCAGAGTCGTTCTATGATCTGCCGTTTCGATACAAAGACCCGGAGCTTCTACAACAGTGGCTTGTCGTTCTCAAAATGGACATCACAACGCCACTCGAGACGCTAAAAAAGAAGCGCTACCGTGTCTGTAGCAGACATTTCCCTCTGGAACAGGTCTTCTCTTCCAGTTGATTTTGGGTACGTTAAAAAATGTCCGTACAACAGCGGGGTTTATTAGTGCAGGATAGTCATCCATTGCTGTGAGACAGCATGCCTCGGAGTTTTCGAGGCATTGGCGAAACACGTCCGACTCCCGACAACACAAACACTCTTCCTCTGTAGCCATGGGCTGACATTGTCCACAGCTACACCACCAGTCGCCTGCACATCTGTTAGGTGTGTCTGGGACCTCCGCGATCTCCGCCGCCTCTTCTGCAGCTCTCCGATTCTCCTCCATTACTTGTAGTTCCTCGTCTGTATATTCAGGCTCAATATATGTTGTGCTCTGTGCGTGATCTCGCGGGATCTCGCGGGATCTCGCGCAATAGCAGCCGTGAGGAGAATCTATCAGGCAAGTGTTATTTAAATATACTTCTGGTGTAGTTACAAACTTTCTAATGCCTCGTTTTAAAAGTAAATAACATATTTGTACTAGTGTGGACGTTTGGTATCAATCCGCGCATTATTAGTGGGGTTATTTACGAGATACAACTTTGGATCCATTAGCGCCTGCACTAAGCTAACTAGCTGAAAACGCTAACTCGACCTACGTTGTAACAAGGGGAAAAAGCTAATGGGGCGGTGTTTGGCTCGAGGTCAAAGTGCAAAGCAGCCTAGGATGAAATTACTCCGAACCATCACTTTAAGTACAGTAACGAAGTATTTGTACTTCGTTACTTCCCATCTCTGGTTGCTGGTAAGAGCTCTCTAAGATTGCTGACACACACTTGAAGCGTGTGCTGTGGGGTCTGTAATTGGTGTGTAATTAGTGTATTGGTTGACAACATCATTAGGAAGAAACTGTTTGTGGTTTTCAGGCAAGCAAATGAAGAAGTAAGTTCTTGTCTAAGACTATCACACTTTTCTCCTCATTAGAGATTGAAGTGTAACATCATTTCTACAATTTTATGGTGTTCTGGTTGTGTCTACGTGTCATAGAGGTCAAAGACAGCTCATCCTGTGTGATCGTCCAAGCCCAGCAGGCATGTCTGAAAAACTCTGCAGCACTGTGAGTGTGTCTCTGGCCTTCAATTTCCTGCCATGTTAAATCCTGGACAGAAGAGCTAGCTTTATTTCAGCTTGGGTGGGATGGACAGCACTTCAATAACTTTTGTGGCGATATTAGCGTGAAATGTCAGCGTAATACCACCAGTACGCAAACATACTCAAAGCTTTTGTCTTGAATGTTTGAGCAATGGCATTATTTGAAGCCTTTTTCACACACACTGCCTTGCATGAAATAGTGACACCAGTTTACCAGCTCCATATAAGTCTTTGTGATTGCCAAGCCCATGTCAAAAAAGCTTCAAGAAACTATCCGCATCCAAATGAAAACATTTTCTTGGTGAAGAACACCAGATTTCACACTATATTTTAACAATAGTTGTGTTGTGGCCGACTGAAGCAGTCCAGTAAAAGCTGGCATATCCTTGGCAGCAGGCTGGCACTTGTCCTGGACTGTCAGAGTGAAATGTTGCCCTTATGTTAGCTCTCAGTAAACTCTACTATCTCTGACTGTGATGGACGGGCCTCTTGTGGTCTTTGGAGATCTAACTTACGCTGCGATACACTGAGGCTGAGATCAGCCTTTGGACTGCTTTAAGGGCCTGGAAGCATCTCCTGGCTTGTTGCTGCCAGGTTTCAGTAGATGGTGAAGATCAGAGAGTTTTCCTTCTTTCGCCCTGTTGCAGTGGTGGAAGAAGTACTCAAATCCTTTACGTAAGAAAAAGTGGCAATAAAACAATGTAAAAAATACTCCATTACAAGTAAAAGTCCTGCATTTAAATTCCAACTACAGTAAAAGTATTATCAGCCTAATGTTTTAAATATGTAAAGTAAAAGTAGTCATTCAGCAGAAAATATATAGTAGTATATATTATATTATTATTGTTAATACTGATGCATCAATGCATATAATGCATCTGTTGTAACTGGTGGAGGTGGAGCTATTTCAACTATTTTACATATTGTAAGTCCATTGGTTCACAACTCAGGGGTCAGCCACTCCAAAGGGTTCCAAGATAAATATGAAGGGTTGCATGATTGACGGGGTAGAATAGAAGAAAAAATTAAGTTCTGCTGCACAAATTTGTTTGAAATATTTTTTATTATTTGCTTTTGGGGGAAATGTTGGATAATTCAACCTCTTTGAGCCACAAAAGATATTTCAGATCTAACCATCGCAGAAGTTTGGAGGGGAAATATCTCTGCTAACAACTTATAGACATCTGAAGGTGATAAGTGGCCCTAAGAAGACACTGCTTTTTTGTTTTATTAAAATTGGCCATTTTAGCTCTGCAGTGCATTGTATTTTATAATCTTATGTGTTTTTAATGTAAATTCTTAATCTAACAAGTAACTAGTAATTTAAGATGTCAAATATATGTAGTCAAAAGTACACTATTTCCCTCTGAAATGTTGTGGAGTTGAAGTATAAAGTAGCATTAAATGGAAATAGGGCTAGGGTTAGGGGGACTCCCCTGGGAGTGTCCTGGTTTACATCTGACCTTCCCCACCAACCCTGATCCTCACACACAAATGTTGCAATGCCTGGGCGTCTTACCATGTGCTTCTAATCCAACTCTGAGGTCCTCTTTGGTGGTCTTCTGTCTCTCCGTTCTCCTACAGCTCTCTCACTCAGTCTCCCTTAGCATCCTGCCGCCTTCACTTAACCCCCACCATCATCCCAAAACTCACTCGATCATCCAGCTCTACCCCAGCACCATCAACAATTCATCCCTTTCTTCTTCCCAGATATAACATTGCTCATGGATGAGCTCTGTTATTGTGCATCAGTTTAAAACAGCAGCTTTTGTGATAATAGTTCATTATTCTGCAAAATTGCAGTTGTCTAAAGAAACACCTTTGAGAAATATGTTTATTTGCTTTCTTGTTGAGAATTAGATTAATCAATACAACTCTTCTGTCGATATGTTGAACACAATCCTGTGGCCAGCAGCTGGTTAGCTTTTCTTGGCACCACTGGAAACAGCTAGCTAAGGATGCAGTTAACAAGTCATTTTCATTATTGATTACTTTTTCGATTTATAGATTCATTATTTTATCAGGAAAATGTCAAGTGAAGCAAAAGAGCCAAATATGTAATTTGCATCCAAAATGCAAATATATTGAATTTACTTTCATACAAGACAAAATGGCATTTTTGTTTATTTTGCCCTGTCTGGATGTTATATGATGTGTTTTAATGTACCCTTTATATTAGCAGTTTTTTCACATGCAAGCCACAGACATAGTTCTGCCGTTTTACAAGGAAATGAAGTAGACATTAAAGAATTTTCAATTATTATTTCCAAGAAATAACTTTATCGAAATAGTTGCAGATCATTTTTTTTGTCAATTGACTAATCAATGAATCAACTAATCTTTACAGCTCTACAGCTAGCCAGGCTCTGTCCAGAGGTAAAACAAATCTGCCTACCAGCATCTCTAAAGTCCACTATTTCAAATATATCTTGTTTGATTAATCTGAAGTATAAACACAACAAGTTGTAGCCTTACGCTGGGTTATGTGTTGGACTATTTCTTGGCCAGGCCAGGGACTTTGTGAGTTTTCCTTTTCATATATTATGGCATCTTCATGTAGTCAGATTGAGCAACAAGAGGAGTTTTTGCACTACAAGATAGCCCAAATGACAGACTGTGACAGAATTTACATGGTGTTGCATAAGCGACAAATTAAAGGTCTTGTAAATCTTGCAGACTGCCTTATCGACCTGCTCTCTGTGGAATTTGAAACAGACGCTTGCTTGCTCTTTCAGTGTGTATGTGTGCATCTGTGCCCTGTAGCAGACTGTTAGCAGGGGAAACACATGTCCACATTAAGCGGTTTCACTGATCAAGCTGATATGACTGGAGATGAAAGAACGGAGCGGGAACTTGTCCCCCCCTCCCGGTGCTGCTGCTGCGAGCTGTCAGTAACAATACTTGCTTAGTCTGCTCATGTTGTCATTAAAACTGTATGCCAATTTAACACTGCTGCTTACAAGGCAGAATAAATTACAAAGGAGATATGATCAGAGTAGATATCATTGATTTGGACGTGGGTGTTTGTGAAGCACATGATATGAATTCAGTTTTCAAGATGAGGAATTTCACAAGGTTTTTATAAATGTCTCCAGAATGAGAACAATGAACAGCAAAGAAAGGGAAGGAGGAGAGCGGAGGAGTGACTGATTGCAGGGCATCAGACCAAATGGGAACCAGAGACTGTGAGATGTCAGAACTACTATAGATTTATACTTTACCTGCTCCCCTGAGATCTGCCACACATTCACCCACTCCGAGCAGAACAAAAGAGGGGGGAGAGAAAAAGTATGGGCACAGAGTCAAAGGTCAAACGGTGCAAGAGGATTAGTAAAAGAGGCCTACAAAGATGAGTAAGAGATGGAGGACCAAAGAGTGAGAGGGCTGGGTCTGAGGAGAAAACAGCAACATCAGCTGGGTCTTATTTAGAGCAACCGTTTGTACTCTGAAAGGAGCCCTGTGCACCCGCATGTACATCTGCCCTCCGCATGTTGGACTGCAATGGGTGGGCTGCCCTTTTCTGCCTTAGCCCTCTCCTCACACTGCCCTATATCTTTGGTCAGACAAGTCTTTGCATACTGAAACTGAAACGGCACTTTCAGGGAAGGTATTGATACTGATACTTCCCCAATGAAAGTCATACTAAGGAAATTAAGTTGCTCTTGGGTAGCGTAACACATTTTGCCCATTCAGAAGAAGATCTGCAGCATCCCTGCTGCATATGCTCAAGCATATAGGCTCCTTGGACTGGCCCTGAACATCAGGAACACACAAGTTCTCCATTAGCCGCCACCGCATGCCACTGATTCCCCTCCAGTAATACACATTGACAATACTGGCCTTGTAACGTGGATCCCTACCTTGGCAGCTTCCTCTGTCCAGAGCTGACTTTTTTTTTTTTTTAAAGATTATGTTTTTGGGCTTTTATAGCCTTTGCTCGAAGACAGGAAATGGAAGGGGGGGGGCAACGTGCAGCAATGGGCGGTGGGTCAGACTCGAACCTACAGCCACCGTGAAGGACTCAGCCTACATGGGGCGCACACTCTACTGGGTGAGCTAGATGTCGCCCACCAGAGCTGAGATTTAGAAATACATCATCATGTCAGCTGTGCCGGTGAGGCCTTTGCAAAACTCAGGAGTGTTTGAGACCTGGGACTTACACGTGAGAAAGGTTGTTCTTCCAACTCTACTGTATGGAACAGAGACCTAGGCCACAGGTAGTAGACACATCAGAGTACTACCAGAAGGGAAGTCTCTGGGATACTTACATCAGGCTTCACAAAAAATATTTAACAACTGTCTAAATGAATATGAATATGCACATACAATTCAATGCATTTAATTTACTAGGCTTTGCTCAATAGCTCCTTCCTCATATTGTGGTGGACGACATTAGTGGCCAATATCCACATTAAATAAGAAAAGTCAGTATCCTGGTTTACTATATCCAAGACATTCCAGTGCTGGTATGCTATTTCTTCGAGCCACTGGCCAGTGGGCAACTTACCTCCACCCAAATACGGCCCTTGTCTGATGGACGCGGTTGTCCCACCACAGGCAGCTTGTTGAGATTGCTGCATGAAACCACCAAGTGTAATTGACAGACACACATGACAGCTAACAGACCAAGGAGCTGCTAACTGCTACTTTGACTGGAAGCTTGTCTGAGTTAAAGCCCCTCACCCCCTCCATGTACCTCAGACCCTGATCCAAACCTAACTCCTATATGTATAAATAGATATATATATAAATCACAGCCAGCCAGGCGATTTCTGACTCCTGACATTTGTTTCTTTTCACTGGCCAGCTGATCTCTCGCTTGCCTATCTCTCGCACTTTCTCCCGATCTCTGCCTCTCCTGCTCCCTCTCAACCCGCGGTGAGTTAACTCACATTTTAAGAAAGATGCGAGTGTGGGTGTGCCTCACCTGTGCAGAGTTAACTCTGAGCAGCTGATACATCTCTTAGGTTAAGCCTCCTAGCCTCACATACAAGGTCTCTCCTAAACACAGCTGTAAAATCTTTATGGCTATGTCAACCAAACGTTAACATCAAACCTGCTCAAAGGCTGCATCAGCTGATTGTAGATCGGCTGCACAGAGATTACTTGCTTGATATTCTCGGATAATCTTCTGCAGATATCTGACAAGAGCGAGCACATAGATTTATCATCTATGGGAATTTGTGGATATAATAGCGTGCAAGCAGTTTGACATGACATGAGCAGGTGTGTGTGTGTGTATGTGTGTGTGTGTGTGTGTGTGTGTGTGTGTGTGTGTGTGTGTGTGTGTGTGTGTGTACTTATGGCGGTTACTCAATGGTGGTGGTATATACCAGCTAACTGGCTTTATCTAAGAGGTATTAAAAGGTCACATGGACTGCCAGACTGTATGTAGGTATGACTGTTCAAGGAGAAGCATATCCAGATGTGTGCTAGTATGCATGCGTGCGGAGGCCTAATGGCCCACAGTGACTTTCTCTGATCACATACACAACACAGCAAAAGAACACATGAAAGCTCTGTCAAAAGAAACTCCTCAGGCTCCCTCACAGGAAGACCTTATTACAGCGTGTGCATCGATAAAAATGGCCCCCCCATCTGCCCTGTGGCTTCCGATAGCCATCTCCTCCCCTCAGTTGGTTCCTACTCAAGCTTCTCAGGTCCGACTGTACAACTGGCCCCTAGAGAAACAACATAATGGAGTTAAGGACTCTGTTTATGCTCCAGATAATACACATTTAAACGCACTTAATGCCAGATTCCCTTTATTGCTGGTAGGCACACACATATTAGCATGCTGTGTTTTAAATGTGTTCAGTAATGGCAAAATAGCTGCACCCTTTGTGTGTGTTTGTGTGTCTGTGGGAGGGAGCAGATTTAATCATGTCATATGGTCACACTAAAGTAAGAGAGGCCAGGGGATTCTGTTTGGTTTGTCACAAAAATAACTATTATTATTAATGTACGGTGTGAGAATACAGACCATCTTTTGGGGGCAAATTCTATTTTTTAAAACTTTTTAACAGCAATATTTTGGTGATTAAAAGCTGCAGGTAAAACAGACAATATAGGATAGCTCTTTTTCCTTCCTTCCTTCCCAAGGCTATTTTGCAGAGGCACCGTACCTGCGTCCGGCCATGTGTCACATGGCTTAACGACAATTGTTATTGGTTTAAAGAAATGACAATAAACCAGAGCATGTTTTTCTCCTATTCCAGAATGTTGTGTGGACTAGCCAGACCTTCCTCTGCAGCGCTATGGATCTGGCAATGCGAGACTACTATGTTACAAATTACAAGCAATAAAACACTGTACAGAAAGGTACATCTATGTACTGTATGTTACAATATTACTATTTTCGAAAGCAAAAAGTATAATTTAAGAAGAAATAGGACAAAATTAAGCAGTATGAGCATTATTAAAAGGTGCATCATCCGGAAAGTAGTACATGCAATTAAAACAGCAGGAATAGCAGTTAACAATGGGGGATTGAGTTTGAGATATTTGACAACTATGCATGATAATAATCTTTGTCACTGTCCAGCAATAAGACAGGAGTTGTATAGACTTGTGGCCACAAGGAGAAAGGATCTCCTGTGGCATTCAGTGGTGCACCTTAGTGGTAACAGTCTGTTGCTGAAGGTGCTCTTGTGTTCATCCAGAAAGCTATAAAGGAGGTTAGAATTATTGCCCATGGTAGCTTGAGCATTGATGTTGCAGAAACATCATTAATGCTCCCTCTCTGTCCTCAAAAAACATCAGTCATATAGTTTTTAATAGCAGCCCCATTTCACAGTTAATCATGGGCTTAACAGTTTTAGGAGAGCATGACTTAAATGTGCATGATGCAGTGTAACATGCCTTTGTGCATGTTACACTGCATCTAACACATAATGATGCAATACTATGATGTCTTGTTACCCTGGGAGTTGAACTGAGAACCTCTTTTTTCCCCTTGCAGTTGGAGCAATCTCATCATGACATTATAATATAGATGAATGGCCCTGACCTGGCAGACTCTGCTCCATCACTGCTAATGGAAGAGAAAATTCATACTTCACTGCTTATGCAACTTTGCTGGCAAACCAGTCTGAATTACAAGGCCATGCACCAAGAAAGGCTTTCTTCTTTTTTATTGATCGGCCTTAATGCAGTACTCACATGACAGTGATTGATACAATATGCCACATGTGTTGGTGCCACAAGTGGTAGAGTGATAACTTTCACCCTCCCTAGAGCTGTCTCTCTTGACCCTATCGTTTCAGTAGCTCTAATTAGCCTCAGGATCAGCCTTGATCCCCACTTGACCTGAAAACCTCAATAAATCAAACTCCTCTGGACTGGCAGCTCATTGGTACAGTACAGCATTTGGCCAAATACACCTCACAATACAACAGGAAATGGTGGAGTAATTCAGATGTCAGATGCTGTCGTTTGAGGTTTTGGTTTGAGCTTGTTTGGCTCAAATTCAACATTTAATTTTTGAGCACAGTCCAGCGGAGGAGTCTTAATGATAATTTACTTTATCTAGTCTACAAATGCTGAGTGAGGGAACCACTTAGAATAAAGCCTCTGCCGTTATACTGAGTTTACATAGTGAAGTCTGACCCTGTTGTCAGTGTGTCTAACTATGAACAACAAACAGCCCAGAGGGAGAAAAACTAGCTACAGTTAAAGTGCATGACACGCTCACACCTACATGCACGGACAACATTATGTGGAGCGGTCCCTCTCGCTGTGAGGGATAAACACCCCGTCGTGTGGTCGTGGAGGTTGTGTGTGTGTGTGTGTTAGGGAATGTGTGATGGAGGGATTACAGACGAGCTTCTTTCATTAGGAAAAAACAAACACCAACACAGGCAGAATGGTAGTAAAGCTTCAATGTTTAGTGTTTGCGGTGGGTGGAATGGGTTTGTAGCCTGCTGTCTATTCCTATTAAGAAGATGGCTACCATATCATTAATTAAAAGGAAAGTATATCAATGTATCACCTTCTCTCTCGTTCTGCCTCTCAGCCAGTAAATTGTGTTGATAGTCTCTGTGGTGGGCTTTACATTCTCAGTTAGTTCCGCTGTGTGATCATGCCGGTGGTCGGTCCATCTTTATCCTCGTGGGAAAAGTCTCCACCCAAATCCACTTCCATCCATCCATCCCTTTTATCTCCTCTTCTTCTATCTGGAACATTGCTCTATTTTGTTCACCTGTCATACTCCACCTTTTCCCTGAATGACGCATGTTGGGTCCAACTTCTGGCAGGGTGCAACACCATTCCTTCTGGCGAACATCGCTGGGATATATGCTTCTGAACTTACCCACTGGGATGTTTCACAAGAGGCCAGCTGGGAACTCGGAGGGAGCCAAGAGGAAGGTGAAGGGGGTGGAAGGAGAGGAGAAGATAGGAGATAGAGATGATATGGGTAACACATTGAAGAGAATTAAATAAGTGAAGGTTCTAGTTTGTGTGTGAGACAGTTATTTAATCAATCAATCAAACTTTATGTCTATAGCACATTTCATACAAGTTAATGTAACACAATGTGCTTTGTACAAAAGCGACATAAAATAATACTTTGTTCAATTATACAGAGTAAAATATACAAAACATATATCGAACACGCACGTGCACACACACACACACACACACACACAAACCAAAGATCAACAGTGAACAGCGACAAACTCATTATTCATAGACTTTTGTGAAAAGTAAGGTTTTTAGCCGTTTTTTAAAAGTGTTCATTGTGGAAGCTTCTCTCAGTTCCACTGGCAGGGTGTTCCATATCATTGGGGCATAGACACAGAGAGCAGCCTCCCCTGCTCTCGAGTTACAGCGAGGGGTGATTAAGAGATCGCTGCCTGTGGATCTGAGGGTTCTCGCTGGTTCATATCTAACGAGCATGTCTCTAATATACTGAGGTGCATTGAGAGCTTTATATACTAGGAGCAGAATCTTAAAGTAAATTCTAGCCTTGACTGGGAGCCATAGTCAAAGTCTAATGACAGGTGTAATATGTTCAAACGTCTTTGTTCCTGTCAGAACACATGCAGCCACATTTTGAATTAATTGTAGTCGCTGCACAGCTGATTTCGAGACGCCGGTGAACAGACTGTTACAGTAATCTAATCTACTTGTTATAAATGCGTGAATCAAATTTTCAGAGTCTGCTTTTGACAGAAAGCCCCTTAATTTAGGAATATTTTTAAAATGGTAGAAAGCTGATTTTGTGACTTGATTGATATGACGCTTAAAGTTTAAATCACCGTCTAATATTACACCCAGATTTCTGGCTTCGCTTTTGCTCTCCAGAGACAGAGAACTGAGATGAGCCGCAATTTTCTGTCTCTGAGCCTTAGCATCAAAGATAAGTATTTCTGTTTTATCCTTATTTAGTTGTAGGAAGTTCTCTGACATCCACATATTGATATCATAAATACAATTATTGAGGGAGTGTATGGGATGCACATATTGAGAGAAATGTTGGGAAGACTCTAGAAGGATGATTGTGAGGTGCATACACTTTGCTTCATTTTGTTCTCATAAATGTATAATGGCAGTCAAAAGTATTTTAAAGCTCTAGAGACTTAATTGAAAATTAATTTCAAATGTAGTACAATTAGAAAAAATAAACATTTTGAAAGAGTGAATTTAAAAAAATTGTGACAATTACTGTATAACTAGTATTACTGTACTAAGCACCTGTAGCAGTCAACATATCTTGCATTTGATACTATTTATTTTAATATAGCATGTCCTTTATTGGCTTACCTTTTCTGTGCACCTGCATTTAATTCAGCACTAATTAGGAGTGCCATTAGAATGTGAAAGCTTGCCATTCCTTAATACAAAGATTTGGGTATTTGTTGTAACACTACATTAATACACTCACCAGTCATTAGTATGTGGAGAAAGTGCTCAACTGAAAAATGGCAATATATGCTCTCACTGGAAAAAACAACAGAAAAACTACTGTGAGTTATATTACAAATAGGATAACTAGAAAACAACAAATGTTTGCCCAATCTCAATGTTAAAAACATAGACAGTCAGTTTTAATCCAAACATTTGAATATCTACAATCCAAAACAAAAGATCTGGAATAAATACTGTCATTGTCAAACTGTGAGAGAAAGGTGTTGATTGGACTCTAGTTTGTGCAGTCAATTGAATTAAAGTGTGTTACAAATGCTTATCCTTGCTCTTATTTAAATACACAAAATGCCAAAAGATTTTTTTTTCAACATTAAGCCTAACCCTAAATTTAAATATATATATATATATATATATATATATATATATATATATTTCAAGACTTTTATTTTGGTTTGCATTATGTTTACTTTCATTTCAATTAAAAAACTAAAAACTAAAAAGTCATTCTTTTCATAAATATCTACTTTATGCCTATCCCTCACATAAATAGTGTTAAAATATCAGGTGTTCAAAAAAAGTTTTCTTCATCAGCGTTATCTCTATAAATTAATTTATTCCAGAGGATTAGACACAGTTGAGGACCAGCCTTATATCCTCTCTTATTCCTTCCAGATAAAACACATTTTCTCCTTTTCTTTTTGTCCATATGTGGCTGGAGCTGAGTGCATGTGTGCACAGTACGTTTGGGAGTAACTGTTTGCTACAAGCGTTATGATGCACATGCTGCAAATCTGCTAAAGTTTATGAACATTTGGGTTACATCACCCAGCCAGTGATACTGACTACATTGCACACTCTATGTAAGTATACCTTTCCAAGTTATGTCGTGTGTATATTACTGGGAAGAGATGAGATATGTTTTATTTTAGTATCACAATGTTTTCTGCACATTCTGAACTAAAGCCAGACCGATACCGGATTTTTTAGGCCAATAGTGATCTATATTTGGGAGTTTAAAAATTCAGATAACTATAGGGGCTGAAAGAAATTGTTTTAAACAAATACATAACATCTCACACAGTAACAACATCCCTTAGATTTTTGTTTTAAATTGTGACCAAGATAAATACTGAACAGATTATTTTGCAACACAGTGCGAAGAAAAAACCCATCACATATAGGCTACATAATTCTTTTTAGTATAATTTAGCAAGCTGTGATCATACAACATCATCATCCTCTGGGCATGTCATTTCTATTCAGTTTGCTTTATGAGTCAGATCAACAAATTTAGATCATGGCTAAATACTGCCACCTACTGACATACAGCAGGACATGAAAATGGACAACCTAAACAAACGTAGTGGTCACACAAAAAAACAGAAAGGTCTCATGTAGATCAAATAATTACTTGACAAATCTATATATGAATATATATTTTTTACTTATAAAAACCCTTTTTTGTGAGCATCACAGAGACATTTTTATAAACGATCTCAACCTCGTTTGTCTTTCCTGTACTGCGATGTCTTGTAACTTATCGAGTGACATATACACCAACACTGATATAGCTGCAATACACACTGACAACAACTCAACAGTCATACAAAGCCAATAACTTTCTGTCCAGCATTTTACAAGCATATATAGTTTCCTGATGAGATTTCTGTCATGGTGGCTTTCAGTGTAAGGAAGGAAATCTATTTAATTCATTGTTTCACGATGTAAGGATACACTTGGAACTTTTTAAAGGATTTTGTGAAGCCTTCCATGAGATTCACCTCTATATACGTAATACTAAAATATGCATGGCTATCCAGTGATGCAATCTCATTAGTGTAGCAAGTTTATTACCTCGTCTCATACCCATTAAGGGTCAAACAGGCCCCATATAAGAGGATAGATTGCATCTCAGATGACCTTCCTTTCTGTCTGTCCCCTGTACACACACACACACACACACACACACACACACACACACGTTGGTTGCTCAGTGGGGTATTCCTCTGATAGACCTAATGGTCTCTAGTGTTCAAAAGATAGAGGCCTAACTCATTCTGACAGGACAGATTAACACACAGGCCTCAAACACGAGTGGACCAAGTCAAAGGTCAATACACACAGAGAGAGATGTAAACTGTGTGTGTGCGTGTGTGTGTGTGTGTGTGTGTGTGTGTGTGTGTGTGTGTGTGTGTGTGTGCGTGCATGCGTGTTTGAGAGTCAAAGATTGAGCTACACAACCCATTTTCTCGAGGATTTAGGAAGTCAGCCTCGAGCTTTCATGAAATAGTATGAAGTTTCTGACTACTTTTATATGTAATAGGCAGTGATGGAGAACCCAAGTCCTGGACTTGGACTTGAGTCGCTATTCTCTGGACTTGTGACTCGAGCTCAGGTATTGGTGACTCGACTCGGACTCTTCTTTGATGACTCAGACTTGGACTTGAACACTGGGGACTCAAGGCTTGACTCGGATTAGTTGGTGACTCGCCTGCACTACATTGTCGGCCCATAATTCACCAAGTATCAATAAAAACCACCTTTAAGCATATTCTTGTAGTCTTCAAGTATTGACAATGTTGACTGTGCTGAATGTGCTCAAAGATCATTTGACACACAAAACGCTAAACAGATTTAGATTACATTCACGTTGCATATAAAAAATCAGACATGATATTTTTGCATGTGTTGAGAAAAGAGTGGGCTATATACTGTATGTTATTACTGTAGGCCGGGTTGCCTCAGTGGTAGAGCAGGCACACATATACTGAGAGGTTTATGCCTCCACGCAGAGGTCTAAGGTTCGAATCCAACCTGTGACAATTTGCTGTATGTCTTCCCCCTCTCTCTCCACTTTTTCACCTAGCTGTCCTGTCAAAAATTAAAGGCGGAAAAGCCCCCAAAAAAAAAAAAAAAAAAGGAATACATGTGTGACCCAAACAAAACATTATTTGCGGCAGAAATCAACTTCACTAAGAGTTAAGACCAATAACAGTCTGTGTTTCAGGATGTTTTTACTGTATAGGCAACTTTCTCTTTATTTGCTACCATTTCAAAATAATGTTTGTCTCCTGAGCAGCAAGCTTGAGGACAGACGATAAGATGGGTGAAAGGAAATGTGTAGAGATGTACTATTTATTTGAAAGAAATTAGATGACAAACTGGTAAAGCTATTTTTACGTATGCATAAAACGTTAATAGGAAAATACACGAGGTTTACACTCCGGTTCAGTGGGTGGCGGTAATGCTACGAGCTGGCCTCGCAGCCGTCATTACACCATGCATTACACAGACGAAGAAGTAGAGGAAGGAGAAGGCGAAAAAGACGAAAGCGTTTGTATATCTTCTGACCATCTGACAGTTTATTTGTTACCGATTGAGGGGATAGCTAATACTTCATGTCAGACTTGTGTATGAGGTAAGATAAGCCTTTAATTACGTAGAGTATTTAACTAGCTACGTTACTACAGCTCAAGTTATGTAGAATAAGGACATTCAGTTGCGGCTTGCCAGCTAACGTTATTATTATTATTATTATTATTATTATTATTATTATTATTATAATGTTGTAGCTACGGTCACGCTGAAACTACCAACAACCCATTGTTTTACTGCAAGTTACTTAACTTTCTCTATTGAATAATTAATATGAAATAATAACTAACATTAGCTTGGTAATGTAACAATAGCTAACTACATGGTTGTAACTCAACTCTGAGTGCTAACAGACTAGCCTGGATTATACTTTTCTTGTCTTTTTATTGAACATTGTGAACAGACAGACGTTCCGCAGGTCAGGCATTCTTATATAATTAAAGATTCCAGTGTGTTAAAAAAGTAGATACCAATCAAATGAAATATGAAGAAGCAAATAAATTAAATAAAACAAACAGGTTATCTAGAAATAATAAATAAACAATAGCATCAATAGAGTCAATATCCCATCATCGTGGGCCACAGAATTTTTATTTTTTTAAATAAGCGTTCGCTTTTTTCATTTGTCATACGACTTAATGTATCCATGTACAAATTGAATTCAACCAAAATGTTAAGGTTTGGGAAGGACTAAGAGAATCTTGCCTTGTGTATGTGAAATGTACCAACTATAAGTATCAGAGTTGTACATTCCCTCAGGATAATGCATTCAAGTAGATGTCTGAACAGAAAATATGATAATCTTTTATTTATGTCTTAATATTTTTATGTTTGCAGGAATGGATGCTGTTCACCCTTTTGAAACACTGCACGGCAACGGTGATCATGATGGCGTTGAGGTCACCTCCTGGGTGTCGGTGTGTCCAAGAGGCCTCTGGAAAGTCCAGCAAAAGCTGACACACAAAGGGAGTCGACAGACCGTCTCTTATTCTGGAGATGATGCATGTATGATGCGTTTCTGTTACTTTCTTCCTTAATATAAATTATCAATTTTCAGTCCATATTTGTACAATTGAAATGCATTATCTAGAAATATAGCTCACATAATGTCCCTTTGTCTCTTCTAGCATGTTCATCCAGTTACTGTCCAAGGTTGGGTTCACTGTGTCGAGTCCGAGTGCGGCTCAAAGCTAACATGGATAAGGCAGAGAGTTTAGCATCTGAAAAGAGAAATGAGAAGCTGCCAGTCCAACCTGACCAATCAGTGACTGAGGTTACAGAGGCCACAGCCTTCCCAAGGTGTCAGGACTCTGTGCTGCAGGTCCCACTGGGGGACTGGACAACACTGAGGCTAGGCGAGGGTCAGTGCGATATCACAGAAGCATGTGTGGAGGGGATGAGAGCGAGAGAGAAATGTGAGGTAAGGGTGAAGAGAGGCCTTGAATAATAATTCAATTCATTGCATGCCAACTTTTGGTTAGAGTAAAAACTGACAAAATCCATCACTATAATCATTATGGTTTTTGGTTTACATATGTAAAGAGTATATGACATTTGCAATATTGTGACAGTATATCGACAGATTAGATGCACTGGTGAATGAGGGTTTTCCCCCTGAATAGTGTTTGGGGTAAATGATCTAAGTTGGGTGAACTTTTAAGTAGGCCTTTTTATGACATGGCCATGCCAGATTATGCTATCAGGTCACCTCAATGCCTGAAAATGAAAACATTGGAAATATTATTACTAATATTTTAATGAGGTCAAATATAAATTGGGTCCCAATTTGCCAGTGCTCCCTAACATTAAAACCATAAATATGAATATGGATTCCAGACTTTATAAAAATATTTTCCAGCATGTGAAAGTATACAGCCAGTCTAATCATCCTGTTTTGCTTCTAAGGTACTGATTTCTCCTGTGGGAAATGGACCAGATGTCTCAGTTTCCCATCCCGATGAGGAAAACCTGCCTTTATGTGCCACAATTGAACTCAAATCTTTCACACCAGGCAAGGAATCCTGGGAGATGTCTCCTGGTGACAAGTGGCAGTGGGTGAAGTCACACAAAGTGAGGGGAGGAGTAAGATTCAGGAGTGGGGATGTGTGGGGAGCAGCAGACAGCTACAGCCGGGCCCTCAAACTTCTCATCACTCTCCATAGCCATGTTAGAGAGGTGGAGAAAAAAGAGGAAGAAGCAGAGGAGCTGAAAGACACAAAAAGTGGTGATGAAACAAAACAACTTCCTTCAGCTAATGAGTTTAAAACCATTAAATCAGAGCTCTACTCAAACATGTCCTTGTGCCAGCTCAAACTGAAACAACCACAGCGGGCTAAGGCCAGTGCGGCTAAAGCTACTCAGCTGGAACTGGGTGGCGCTAAAGCCTGGTACCGGATGGGCCAAGCCTGCCAGATGTTGAATGAGCTGGAGGAAGCACGGCAGGCGTTTAGGAAACTGCTGGAGCTACAGCCAGAATCCCCTGCTGCTTTGAAGGCACTTAAAGACATAGCAAGTAAAGAGAAAGAGAGAAATGCACAGTTGGGACTTAGACTCAGCAAAATGTTCAGCTGAAGATTACATATTATCAGTTTATTATAGAATGTTATCTGTAGAATGGTATGTTTCTTCTCATGACATGAGTCACCGTTAAATGGAAATACATCTACTGCCACTACCTGAGCTCAAAAGTAAAGCCATTAATCAGTGAATGCATGTTTTTCTCCCAACTCTATGCTGCTTGTGTATGAGATGCCTGAATGTAACTTCAAAGTAAAAACCACATGTCAAAAACTTATTTTGGAGCAATTTGTGAACTTTTCTAGGAATAAGTTGTGCATGAGATCACGGTGGTATTCTCTCTGTGCAATACATTAAATAAACTCTAAAAAAATATAAATGTAGTTCTTCTAATCGACCAGTAGGTGTCAGGCTTTGTCAGTCAACCCCACAATGTCAGTGGTCTTTCCACACCGGTACCCGGGTACCAAGTGTGTTCAGTCAAAATGCCGAAACCCGGGATCGAACCAGGGACCTTTAGATCTTCAGTCTAACGCTCTCCCAACTGAGCTATTTCGGCGTACCGTAGTTGAAATATATTAACATGTAAAAGAAAAGATCCATCCATCTTTTACATGTGGTGCAAATTATGTAGACAACGTGGTGGTTATGTCCTCACAGGACGGAAACTCGCCGAGCTTGGTATCTTGTTCATGTTTAAAACGTACCAATATAACGTAAAATACAATAAAATCAGTGTTGTTTTCTCAATCTGACCGGGGATCTGTTACAAATTAATTCCACTCTTTCAATCTCAACTCGTTCTTAGAAAACTGATCTTGAATCAGTACGATGTAAACAACCTGCTCTATGCCCACCCACCTTTACCATTAGCAAATCTACACAGTGCATGCGGCCTTCTCCCAATCATTACATGTTCAGTCATCATACTGACTTATAAAACACACAATCACGAGACTTCATTTTTTGTGAACAACTTTTATTTTATTCTGATTACCTCCAGCACCCCTACTTCCCGCGCCTATGTATACTGAGTAGTGTAACGGTGAGTGTCCATCTGTGGACTTATGGTAGCCTAGTGCACAAAGGATGGAACGACCACACATGACTAACATTACTTTGGTTCTCTCCTTTTCTGGAGCTGGTATCAAATTAAACTACAAGCATTTAGATCTACAGTTATTATATTATTTTTCTTTTTGAGTTTCACAAAAGACAAATATAAAATACATTTTCACATTACAATGCTATAGTCTTTTTCTATACATTATAGGATGAAATAAACGTGATCGTATGTACGATCTTTTATATTTTTATAAGTGGATTAA
Organism: Perca fluviatilis; assembly: GCF_010015445.1. Taxonomy (NCBI): domain Eukaryota; kingdom Metazoa; phylum Chordata; class Actinopteri; order Perciformes; family Percidae; genus Perca; species Perca fluviatilis. The sequence continues at coordinate 20,324,399 of NC_053116.1, read as the reverse complement.
GAGTGATAGGCTTACTTTATTGAGCCTGTATGGGGAAATAATTTATTTTTTCACTCTGTTGTTAGTTTTTACACACATTACAACATACCCAATTGATTGGATTAAATAAAGGTGGCTACGCACAAAAGAGAATCTTGACAGTCTTCGTCTTTGTTTTTGTCATGTAAGCAACAAAAACAAATACTTCAACCTAATTCTTGAATATGGGTTCCATGTGAAAGAGGTCCTTTATATCACCTAAGTCAGTGTTCAAGTTATTTATGTAGTTATGTAATATGTAAAAAAGAAAATGAAGATGGTTTTGAGAAAAGATGATTTATTTGGCTATTCTCACCAGGCCCCACAAAGCCAGATGCACAAAGAACAAGCTGCACTTGAAAATGAAGTTCTTAGTTTACAGGTAGGCCTACCACATGACAAACCATTGATGACACATGTAATTAATCCTTTCTATTGCCTCAAATTTTAACATCCGTGCCTGAAATGGGCCAGTACTCACCAGTACTGAGCATCGGCACTTCTGATTTTTGTCCAAATGAGTACCCTACTTCTAATTTTTATTATATAATATAAATATATCCAAGACACATGCCATGATCATGTCATGCAACTTCTGAATTAGGGTACGGGCACCTTTTTTTGGCCCAATTCAGGTTTAACATAGTGTTTTTTTTAACAACAATTCTTCCTGTTGTCAGTTCCTCTTAGACTTGTGTGACTTTGTGTTGTCAGTGTGTGTCTGGGCTGCTGACAGCTGTCTCCATGCATCCACAATGAGCACCAGCGGTATGATGATCCACAGCACGTTCATGAACACAAAGTAGAACCAGAAGTAGATTGGGTGTCCCAACTCACTGTGAGCATAACCATCTCTGTGCTCTGTGTAGAAGTAAAGCACTGCTCCATACAGCTGGCCTGGAATCAAATTATGTAATAAGACCCATTATGTAAATATGACAAACAACAATTTATTAGATTCTGAAAACCTGCTGATGATTTTTGTAGTAATTACACCATTTTACTGTACCTAATGAAATGATGAGCTGCAGAACAAATCTGTAGGGCTTGTTAGTTAAGAAGGCGAACACAGCCCAAAAGCTGAAAGGTCCCCATAACCATGCAGTCACAGTCTCCATACAGACAGTGAAGTTATCCGCTCTAGAAATATGCAGGGTCAAATTAGTAACATCTTTATTTTTTATGCAAATGTTCAACATAGTTCTGTGCAAAGATGAACTCACATTACATATCGACTGTCTCCTTTTGAGTACTCTTTCCCTGTAAGAGAAAAATATAAAACATAATGACTATTATAGACTGCACCATCACAGTTTATACACTTTTCTAAACATGTTTTTTCTTGTTTGTACTCACACAGCTGTGACAGGAAGCTCTGGTCTCCTGGAATAATATCATAGTACAGTGAGAACCATCCCTCAATGACGCCATGGATGAAACCACAAACGGCAAACCAGCACACAGCCAGACGCCTCCATGTCCCCACCCTGCCAGTGGTCCCTTTCTGGCCCGTGATCAGCCAGGTCACAAGCAGAAACACCCCAGACACAGAAAACAGGAACGCCAGAATCTCTGACATAGATCGGTCATTGGCCACATACGTGGGAATCAAAAGGTCCCGTGGCCAGTAGGGATGAAGAACTCCAGTTGCTGAATCCATCATCTGTTTCAAGAAAGGATGGTCAACACTCTTCATCCGTAGTTCTAAAATTGATTGATTTCAACAATGTGTTATTAAAGATAATGCACATAAGTCAGTTTAATTCATACATGAGCACTCTATGCATTGTAGCCTACTACGCTGTACAGCACTTGCACAGACAGAGTCTATTAAACGTTAGTCATTTATCCCAAATTTACAAACTGTTATCAGAGTTAAAGTTTTATTCAAGGAGCTTATAGCAGACAAAAGCAATAAGGTTTTTTATTTCTTACCGGTGATGCTACTAAAATGGGTGTCCCGCCACACAGAGTTTAACCTCTGTATTAAATAAAAAGTATTAGATAAATTACAAAAATATGAATACCTTAAAGATCCAATAGTCCAAAGCTCTCTAACTGCATGCCATATCAGTGCAGATAAACTCAAAACCGGAACTCAATTCACTAGAGCAAGGGGCGGTTACTTGTGATTACAAGGACCAATCATACGTCCGTATGCATAGAGCTAGCAGCACATGCGATCTGCTGGCCCGTTGATTGGCTTTTCATCTCGGAACATGAACTTTGTCGTTGGCAACCACCAATGTAAATGTGTCTCTTACTCCAAAATACCGTCCCCTCTCTTCATGTAATATTTCAACAGTTGGTGAGGGGTGAATTACGGCACTTTAAGATATTGCATTTCAACATAAATGCTTACAAGTAATTTCACTTTGACGTGGCTGTACGAGAAATAGGCCTAGCACTAAGCAGAAATAAGTGAATGCAAGATTTCTGAAGACATGACACGATACGTTTTGATATGCTGTGATAATTTGATATGTAGCCTATGTTATTGATATGACAACATCATATCAATTAAGGACAAGAATATTGAAATCGCCCAAACAGCCTGAAAACAGACTAAACCCCTCCTCGAAACAAAATAACACAGGCAGTCACTGAACATGAGAAACATCGAAATTAGCAATTGTTAGCATTAGCTGGGTGCTACACTGATTAAGTTCTTTACATTTCTTCATTGTCATTTGCTATTTTTACTCAAAATGTTGCAGTATATTCATGGTGGTGTATTCTTATCCTTTGTTAGAACTAAATAAAAATTGTCCTCCCAAGCCGTGTCAGGGAATTCAACCCTGCCGTGACCCGGATTCGAACCGGGGTTGCTGCGGCCACAACGCAGAGTACTAACCACTATACGATCACGGCGAGCTACTGGGAGTTATGCTTCCATCGTGTTCAGTGGGCTTTATAAAGCTATCTGGAGTGGGTGGCTATTACTTAATGATTTCTCTCCGTGGTAAGATAAAGCAGTCTGCCGTCAGTTAGCCAGAGGAACCAACCAGTGTTTGTGGGGTGTTTTCAACTAACGCTTTTTAGATTCCCCGGGACCTCTAATTTACAATAACAAATAGGTTAGCTTTGCTTTATTAACAAGCTAGCGGTTCTTTTTTAAATGTGGAGAGCAGCTTAGCTAACCGTCGTTTTCTATACTTTGCTGCTAAAGTATAGCTAATGTCAACTTCAGGCAGACTTTTCACCTGTAATATTAACCATAAATTAGCTAACGTCAAGTTAGACGAAGTTTTATCTAACTTTAGCAAAGCTAGCTAACATTTACTGTTAAGCTAAGTTGTAGCATTTAGCTAACGTTAGAGGTTAGCAAGGTATAAAATATAGCTGCTGCTGCTTAATGTTTTTTTATGTTGCTGCCAGTGGTTGACTGTAGCGCTGACGTTATCTTATCTAAGTATACTCAAGTATACTTAACTTCAAGTACTAATACGTCGTTCTTTTAGAATTTAGACAGGCACACAAGATTGTTAGATACGTTAACACACATCCACTTATAAAAATAGATGTCTCACCCTCATTTCTTGGTCCCATATGGTCTAGCGGTTAGGATTCCTGGTTTTCACCCAGGCGGCCCGGGTTCGACTCCCGGTATGGGAACTACTCTTTTGTTTAATATTTAACAAAAGAGTAGTTAGATGAGACATTTAAAGAGAGTTAAATGTTTTTAAGATATCCACCATTTATAAATGCATGCTTTTTTTATATCGTTACAGTCGAAGATAAAAAAAAAGATTAATGATTATAAGCATGCATGAACTGCTTGTCATGTAGCTAACGTTATTAACGTTAGGTTATTTACAGATACTAACAGCTAGCTTTGCTAGTAATATTGTTGATTGCCTACAGTGCTACATGCTATTTCATCTGCATTTTTTGTAATATCGTTACAAGTCGAAGATAATAAAAAAATAGTATTGGCAAGAAGCATGCAATGACCTGTTTGTCATGTAGGTTATTGCTATTTACAGATATACGCTAAAGCTTTTGTTAGCTTTGTTAATAATATTGTTGGTTGCCAAGACAATACTAAGAAATTACTCAAAATTATCTAATGTTACACACAAAGATTCTCTCAACATTGTAAAGTTATAATTTTATGGACATGTGATTTAATCACGTGACGCCGTGTGTCACATGATGCGACACGGAAGCAGTAAACGTCCTGTGTTTTTATCATACTGTCTATGGTTTTTATCTCAATGCTCTTTTTGGGTCTATGTAGATTTCTAGTTGAAACGACGGCGGTAAGGACTGTTTGAGAAAGTACTTGAGTTAACATTAGTACAACGAGTCGACATGGGTGTCTCGGAACTGGAGGATTCTTCTCGTTTACTAGACGAAAAGCTGCTCCTTTTCATGGACCAGCTGGCGTTACTGGAGGAGAAACGAGCCACTCTCAACTCTCTCATAGAGCAGGTAACGTTAGCACACAGAAAAGCATGTAGAGCTACTTGTAAGACCAAGCTTTCCACTCTCAGACATCTATCTCTGTCTAAATTGTGTGTGTGTGTGTACACAATCTGCACAGACATGTTTTTGATGGTAGCTATAAACCTTTTGAAATCGACCTGAAATAGCAATTTTCGTAATTTATTAAATGTTTGCCAAAAATACTAGTTCAAATGCAAGGATTTGCTGGTTTTTGTACTATTATATTGTAGTAAACTGCATATTTGGGGGTTTTGTACTGTTGATCAAACAAAAGAAAATTGACTGTCAGTTTGCGCTCTGGAAAATTGTAATGGGCAATATTTCACTATTTTCAACATTTTAGCGACAAAACAATTGACTGAGTAATTGAGAAAATAAGCATGAGATTAAGACGAAAATAACTAGCTGCAGCTATAATGTCAAGTATACTTTATCAATATTTCTGTCTTTCACAACATCAACCCATCCTAAGTTATTTTTCAAATGTAAGTGCATGTACTCATTTTTTTAACTTTTTATTTTTCTTCTTCTTTTTTGACATTTGAAGCCTTGTATTTTATCCTGTATCCTCTTCTCCCACTTTAGTTAACATTTTGTGTTCCCCACAGGGATGGTTTTCCATGTCCAAGGCTCGATATTCCATGGGAAACAAACACGTCTCTGCACTTCAGTATGCAAGTGAGATAGAGCCACTGGTCTCTGTTCATGCTAGGTGAGGAAATAGACATGTTTCACAGAAATGAATGCTCCCAGGTAAACTGTTGTTCACTGCAGTTGAATAATTGTCAATATTTATGACTTGGAATGTATTTGTTCCAGAACACTGGACAATGGTGAGGTGGATTTCTGCACAGAAAGGGTCAAACAAAAGTGTAGTAATGAGGCTGGAAAAGATGCCAGGTTAATAGAGGATATTGGACCTCAAGAAGAAGGTGAGTCTGCCATAGTCCATGTGGTGATAGAAAAGGAATGTTGTTTACATTTAACAAAATCAAATACATTTTTGATTTATTGAATTATGCGGTTTCATAGGTGTCAGGAGACGAATTAAACCAAAAAAGGACATCACGGAGAAGGATGCAAGGGAAGAAGCTAGCAGTGAGAAAGTTCCTGAAGTAACTCCAGTAAGAAAAGGTGACCAGAATCCTCAACAAGATCCGCTGAAGTGGTTTGGGATTCTGGTGCCACAATCTCTTAAACAAGCACAGTCGTCATTCAAGCAAGGTATGATGTTACATTTCCAAAAGAGTCTTTACTTTGTTTCAAGCAACCACACATTTGTTCTGCTAATATGTGATTACTTTAGGATATAGCCAAGATTAGGTTATCATTTTTGATTTAATATGTAAAATAATGTACACAGTGTACCAAAACAACCATACAACAGTTGAACACATTGTATCCCATGTTAAACATTAATTTGTTTTTCCTGAGATTCTTAAAGCGACCCTGAGAGCTCAACTTATTACAACTTGAGAAAAAACATGCTTCACCAATTTAACAAAACTTACGGAGCATATACAAAAACGCTGGAAAGGAATAACACACGGGGCAAATTGTGATACACAATCTGCAACTTGAAAACAAACAAATACAGAAACCTACTTCTGTTGACTCCCTGTAAAAGATGTTGAAAAATTAGCTAACATTTTAGTTTTAACACTGACTGCATGATCCAGATTGCAGATATTTGCTATACACCTGTTGTACCTTTACTGCTGTCCTTACTAGCCTCCCAATTCAAATCAACTGACAAAATACAAACAATTTACTAGTTTGCCTGGGACCTGTATTTGCAGCATATATTGTTCTACTACATACTGTACATATGTGTTATCAGACTGTTTAAGATGCTTTCTTCATTTGCTTATTTTTTGTCTATTTATATTCTTTAGTTGCAATGCGTTCAGCTTCAGGGCCACATTGGATTCTTATATATATTCAGCATGTAGGAATATTATACAGATAGTGTATGTAAAAGTGCCACTATATATAGCCATATGGATATAACTATCAATGGATAGATAAATAAACTTAGATAAAGTGTAGAGAACTTAAAATATTATTGTGCTGCTGCCAAAGATTAAGTCATTTAAAATGACATGACACTCCTAATTAGGCAGATAGGAAGAATATTGTGATTTTATTGGTGTCTGGTATTTTTATGCATATGTGCAAGATTAAACATCTGGCAGAGTACTTGGTGTACTACTGGTAAATTATTTTCTTTTCATCATTCTTCATCTTCCTTTTTCTGTCATATTACAGTAATAGAGCTGTCAGCTGAGATTGCAACCCTTCAGACTGCAGTTCTGAACACCAGACAGGAGCTGAAGCACAGCATGAAAGACAAACATATTCTCCAGGAGGAAGCCTCAGCAGCCCAGTTGGACAAGGAGGCCGACTAAATAACTCTGTTGAGTCAAAGCCGGAGATGATCTGAGAAGAGCATATGGCCACAGAGTGTGACGGGTTGGAGTCAGTAGATTATACATCAAGGCTAATTGAACTCAACAGCGACCCTCCCGGTGGATTTCTAAATGGAGATTACAGATGATTCTGTAATGACTCGATGACTAAATAGTAATAGATTATGTTTGATCTTGTGCATTTGTAACTGTCTCACTGATATATGTGTGGCCTGTTTGAGAAGAATGTGTTTGTGAATGCTGTCTTTATGATTTAAAATAAAATCTGTGTTGTAGACTGTAAGATTAATTTATAAATAAATATAAACATAACCTGTCTGACTCTTTTCAATAAATGGCCGGTACCATTTTCTGGAGGATTTAAAAGTAGTAATGTATTTTTTAATCATTCATAAATAATTTATTAATACTTTATATATCAATGTTAGGCCATTGATAAGAACTAGTTGTAGGTTGCCAGGTTGTGAAAACCCCAAAGTTCTATTTAACTGCTTATTTTAACTGATTTCTAAAGCAATGGTAAACTTATGAGATCTATTATATCCAACCTCATAACTCACATAAGTGAAGTATGTCACTCTCATGGCGAGTCAGGGAGAGCATTTTGTGTGGTTGCGGACCCTTTCCTATCAACAACAGTAAAGCCATGTTGTCTCCCTGTTTTCCTGGTTTCACCTACTCTCACTAACGGGCAAGAAAAGAAGATGGAGAAGAGGTGGACAATGGTAACAATGTGGAGGAAAGGATCAGGAATGGCCATGGTGACGGAGGAGAGGAAGGAGAGTGGGAGCATGGTCTGGGTGTTTGTCGAGTGGACTGTTTCTCTCGCTCCCTTGAACAGTGTGTCGGAGAGGGGTTGCGCTCCTGTCCACAGGTCACTTCCACACTGGCCAAGGCTGCCTGTTTCTACAACTACGTTACCTCTGTTGTCCCATCTGAGAAACTTAGCCAGGTGTTTGATGGTCCTGGGTTGAGCATGGGGGCACCAGGAAATACCCTTCCTGCAGCAAGAGACTGGGCTGCTCAGCTTAGGTAGTAAACAAGCAGTACTTCACCTTAACTCCCCCTACCTAGTATTTATAATAAGTATCTTAATAAATTCTGTATTATTATTTAACACACCATAATATGGTCGTAAACAATAATAAGGACTTAAATAAACGAGGGCTTTTAGATAATGAATTGTCTTTTATGTAAGTATTTCTGTTTTACCCTATACATAATCAATGCTAAAATATTTAAAAAAATAGCCTACATAATTAAATTAAATGTTTGAATATGTAAGTATTTTTTAAACTCTATTCTCAAAACCGTAATCCAGTCTTAATTTCAATTCTCATTGCAAGTGAGAATTGAAATTGCAATTGCATTGTATGAAGCCTGTATCAGAGGAAACCTGCCTTCTCCTGACCAGGGACAGCCGAACATTACCGGGAACTGCCGAAACGGGAAACGAGACTCCCTTTTATTGTAAGTACTTCCTGGTCCAATTATAATACTGTCTACATGCCTCCATGAAAAACAGCGCACTGCCTCCCCTTCACTTGCGTCCTAACGACGGATGGGAGCGCAGAAACAACGGATGTAGCTTCACGATTATATTATTGATGTTTCGAGACATCCGCAGCAGCCCGTGTAGCCAGATTGTGGCCGATTTCGGACGTGCAAGCGACGCAACTCCTGCTTGGAATTAAATGTCCTTTTGTCTGCGCAACTGGCAACATTTTATGTGTTATCGGGGATTGGGAAGTAAACACGCTGGCCTGCGCTCATGATTAGAGGCGAGGTGAGATTGATACCTCAGACTCACATTGTCCTTGATCGCAAGTTGATTTTACTTCGGAGTAGAGCAACTGTGGGCTCTAATGGCGTCAGTTTCGAAGGTGTCTATTCTGGATTACTTTAATATTGTGTTTGAAGGTGAAAATGGCAAAATCGAGTCCAACTGCAAGGCTTGTGGTACCAGGATCCAGGCGAAGCGAAGTGTCACGTCCAACTTCGTAACGCACCTCAAGGTATAGATTTCAAAATAAGATGTTTTATCGTTTGTACTTATTCTCAGTCTTATAGCCTAATATTTCTGTGAGCATCAGATGAAACAGCTGCTCTACCTCTACAGAATCTTTTTATGTATACCACACAGTGTCAGAACTGACAGCTTCTCTACCATACTGTATCTTCTTCCACAGATGTCAAAACAAGGCAGTTTGTAGAGATGTTTGCATCTAAACAGTAACTAATCTACCTGCCAACTAATGACATTGCTGTCCCTCTCTCTGTCTCTCCCATTCAGCGGAAACACCAGGCTATGTATGATGACTTTGTGAAAAGGAAGGATATGAAGAGAGAGGGTTACTCCTCTGGTTCCCTGCACAGTTTCACCACTAATGGAGGGAACACCCGCTACACTCTCCCCATCAGTACTCGAGTGGGAGGTGGAGGAGGAGGAGGAGGAGTTGTTAGAGGAATGGGAACTCTTGAGGGAAGAGTAGGAGGAGGCTCTGGAGGAGGGGTGACCAAGTTTGACAGACATGACCCACGTCAGGTGTGTGTTATAATCCATCATCGCTTGAAATGCAAATAACCAAGCTGCTATTTATGAAATCACACAAGTTATTTATTATTTTAATTTATGTATTATTTACAATGAAATGATTTGCTATAATGAGGGTAATTTACGTTGATGTATGTCGCAACAGGTTCTGATCTCTGAGGCTATAGCTAAGATGATTGTGCGTGACCTGCAGCCAGTGTCCATAGTGGAAAATCAAGGTTTCAGAGAGCTGCTTCAGCTCCTGGAACCACGTTACACTCCTGAGCCCCAGCATTACATCCAGAGCCAGCTCCTCCCAGCCTACACCTACCAGGCCCAGCTAGCAACCCGTCAGGCCCTGGCCTCAGCACACGCCCTCAGCCTCAGCCTGGATCTCTGGAGGGGCTTAACTGGAGCCACTTCAGGGTAAGTAGGTAAAATCAACCAAAACAACATTCCCTCTTGTTTTGATTCCCACACTGATGAGTCCACCTCTCTCTCTCTCTCTCTCTCTCTCTCTCTCTCTCTCTCTCTCTCTCTCTCTCTCTCTCTGTAGGTACCTCGGTGTCACCTGCCATTTTCTCACATCTGATTGGCAGATGCGTTCAGCTCTCCTGGCGTGCCTTCCCCTGACTGGAGGCAGCTCTGGGAATCGCGTGCTTTCAGATTTTGATGAAGTATGTCACTCTCATGGCGTGTCAGGGAGAGCATTTTGTGTGGTTGCGGACCCTTTCCTATCAACAACAACAGTAAAGCCATGTTGTCTCCCTGGTTTCCTGGTTTCACCTACTCTCACTAACGGGCAAGACGAAGAAGATGGAGAAGAGGTGGAAAATGGTAACAATGTGGAGGAAAGGATCAGGAATGGCCATGGTGACGGAGGAGAGGAAGGAGAGTGGGAGCATGGTCTGGGTGTTTGTCGAGTGGACTGTTTCTCTCGCTCCCTTCAACAGTGTGTCAGAGAGGGGTTACGCTCCTGTCCACAGGTCACTTCCACACTGGCCAAGGCTGCCTGTTTCTACAACTACGTTACCTCTGTTGTCCCATCTGAGAAACTTAGCCAGGTGTTTGATGGTCCTGGGTTGAGCATGGGGGCACCAGGAAATACCCTTCCTGCAGCAAGAGACTGGGCTGCTCAGCTTAGGGTATGTATAGTAAACAAGCAGTACTTCACCTTAACTCCCCCCTACCTAGTATTTATAATAAGTATCTTAATAAATTCTGTATTATTATTTAACACACCATAATATGGTCGTAAACAGTTATAAGGACTTTTTAAGTGTTTATTAATGCATGTCAACACTTTTATGACATATTTTAAATGATTAAAACTATGTTATGTTGTATTATATTATCAATCACCAGTTGCAGCAGTTATGGAGGTTTCGCACAAGGTGTTATAGTGACAAATACATTAATACACATTAACACTTAAAAATGTCTCAGTATCTGATGCAACTATCTAATATCACGATATTGTTGACCAAATACCTCAATATCGATATTGCGGTGATATTGTAGGGTTGACAATTGGTGCTTACAAAAAAATATTGAGATTTTTTATAAATAATCATCAGTAATGTGTATATAATAACTAAGTGGGTAAAGTCAAATAATAGAAAAGCTAGAGCAGTCTGGTGAGTTAAACAAATTACATCACTTTACTGTAATCCAGCCATTAAAACCAGGGACAGATAACACTTGTGTCATATTACGATATCCAAAATCTAAGACGATATCCAATCTCATATCATGATATCGATATAATATAGATATATTGCCCAGCCCTCGTTACAAGTTAAGTATTAGTGGTTTGTACTGATTTTAAATGCTAAATAGGGAGGTTATTATAAAGTGTTACCAATATGCTGTATGTGTCCTTAAGATAATCAATTTCATAACCTGATTATGTAGCTCTTTAGCTAGATTTATATTATTACACTGAGGAATGCTAGTTTTTTGTAATGACAAAATCAAGAATATGTTTCCATAGTTTTAAATGATATAGTTTATTTTTTTGTTTAATTTTTGATGCAGGTGCTTCGGCGGCTGCTGGACTCAGTGGAGTTCCTGGAGGAGGTGAGTGGTCCGGGGGAGCTGGCGCTGGGTGGTTCAGAGAGAGCCCTGCTGAGGGAGCTCACTGATACTTTGGAGCCCTTCACTGAGGCCTGGGACATGGTGCAAGGGGACAGACAGGCAGACATACAGACAGACAAACATGTGTCCATCAGCCTGGCTCTGCCATGTGTTCTGGGCCTTCGTAAGCATCTCTCTGAGACGTCGACCCCCCACTGCCCCTCTCTTCTGGCAGACCTTAGCCAGGCTGTAGAGCGTCGGCTGGCCCCTGTCCTGGAGGACCCTCTCTACATCACTGCCACCACCCTGGACCCCCAGTTCAAGCTCACTTGGAGCAGCAACCCTGACTGGCATAGACAAGTTCTCATAGAGGAGTTGTCCAAATATTCATCAGCCTCCAGCCCCATAGAGCCCAACACAGACCTACATCCTCAATGCCAGACCCCTCCTGCCCCAGCTCCATCACCAGTCTCCTCGTTTTCCCGGCCCTGTAAGCTGTTCTCTTTCATCAAGCAGAGACCCACAACACAGGCCAAGAGCCTAGAGCAGGAGTTGGCCGTCTACCTACGAGAGGAACCCACAGACGAGGAGGCTTTGCATTACTGGCGGCGTAAAGCAATTGACTTTCCTCTGCTTGCCCAGGTAGCCAAGAGGGCATTTACCATACCTGCTTGTGGTACTGTAGTCGAGAGCATTTTCACTACTGCTGGGCGCTGTCTGCGGCCAGAGAGAGGCCGCGTCTTACCAAAGAACCTTGAGACGCTCATCTACCTCAAAGCAAACTACAGATTACTATGGACTTAAAGCTAGGAGTCAAGCATTTCTTTTACCTAAATAGCAAGAGAAGGCTTTGTACCTGCAGTTATGTTACTTACTTCTTGGATACTGACCTCTGTTCCCTCCTAAGGAAACTGAGCTAGCAACATAACATAGTCCTCATACTACATATCATTTGACGTGAGATGGAATGAATTACCCAGAGTTTCAGAGCCATGGCTCAGTTTCCCTTCTTAAGACAGGTTTTTTTAGACTGCAGTAGTTGTGGATTGCTGTCTCTACCATGTAGCCTGCATAAGGACAATTATAACACATGCTGTGGACCGAGGGGACTAGAAGCAGATCAATACTGAAGCATTTACTTTGACATTATTTTGCCTGGTCAGGGTCTTCAGACAATCGCAAAACCACAAAGCCCCCACTCTCTATCCTCCCAAACCCAAACATAGCTTGTTTGTGTGCACTGACATACCAATGATAACCAAATGGTCGATAATTGCGTTCTGTAGCGTCTGATTTATTCTGTTGTATACAATAACCCTAGAAGTTGTGACTAATTCATTTGATGTTGTTTTTGAAGGAGGGCATCAGCTGCTAAAAAATATGTCATCCATTTATTCTTTTTTCTCTCTCTTTTTATGTATTCCTTATCACTGGGACATCATAATAAACAAGTTTCACTTCCTATCAGAGAGGTGTGTGCAGTTTGCAGTGCATGTGAGCACCCGTACATTTCACACCTTTTTTGCCAATGGAGAAAAGCTGAAATCTGCTCATATATAACTTGTTTTTTTACCCTAATTTATTCATATCTTCCTCTGCCAGTCCTTTATAACTTCACATTCTCTGTCAGAGTAGAGGTCAATACCATTTCATTTTCTTTATCAGCACTACTTTGCTTTTTCAATCAATGTCCAATTCTACTTTTGAACTTTTAAGAATTGAAATTGGTTTGACCCAGTTTCTGCCCCATAAAACTAGGAGAGGATGTGTGCATGTGGCACAACATTGGCTTTTGCTTCATCTGACCTCACTGAAGTATTTTGAAAACACTTTGCAGGGCACCGCTTGGAAGGAGAAACTGTGAAACGTTGCAGTGTTTGCCTTCATTCAGGGACTCTGTTACCTCTTGGTTGGGCCAATGGGGAGGCAGGGTAATTGCATGTAATTCCATTACAGTTAAATTTGAGTCAGCAAGCAGTCAGCAGTCACATCCTACGCGGCCCTTTTCTCAAAGCCAGCAAGGCTCACAAGCATTATTACTAAAGTACTTTAAATTACAAAAAAAATACATGGCAGGAAACTGTGTAGCTACTACTCTTGTTCTCTAATGCTACATCAGACAAACTGCTTTAATGCATTGATTCTTTTTTGTGATTAATAAGGAACAACAGTATAAATCGATTTGAAGATGGCTGGCTGTGAAGGAATTGCAATAGATCTGATTATAAAGACTGTCACAAGGATTACATCTTTTTTTCACGGATCGCAAACAGCTTCATCCCAGTGTTACTGTTTCTGTTGTAGTTAAAAACACTTCAGAGGAAGTGTGTTAATCTGTGTACGATACAATCAGATTTCCCTCATAGATCATAATTAGCAAAGATTGCTGTGATCTTAATGATTATCACCGCAGGACGTCTGTGGATTTAGATGTGTTGCCAGATATCAGTGCGGATGTGTCAGCGTGTTTAGCTTTGAAAAGTGTTTTTGCTCATCCCCATGGATGTGTTGTTGTATGTGGAGCAGCTTGAAGTGTCCCTCCCTCCCTCCCCCTGGCTGTGACAGCTCATCCATTCGAGTTAGTCGAGCAGGCTGGGCTGCGGTCCTATTGGTAATTGCCTCTGAAATGAATTACTTGGCAGAGAGTGAGACTGAGGCAGGGAAGGAAATTGTAATTGAACTGCCCTCTCCCTCCCACCCTCTCCCTTTATGCTTCAAGTTATTACATCTGCAGTGCAGAAAGCCATTTTCTGTCCGCACATAGACGAAAAAATACACACACTCTTACAAAACCAATTTTCCCCTCCCCCACGCAATGGCCCCAGCAGAGGACTATATTGATGCAGGGGGATTTCATAGATTGATTGTTCATGGGCACATGCACACTGGGCCACACTTTACTCTTGCACAGAGACAAATACTCTCTTACACATTGGTGTTAGTGTGTGTATTTCTATGTACTGCACTGCTCCCAATAATTCTCTATTTGGGGTGCCCCCTCACTGACCTTTGTGTATCGCTTAGGCCTAACGGGCTGCAAGACGTGGTTGGAGTTGGCAAAAACAAAACTGGTGTTGAGTATCAAGAGACCCCTGGTTACCCTATACACACAGCCAAGCATCACTATTAATAACCTGCCTGTTGCTGACCTGTTGACAGTTGACGGATTAAAGAGCTGCCACTCGTTTTGTTTGAGGTTATACATTTATACACAGAATATAGTAGTTTCCTTTCTTAATATGGCAACTGTATGAAGTGTGTAAGATATATGTCCCTAAGTTCATCATGCAACCCATGGACACTGACTATTGTGTTGTCCTTTGGCCTTTTAACAGCCACGGCATGGAAAGAGGGGGAGTGTGTTAACCTATCCCTGCCCCGGCCAGACATGCACATGTTGTGACTCCAACCACGGCACACAATAGGATCTATTTCTGTAAATGCACTAGGGTTATCTCTCTACTTACCCTGAGCTATCGCTCTCTTGCTCTCTCTCCCTCCCTCTCTTTATCTAACACTGTCACCCACTTGTGCAAAATCATGGCCGACAGAAACAGCCGGGTTAGTGTTAAGAGGAAAGAGAAGAAGGTAGAAAACAAAACAAAGGATGACAAGGACAAAGAAAAGGAGAAGGAGAAAAATGTGAAAAAGCCTGACAAACTTGTGAAAAAGCCAGAGAAGACCCCAGAGAAGACCCCCGAGCAGCCCAAGATGGATGAAGAGAAGAGGAATGGGGAAAGTGGAGGCGCAATAGGAGCGGAGGCAATAAACAGTGAAGAAAATGGAGAGTTTCAGCCCATAGAATTGCCACCGTTTGAGATTGTCACAGGGTGAGTAAGATTTATTACATACACCACAAGAGTTAATTCGTATGTCATACTTACACACCTGTTTTGCTCTTTAACACATCCACTTTTGGGTTATTTGGTGTTTTCTTTTGTACAGTATATAAAGTAGTTTTTCATGTCTTTCTGTAAGTCTTATTGTTCCCAATGCATGTTCTATTGAGAAAGGATACTGCCTTCCTTACTGACCCAGAGGTAAGAATAGTGATGAGTCACAGAGCCAACACAGATACATGCCCCTGCTCTATCACTCTGCCGCCTAGCATCTGTTCCCCTGTCTCTGTCCTTTGAGTATTAGCTGTTTGATATAAGAGATCTATTTGTGAAATCCATCTGGCTATTCATATGCAGTATAACAATGGGGTTATAAAGAAAGACAGAAGGGGTATGTGCTTTATACAGTGGCTGAATCACAAAGGGTCCGGTACATCTATAGATCATGGGATGATGTGAAAGCCAAAAATAGCCGAAAAATTGTTTACTCAGTGGTAGCCTCATTAAAATTGTATTCACTGTGTCATGATAGTCTATTTTGAAGACTTACTATCATCACTCTTTTCTTGTGTCTTGGATGGTTGACAAATTCATCAGAAAATGAATGACTCATGCTCTGTGTCAGGCAAGGAAATGCCAGTTACTGTCCCACTGATTAAAGGTGACAGATAACATTGAAAGCACTGCTGATAGATACATAACGCTTGATTGTCCTTTTTACTTTTTTGCTAAAACCTTCATGCCCTAACAAGCAACAATAATGACTGTTAGTGCTGTGTTTTAAGAAAAAAAATGCTTTGCTATTCATTCAAAAGACAATAGATTTATGTAAACTCTCCCTTTCAATCTTCACTAGGGAACAGATGAGCCCGTTCTACTTCAAGTTTCAGTTCAGGAATGTGGAGTACTCATCAGGGAGGAACAAGACCTTGCTGTGTTTTAGAGTGGATACACCAGGAGGCAGCACAGAGCCACTGAAAGGTTATATGGAGGATGAACATGCCACGGCTCATGCTGAAGAAGCATTCTTTCAACAGGTAATTATCTCTTTATATACAGTCTCTGATAATGAACAATCACACTCAGCCTTTATTACCGTAGTATCATGTAACACACATGTGAACCCCATGGGAGGTCTAATTTCTATTAGTTTGCAAGCATTTTCTCAGTTATATGATAATGTTTTTTTCTCCTTTATGCCTCCAATAATATTTCCTTTCCAGGTGCTCCCTATTGCTTCCCAAGAGTATGAAGTCACATGGTATGTATCATCCAGTCCTTGTGCGGCTTGTGCAGCCAAGTTGGCCAACATCCTCCAGCAGCGCAAGAAGGTCCGTCTCTGCATGTTCTGCTCCCGTCTCTTTGACTGGGAGGAGCCAGAGATAGTAGAAGGCCTCCGGGCTCTGGTGAGCGCCGGCTGCAAACTGCGGATGATGAAGCCGGTTGACTTCGTACATGTTTGGGAAACATATGTGGAGAAGGAGGACCTGACCTTTGAACCCTGGGAGGATTGTCAGGAGAACTATGACTACTATGTGGAGAAACTGGCTGATATCCTCAAGTAGATGTACTTCAGTAAGTATTCTGTATGTTCTATATATGGCCTATATACTTTTTGGATTTTAAAGTTTGTTCTCAATAATGACAATCTTTCCCTTGTGTCTTTTGTTGCAAGTGCACACGATGGACAAGATCTCCCCACTGACTCTCCACTGGTTGAACGTTTGTTTCTTGCAGTCTCATCTGACGGTGCAGATCAGTATAAGTTTGAATGAACACTCATGGCAACATTTTGTAATTTTTATTTTGATAATTTCATAGGGAGACACAAAATGCTTGATTGGCATTACTGAAGAATCACCTACTGTTGAAAAATATAATCATTTTTAAAGAAGAAAGCAATAACAGTAGACTAACTTACATTTACTCACATCTGGGGCCAGATGCATCAAATCCCCCAACTAAAACAGTGTGTACAGTACACACAAAGACAGAAATATGCATAAGCATGTATATGCACCTCTAAAACATAATTGCGTATATATCTTAGTAATTTGTAGCTCTCATATTGAACCAGACTTTACAAAGAGCTTCACAAATCACGATAAAATCAAAAGATCATCGATGATAGCTCAAATGTAAAAAAAAGAAAGAATGATAACAATGCATTACTCATAAATAGTTTAAAATTAAGTTTATGAATGCACTTTTGATTGGAATTTTACAGAGCACTGTGTAGACCACAATATAATAACAATCATTTAAATGATGTGTGGCAAAAGGTGTACGCATGTTTTTGGTGCGTACACATCGTTTATACATCTGGCCCCAGGTGTTTGCTTAAGGAGGATTAATAACATCTCCTGCAGATCAATACTTATGTACAGTGCATATAATAATTGCTAACAATAAAAGCTAACCATGTATATGATTGATGCTGCTCACATAAATAATGTTTCATATTTTAACAGTTCATCAATACAATGATGTGAATTAAATATATACAGTTCTAACAGTATTGTGCTACAAAGTAATGTTCAGTGTCAGCCAGTCTGTTGGTTCAGGGTGCAATATCCCAATATATTTTAATTCCCATTAAATTTGGTACAAAACATTTACAGTCTCCAGAGGAAGAATCTTAATGAATTTACTCAACCTTCATTTAGCACTGCAGACAAGTCAGAACTTTGAATTTGATGCCCCGCTGGTGGTAAGCATCGCACAGTAGCGAGATTCTCTCTCCAGTTATTATACATCAACATTTTTTGTTTGTAATGCCCATTAAAGCCTCACAGTGCTGTAGTAAGTCTATAGACTTATTATTATCTGCTAAACCGATGCAAATATAGCTACAGTGACTCATTGTTTAAAGGAAACCAGTCCACCGTTGTTTTCTGTTGTATCATGGCTCTCACTCGTCACGGCTAGAAAGACGTGAAGGGCAAGATGTGGAAAGATAGATTAGAAATACATTGCGTCTCAGTTATAAAGAAATTGGCACAGTGCCTGTCATCACAGAGAAAATATTTAATTGGAAATGTACATTCTTTAATTAAACTTTATTACCTTGGTCCTCCTGCGAGGATATTGGTAATGGGGTTGTTTCGCCAGAAATCGTGCCATTCTCGTCCGCTTCTGCAGGTGATGATTGTTTAAAAGAAAAATAAAAGAAGCAAATATGTCAGTGAGGGATGAATCCAGGGAACTTTCAAACACTTGCATAGTAATACAACTTTTGAATTACCTGCTTTACTCATGTGTGGGTTCTTTACCTTGTTTAGATGAAGCATTCAGTTCTGCATCTGTGATGTACTGAACCAGTGGACAGGGTGCATCTGTACGAGGGAGGAAGGAACTTTAACACAAGAGCGCCAAAGGCTAAGGGCAGACTATGAAAGTCAGAATCTAACTTGAAAATGTCAGCAGGTAGTTTCACATATGGTAAATTCTAAAATAGCTCAGAAATGAATCAGTGGTGGGGCTGTATCTGCAGCAATTGCGGAAGCAGCAACCAAAACCACAACCCATGGGAGGTGGTGTCAACGTACCATCACGGTCCTTTAGCTGAGCCATGGTGAGAAACAGGTCTGTTTCCTCTGGCTTGTCTTCACCATTACCTATGTCGTTAAAAAAAAGAATTGGTCACCTTATTTTGGCTTTTGTAAGTTCATTTTAGATTATGTATATATACCGGTATATCAGCTGAGATCAGCTGCGTTTTTTTTAATCAGGGCAGCCAGAGGTTTATTACTACAAGCGATCACATTGTCACATTGTTTTCACATTGTCATTGATATATTGTGACTATAATAATCATAATAATAATGATCATGGCTTATTTAATAATGCAGATTTTTAGAATCCATGTATTCAAAAAATCACAAAAAGTAAAGGGAAACCTGGTTTGCGGAAGACTCTGAGGACAATGCATCCAATGAAAATGGCAATGATGGCAAAGAAGATAAAGCCAGAAATGGAAAGAAGCACCCTCCTCTTCAAAACTTCACATAAAAAAAACAGAGAATGAAAATGAGTCAGAATATTTGCAGGGTAAAAATGTACGACTACCAGACCTCTGTTATACTTACGAAGGTTCTTGGTCTTGAACGAATCACTGGTTTTTGAGTAAGATGGTCTACCTGTGCGAATGCCCTGGCAGGTGTACAGGCTCTGCTCAGGGTTATTCTCCGGTGTGACTGTATATTTCTCAGAGAGAGAGACATTGATTTGTTGCCCCTCTTTCAACCTGTGAGAAACGTAAGAATACACACAGTCGCATAAATGCATTTAGAAAACTTTACTCTATAGTATTAACTGATATTTTGTATGTGTATTACCATTTGTAGTTCCATACGTCCTGGCTTTCTAGCACCCTACATCTGAGTACCAAGCTGTCAGTAGAGAAGACCTCGGACCACCCAGTTAACAGAGTTATATCTGCTAATGGGCGTTCTGTAGAAACACAATCAAAACTGTGATGAACACATTCAACAAGTTCAGAAAAAGGGGGGATAGTCAACAAAAACCTACCCTTAATGACAAGTCTCACAGCCTGACTCTGGTCTGAATAGAAGACTGTATTTCTTCCTCTTTTAACTTGGCATTGATATGATCCAGTGTTTGTTCTCACAACAGAACTGATGGTGTGATTGTTTCCAGATACGGCAAATTGATTGCCATCTTTGTACCACAGGTACTCCCATCCAGAAGAGACATTAATGTGACAGCTAAAGGAGACTGAATCTCCAGTATGCATCACATTGTGTATGGGATTCTGCATCAGTGTGACTCTGGGCTTTGTATCTGTGGGATGACAATAATGCCATTGCTATTAGTATGACACCATTTTAATGCATTTCACTCTGCACAACCAAAAGTAAGGAGAAGTTTCCTTTAACTAGATGCTTTAAATGGCTATTTATATGCTGAAAACTTAGACAAAACTTTGATAAGCTAAAGGGAGTGATGTCATGTAGGAGCTCCTTCTTAAGAAATACCCATCATGGCATGTGCATTTGAATGCGTGATAGAGACCAGAGACCAAAAATGTCGTGAAAAATAATACTATAGGATTGCCATATAAACTTAACACACTATATGTATGTCACAAAAATGTCAGAATAAAGTGATAAAAAGTCATAGTATAGTATGCCATAAAATGTAATAAAACAACATAGTATACTGTAGTATGTCATACAAATCTCTGTGAAACGTAATTAAGTCATAGTATGTCATAAAAAGTTTTACAAAAAAGTCATACTATAGTATTGTCATAAAATGCCATAGTATTGTATGTCATAAAAAAATGTCTTGGAAAAATGTCATAAAAACGTCACAGTATAATGTTATTAAAAATGTCACAAAAACATCATAGTATTCATAAAAATGTCATAGTATAGTATGTCATAAAGATTGTCACAAAAAGATCATAGTAGAGTATTGTCAAAAAATTTCATAGTATTTTATTTTGTATGACTCTATTTCATTAACAAAGTCATAATATAAAGAAATAAAAAGTATATAGTATAATATAGAAATAAGTCATAGTATAGTATGTCGAAAAAAGTAATAGTATAGTATGTCGAAAAAAGTCATAGTATAGTATGTCGAAGAAAAGTCATAGTATAGTATTTCATAAAAAAGTCATAGTATGATATGTTGGAAAAAAGTCATAAAAAAAGTCATAGTATAGTATTGTCATAAAAAGTCATGGTATAGTATGTAGACAAAAGTCATAAAAAAGTCATAGTTTAGTAGTCAGAAAAAAAGTCATAGTATAGTATGTCGAAATAAGTCATAGTATAGTATGTCGGAAAAAAAGTCATAGTATAGCATATCGAAATAAGTCATAGTATAGTATGTCGAAAAAAGTCATAGTATAGTATGTCGAAAAAAGTCATAGTATAGTATGTCGAAGAAAAGTCATAGTATAGTATTTCATAAAAAAGTCATAGTATGATATGTTGGAAAAAAGTCATCAAAAAAGTCATAGTATAGTATTGTCATAAAAAGTCATGGTATAGTATGTAGACAAAAGTCATAAAAAAGTCATAGTTTAGTAGTCAGAAAAAAAGTCATAGTATAGTATGTCGAAATAAGTCATAGTATAGTATGTCGGAAAAAAAGTCATAGTATAGCATATCGAAATAAGTCATAGTATAATATGTCGGAAAAAAGTCATAGTATAGCATGTTGAAAAAAAGTCATAGTATAGTATGTCGAAAAACGTCATAAAAAAGTTATAGTATAGCATGTCGAAAAAAGCCATGAAAAAGTCACAGTAAAGTATGTTAAAAAAGTGTAAAATAATTCACAATATTGTACGTAAAAAACAGCCATAAATAAGTCATAGTATATAGTATGTCAAAAAAATTCATAGTATGTCGAAATAAGTTATAAAAAAATCATAGTATAGTATGTCGAAAAATGTCATAAAAAAGTCATAGTATAGCATGTCAAAAAAAGTCACAGTAAAGTATGTTAAAAAAAAAAGTGTAAAATAATTCATAATATTGTACGTAAAAAACAGCCATAAAAAAGTCATAGTATATAGTATGTCGCTATAAAGTCATAAAAAAGTCTTGGTATGTTGAGGAATTGAACGGTGATCTTTCAATCTCCATTATGCTTATCTCAGTGAGCTATTTGTGAAGCTCATAGAGGTATATTTCAGAGTTGTATTCATCGTGCATTTTACTAAAGACAAATAAATCATATAAAATCATAGTTTAGTATGTCCAAATGAAGAAGTCATAGTATAGTATGTTGAAAAAAGTCATAGTATAGCCTGTCTAAAAAGTCATGAAAAAGTCATAGTATAGTATGTTGAAAAAAGTCATAAAAAAGTCATTTTTAATGACGTACTATACTATGACTTTTAATTAAATTTTTATGACATACTATATTATGACTGTTAATGACATTTTTTATGACATACTATACTATGACCTTTTTATTACATTTTTGTACATACTCTATACTGTGCCTTTTTATGACATTTAATTACATTTTTAAGACATACTAGACTATGACGTTTTATGACATTGTATGACATACTACACTATGCCATTTTTATGACTTTTTTTGACTTACTTAACTATGATTTTGTATTACTTCTTTATCTTCAGTAATATGCACGATAAATACAACTCTGAATCCTAAACTCTATGGGCTTCGCAAATAGCTTAGTGAGATAAACTGCTAGAGATAATGTAAGATTGGAGGTTGAGGGTTAAATTCTTCAACATACTGTGACATACTATACTATCAATTTTTTTGTCATCATTTTTTATGCTGCACCACAATTGCACTCCACAGATAATACAGATTTATTCAATTGAACTGAAATGAGTAACTGTCTCC
The DNA here is from genome assembly GCF_010015445.1 of Perca fluviatilis. NCBI lineage: Eukaryota > Metazoa > Chordata > Actinopteri > Perciformes > Percidae > Perca > Perca fluviatilis. The sequence goes on along the minus strand of NC_053116.1, from coordinate 20,301,693 downwards.
TGGTTTTAGCTTCATACTGTACATGACAGATATTAGAGTGGTATCACAATCTAACTACTGGCAAAGAGTGAAAAGGTGTATTTCCCAAAATGTCAAACTATTCTATATACTGTGTCAAATAAAGAAGAAATAAATCTTACCGTGAACATCAAGTGTTTGTACAGAACTGAAGTTGCTGCTGACAGACCTGCTCTTGAGTTTTCCTGAGCATCTATATTGTCCACGGTGTGAGGCTGCAGCAGAGCTGATGGAAAGAGTAGCTGCATCTGAGTCAAAAGATACAGTATGTGCCAGGACCTGCTGTCCGTCTTTGAACCATGTATATGTCCAGTCAGAGGTGACGTCCATCCCACAGCTCAACTTCACACTCTCAGTGGGGAACACATCCAACCACGGTGTTACCAGCTTCAAAGATGGAACGGGAATTTCTGGAGAGACACAGACACACTTTTCTATCAACCTTACATTTAACCTTTTTCTATTTGACTTAACTGTAACATTTTATAGCAAGAAATAAAAAAACAAACAGACGAAGGAAGCATTATTCCTCTAATAAACTTCAACACAAAGTTATTTTCTTTATCTCACCAGATACGCGTAAGATCCGCGAATCACTGTGCTCTGTACTGTACGCTGTTTTGTCTCTTATGGCCATGCACTTATAAGTCCCACTGTTTGATAAAGTGGCATCATGGATGTTCAAACTACTGTTGTTGATTGGGAGTTGTGTTCCATCTTTGTACCAGTGATACACCCAACCAGACAAGGGTTTAACTTTACATTCGAAGGACACTGACTCTCCAGTGTACACCTTGTTAACATCTGGCTGTTGAATCATCGAGGGTTTAGGCTTGTTCCCTAAATACACAAAGAAGAAATATCAACAGTTGTTATAATCAAACTGTTGATAAAACAGATAACCAGCCAGTATAGGTGACCAGAGATACACTGCAGAAACACAACCGGAAAACTCTTTTAACGTATGCATTCTATAAATAACTGTTTAGAGGAAGACAACAGAAACATACCTTCAACTTCAAGGTGTACAGGCTGACTGGACTCGGTGAGGAAGGCTTGATCACTGCCTCTTTTTGCTTTGCATGTATATGACCCACTATTTGTTATTCCAACTGAGCTGATTGTATAGTTGTTTCCAGATACGGTAAGTGGATCGCTATCTTTGTTCCACAGGTACTCCCATCCAGTAGAGACATTAATGTGACAGCTAAAGGAGACTGACTCTCCAGGGAACATCACCTTGTACTCTGGATCCTGCGTCAGTATGACAGTGGGTTTCTTATCTGAGGGTAAGAAAACATGCCATGGCCATCAGTGTGTAACAGATATTTATCCCACCCCAACCCCCTGTCCTAATCCCCAATGAAATGAAGAAAACAATTCTTATTAAAAATTACCCCCCAAAATAAGTATTTTTTTATGCAAATTATAAAAAAGAAAACTCACCATATACTTTGAGATCAAGTCCAGAACTAGTGCTGCTGTTGACAGACCTGTCTTTCAGGTGTCCCTTGCAGATATATTGTCCTACATGTGCAGCTGAAGCAGAGCTGATGGAAAGAGTAGCTCCATTCGAGTCAAAAGACACATTATCAGCTCGGACCGGCAGACTGCCTTTGTACCACGTGTAAGTCCAGTCAGAGGTGTCGTCCATCACACAGCTCAACTTCACTCTCTCAGAGGGGAACACATCCAACCACGGTGTTACCAGCTTTAAAGATGGAATGGGAATTTCTGGAGAGACACAGACATATTAGCCCCTTTTATAATAACCTTAGATATATCCTCTTTCTATTTGACTTTTACCACAACATTTGATAGCTTGAAATAAAAAAAACAGACAAAGGCAGCAATATTCCTCTAATAAACTTCAACACAAAGTTATTTTCTTTATCTCACCAGATACGTGTAAGATCCGTGAATCACTGTGCTCTGTACTGTACGTTGTTTTGTCTCTTATGGCCATGCACTTATAAGTCCCATTGTTTGATAAAGTGGCATCATGGATGTTCAAACTACTGTTGTTGATTGGGAGTTGTGTTCCATCTTTGTACCAGTGATACACCCAACCAGACGAGAGTTTAACTTTACATTCGAAGGACACTGACTCTCCAGTGTACACCTTGTTAACATCTGGCTGTTGAATCATCGAGGGTTTAGGCTTGTTCCCTAAATACACAAAGAAGAAATATCAACAGTTGTTATAATCAAACTGTTGATAAAACAGATAACCAGCCAGTATAGGTGACCAGAGATACACTGCAGAAACACAACCGGAAAACTCTTTTAACGTATGCATTCTATAAATAACTGTTTAGAGGAAGACAACAGAAACATACCTTCAACTTCAAGGTGTACAGGCTGACTGGACTCGGTGAGGAAGGCTTGATCACTGCCTCTTTTTGCTTTGCATGTATATGACCCACTATTTGTTATTCCAACTGAGCTGATTGTATAGTTGTTTCCAGATACGGTAAGTGGATCGCTATCTTTGTTCCACAGGTACTCCCATCCAGTAGAGACATTAATGTGACAGCTAAAGGAGACTGACTCTCCAGGGAACATCACCTTGTACTCTGGATCCTGTGTCAGTATGACAGTGGGTTTCTTATCTGAGGGTAAGAAAACATGCCATGGCCATCAGTGTGTAACAGATATTTATCCCACCCCAACCCCCTGTCCTAATCCACAATGAAATGAAGAAAACAATACTTATTAAAAATGACACCCAAAAATAAGTATTTTTTATGCAAATTATAAAAAAGAAAACTCACCATATACTTTGAGATCAAGTCCAGAACTAGAGCTGCTGTTGACAGACCTGTCTTTCAGGTGTCCCTTGCAGATATATTGTCCTACATGTGCAGCTGAAGCAGAGCTGATGGAAAGAGTAGCTCCATTCGAGTCAAAAGACACATTATCAGCTCGGACCGGCAGACTGCCTTTGTACCACGTGTAAGTCCAGTCAGAGGTGTCGTCCATCACACAGCTCAACTTCACTCTCTCAGAGGGGAACACATCCAACCACGGTGTTACCAGCTTTAAAGATGGAACGGGAATTTCTAAAGAGAGAAACACATCAGCTACTTTTCATATCCTTAGAGATAAAATGATTGTATTTAAGTTCACCATACAGTATGGTTACTTATAGCATCTGCTTATATCATACCAAACAAAACAAAAAATCTAAACAATGAAGTTTCAAGAGGACAAAGTAGAGTTTTGAGCTTTACAGTGTCAGACCTACTTAAATACTAAACACATTTAAAAAAAGAAATCCTCATTGAATTTGTCTCATGACAAATGCCTAACCAACTTCTAACCTTATTGACTGCAACAAGTAACATACCACCAGGCCTTGTAGATCAAAAATCAAATGAAAGTTGATTAAATCTACAATGTATGAAGACAGGTCAGTCAACCTGAGAATCCACGTACAATAACATCATTGTACGTGGATTCTCAGGTTGACTGACCTGTCTTCATAAAAGTTGCAAAACAAAAGTGCCATAACATATAAAACTGCAAATTATAATTACAAATTACTTTTTTAGCCAACAATCCTCCCCTTAAATAAATCATCCCTTTACAAGTGATATTACACAGCTAGGTACATATGGTACTGTACACTGCTGAGCCATCCCTCCCTGCATTATGCTACACCACAATATCCTGTTTCAACAGAAAATGCATAATTTAGCGGAAGCAAGATGCTCTAGAAATGTGAATTCGCTGAATTCAAGAGCTTTGAGAGTTTTTTTTAGCCTTTAGTAATAGCATCTTACACATCTACAAGAAAAAAATCCTTATTTTCCTAAACACAATGCTTTAAATAATACATCTTTGCTGTCTTTACGTACCAAGAACATCTTGTTGTACTTTCTCACTGATGTCTGTTGATGTTGTTTCACCTCTGGTGGCCTTGCACCAGTATTCCACCTTACCAGAAAGACCAAGATGGATGCTGATGGTTTCGCTGGTGTCAGGGAGTTCATTTCCATCTTTGTACCACTGATACTTCCAGCCAGAGGACACATCAACTTTGCAAGTGAAGTTCACTGTTTCTCCAACATACATCGAGTTAAAATCTGGAACCTTGCTCACTGTTGGTTTTGGTGTTTTATCTAAAGAAAAAGGCAGTTAACATCATATTACTGCTACACTGTACCACACAACCTATATATCATATATACATATTTGACCACCAAAATTGAAGGCATATGCTAGTCAAGTTGATTATTAACATTCAAAAAGTAATAATTGTTTGCCATTTTGAGACATATGCTTATTCACTTTCTTGAGTTGAGAAGATTGATATCTCTCTCGTGTCTCACTCTCGTGTGTGTAGAGTAAATATGACCTGACCGCCAACTGACTGACAACAGGGGGATAACAATTGATGAATCACATGAAGATCTGTTAATACATCGGGGGGAATATGGGGAAAACTTCTGTAAAAACGGAAGCCACAATCACCACAATCACATATTTAGTGAATTAGAGATCCTGTGCAGTTTCTCCATCTAGAAAAATTAAGTATACTTTTAGAGGCTCAACTACAGCTTCTTTAATTTACTTATGTAGACAGACTAAAACCCTGCTCCCTCCCATAGACTAGTGGTATAGATTTAGTCGGTCTCCTGTTGGGCTGTACAAGCTCCATTGAGGACTTATCATTTGGATTGATGTTTTATTATCATTTATTATGTATTTTATTTATTTTTCATTGTCCAATGTTTGTATGTTGAAGGTAGATGCGGTGAGTAGCCTTGAGCAGGTATTAATCACTCCGGTTGAGGCAAAGGTGATATGAAAAATGATGGGTTTTTATTATAAAAGACCCAATTAAGGCCCACAGGCAAAAAAATAATGATAATGGAAACAATTAACAAAATTAAGAAAAGTAACTAAAAAGCACTTTCAAGAAAAACAAATTAAACTTGTCATAACAAGTCATAACGGGCAAACAATCAGATAAAGAATTGTATAAAAATGGACCTTAATTCAAGTCTCAGCAATGAGGATATACCACAGACGTAGGTCTTACTTCCTCAGTGCGCGCTTCCGCTCTCCCCCGAGCAAATACGGCCTCTCTAAATAGCCTGACGCCACCCCTCAAATTGGAACATACCAAACTATAAAACACAGGGGTGGCTCAGGTGAGCACATAAACAAGGCTTAATACAGCCTAAATACACATAGCTGAAAATCTAGACAGATACAGCATATAATGTATACAATGGCCATTACAATTAAGACAATCTATAATACAAGACATCTTGTTGGCTATAAAATATAATACATGGTCGCTTGATTATTATGACAAGTGTAGTTTGTGACAATCCGTACGGTCTTCAACAATAAACAATGTATAGAGGAATATAACTAGGCCTAGATAACAAATCACCGCAGTATTAGATGTTAAAAATGTGCACACAACTACGGGATTAATATGGAGAATACGATGAATGACAGATTATATAAAACCAGTATACAAACCGAATATAGACAGTCAAACAAACATCTACAAGCAACTTCTTCACTCAGTCTTTGAGATCAAAACAGGTAGCGCATCGCTACCGTGACGGCAGCCATGCGCCCCGTCACATTGTACTTAACTGTTTGTACTTAATTTTCTTAATCTTGCTTAGCTCTATTATGACCACTAAAAGTATTATGATTCTTAATACTCTGAAAAATGGACTGCATTTATATAGCACTTTTTTAGTCTTAACAGCTACTCAGAGGGCTTTAACATAGTACAGGCACCATTCACACACATTCATACACCGGTGGCTGAGGCTGCCATACAAGGTGCCCCATGCTCATCAGATAAACATTTACACACCAATGGTGCAGCATAGGGAGCAATTTGGGGTTCAGTGTCTTGCCCAAGGACACTTCGACATGTAGACTGCAGGGCCAGGGATTGAACCACCACCGACACCTTCCGAGTGGATGACCGTTCTACCACCTGAGCCACAACCGCCCCCAGTTTTTTGTTGTTGTCTGAATTAGTACTGTTGATGCAATGCTTTTTGTGCATTATATTTAAAATCTATCAATAAAAACCTCCATGGGGAAAACAGCTAGCCTCTATAACAAAATCCACCAGCCTGGCAACTTCACATTGATAAGACTTCAGAAAATCACTGCTGCATGTCAAGAAATAATCTGGTATATAATCCCCTGTAAAACCACAACGTGTACTTTTTTTTTAGTTTTGATATAACATGTTAATTATTGAGCCTTAGAGGTGCTAGTAGGCAGGTTTTGTTACCTTTGGGGCAGAGCAAGGTCATATGTTTCCCATGTTTCCAGTTCTTGTGCTAAATGAACTGGCTTTTGGTGGTATCTTCATATTTAGCATACAGAGATGAGAGTGGTATCAATCTGAAATCTTTATGTATACAGAGGAATGAAAACTCACCATAAACTGTGATATTAACTGTGTTGCTGAATCCAGTGCTATTTCCACTATTATTCATGGGAAGAGCTATGCAGGCATAGACTCCTTGATAAGATCGAGTGACCGAGGAAATGTTGAGATATGATTGATCTTCTTCCAGGTTCTGGTCCACATCCACCTCAATCTTCTTTTCATTTCTGTACCAGGTGAACTCCCAGTCATAGCTGTTGTCTTCACAGCTAAACCCCACACTCTCCTTTTCGAAAAAATCCTGCCAGGGACTCAGCAGCTTCAGAGTCGGTTTACGTGTGTCTGAAAATATGCAGCGCAAAGAATGAAATTTAGGATAAAACCCAAATAAAATATCTTACTGCATCAGAAAAGAATAAGAGACAGGAACACAGAAATTTTGAGTGCATCATTATTTAAACGTCCCTGTTTCACAGATGAAAGTAGCCTATAGACTACTATAAAAGTGGGTTTGGGCTTGTTTGCTAATCAAAGAGGAGAAATAAAACGGTACAATTTCAATTACTTATACTACATGCTTCTTGTAAGAATGAATGAACCATATGAAGTACTAAAATGTAAATAAATGCAATTGATGCTATCTCCTAAGGGCTAGTTGTTTAAAAATACATAACATTACAGATGGCAGTAAGAATTATTTCAGGACACATGATTACAAATATTAGAGAAATAGAATAAATATTAAAACAATGTGTTATTTCAAGAGTTCAGAAGTTCAGTTTCATTATGCATATTTGAACAGACTTCTTCTAAAAGGCAGAGAGACAAATTGCGGTCACGAACCACTACTAACGGAAAAAATAAAATAAGCACAATCTTTTTGACAACGCCCATGGTGATTTCACAGGTGTCATGTGTGATTCAAAGTAAAAAAGCCTTCCATCAAAGAGATATCATTTAGATGTAACTTTGTAGATTTTACTTTCCAAAATCATCATCAATATGTACATATATGTTTATGGATGAATTTGTTTATAAAATGTATCACCTATATTCTTTCTTTGAAGTACTGACTTGATTTCAGGAAGTGAAACAATCAACAGAAAATTAATCTGCAACTACTTTGATAATGGATTAACTGTTTCATTCATTCTTCAAGCAAAAGCACCAAACATTTTACTGGTTCCAGCTCAACAGTGAATATTTGTTGCTTTTCTTAACAAAATGATCAATTGATTATTTGGGGAAATAATCTGCAGAATAATTAATAGTGAAAACCACATCACAGTGTTCTTCCACCTACACCAGTATTAGTGTGTGGCACTATATTCTACATCCCCCTTTTCTAGTTTGCAATGGAACTACTGAACATATCATACTGCAATGTAGGTAACGCTTTACTTAAAGGTATCTACATAAGAGTGACATGACACTGTTATGAACACATGACACTGTCCTGACACATGGACCCTAACTCTAACCCTAACTTGTCATGACAAAAACCGAATGACAGAAGCATTATGTCATATAAGTTTATGACTTTTTTTATAATGTTTTTGACACCTCCATGACAGTGTCATGTCACTCTTATGTAGATACCTTCAAGTAAAGTGTAACCGCAATGTAACACTTGTGTCAACTTGTCTCATCCATGTCAAATTAACTTAAAACATACCTCAACTTTACTTCACAGGATGATTCATTTTTAACTACCAGTAAAATAACAGGTTAATAAACCATTACAAGCAGTGTACAGCAGTATTGTAAATAAGTCTTGCCTTTAAAGTAATGAATTTAAACACATTTTACTGAACAGTACATCGAATAATACAGGGACATTAGATGGACAATAGAGTTTAGAAAAACATAACCATTAAAAACATATAGTTGGAACTACAGAATACTGAAATATGAACTTTTTACACTAGTAGGTGTCTAAATCTAGGAAGTTTCAGACTCATGACAACAAAGTACTTCATGTTCCTCATGTTACCTTTCCTCGTGTTTTACTTCCTAAACATAGTTTAGGAAGCAAAACATTTAATAACAGTACATTTACTACACAATCACAGAGGTTAACTAAACTAAATATTTAATTATGTGTATTTTGCTCAACAACGTTTTGTTTTTACATTTTCAATAATATAAAAAGGCAAAATTAGTTATTTTAAATCAATGAGATATACATAAATACATTGTAATATTGGTCACTGTGTTAAACATGTTTCTTACCATCTTGAGGACCCTGAGCTGCATAAACAGCAGTAAAACCTGTCAAAACAAATTACAATACATGTTAAGTGGGAATCACATTTCAATGTACATGAAAATGTTCTTTGTGCTCTTAGGTACACCACAAAAAAAGAAATGCAATTGCCTAAAAAACTTACATATGACACTGAAGACCTTGACACGCCACATCTTCCATTGAGCTGCACATGTAGATGCTGTGCTGCTGAGTTGAGTCATATATCTGCTGTGTAGTGAAGTTAAGTAAAGGAAATAGACTGCACACTATATGGGCATGTGCAACAACTTCATTTCTAAACTCACATCAGGACAGCAGCTTTCCTGTCTCTCTGACATCTGCTTTTCTTTTTGTTGAAGCAACAGGAAATGGGTTGGTCAACCACACTCAGAAGTTGATGTTCTCATTGTGAATATGAATTGGTGATTTCTGCTGAAAAGTGACATGGAGGGTTTAGGGAATTGAAATGTGCAAGAACGTTAATGACTTGCAATTGTACAGTATAGTCTACCCAAAACATTTTGTTTACTGTGTAATTGATGTCTGATTAAGTCAAGATTATCTTAAATATCAATTGCACTATTCTGTTACATTTAAAAAAAAAAAAAAGAGGCTTATTTCCATTTAAGTTGATCAACTCAATCTTATTATTTTTTAGCTGTGACAGAATTAAAAATAGGCTAAGCAGAACTAAACCCAAAACTCTTTCAAAACTATAAGTTAGCCTACTATTTTACCGTAGTGCAGTTTCACAGTATTTTTTAACCAGTGGGTGTGACGTGATTTGGGGAACATGATAGGAAGCTACAGTTTTTTTTATACTTCTGTGAACCCAGCCTATTAACCACAAACATCACAGCGACATCCTTTAGTCTCCTGCTGAAAGCTGCTCTCTAGACATGCAAATAGAATGAACTAAATCCCCACTGAAACTCATACATATACATATACACATTTTAAAATAATCTGAATGTGTTTACATATTTCAAGTAGTCATTCAAAAAAATTAAGTGCTGAAGTTTTCATGCCCTCTGTGGTAAAGTATGACTTCCTGTAAGTCGGATATGTTGTGTGTCAACACCTCTCTGTTTCTGTCACTAGTTTTGTCTCACCATACTCACCATAAGGTGTCAGTATAACACAGAAAATCAAATCTCCAGGCATGGCTCTGCTCTGACCCTGGGCACCCTGCATATCTTTATACTTTCAAAAAGATTAATACAAACCTACTTATCCTGGTGACATGCTACTCTGACAATTAAAGGATAAATCACCTGTTTCCTACACTCCACAATGTATGTAAAATAAGCAGTAAGACCGTTTGGTAACACAATATGTTGACTTTAATGCCCACTATTATTAATATTTGTACATAATACATACAACCTGAGGTCAAATAGTTGGCTAAGTTGGTGCCACCTGTGCAGACTGAGACTGAAAAGAGTTTATTTTATTACAGCCCTTTGTCTTGGAATGACCTGCAGGCAACACTTAAACTAGACTCCCTAATCACTGTAATATGTTTTAAAAAAAAAAAGCTAACAAAAGTTTTTATCATAAATTGTCCCTGCACCAATGCCCACCATTTTTTTCATCTCTTGATGTCATTTTGTCTGTCAATGTTTTATACTGTGTGTACATGTAACCTTTCCTGTTCATGCGAGTATCATTTGTAATGTTTTGACATGCTTGCTGCCTTCTTGGCCAGGTCACCACTGGAAAAAAAAAACCTGTTTATCTCAATTGTTTTTTTATCTGATTAAATAAAGGTTAAATAATATTAGTAAATAAACTTTATATGTGTCATTTTCAGTCCAAGGAAAGAATTTAGATGCTTCAGACATGAGTTTTGTGTAAAAGACACACTAACAAAGCAAGCAGTGGAACAAATCCATGGGCTGAACACTGGCAGGTAAGGACATATCTTGTATAAAGAATGTAAAGCTGATTATAGCTGCCATCTTTTGTGAAGGAACAAGCTAGAAATGTTTCAATGCCTCGTTTTAAATTGGTGTAATACAGTGGAGTATTCATTTAAAGGGGCCAGTTAACCTGAATTGCACAAAAAAACTATTACCTCTATTATTTCTTTGGTAGAATGATACACACGTTGCTGTAGATTTGTTTTAATGTTTTTCTCAACGAATTTAACAAAAGAAACATTAATTTCAACTAAGAGATATCTCAAAACTTCAGGAGATAAATCCCAAACTATATGCATGGCTGGATACTATTTTGTTTGTAATTTGGACAAACCAACTCTCTAATCACAATGCTACCTTGCCACAGATCTGCCTATTTACCACTATACTATATATGACAAAAAATTGCTAGCAAATTATGCAAGTAATGTGTGAAATTTGTGTAGAAATCCACATATGTAATAAAATATAATATTTATTAATCATCGATACAGTCGTGTTTAAAGGATCATTGTTTTATTGAGTAGTAGATATATACATATACAGTATATACTGTAACAAACAGCACATGGACACAGGCAAAGAAAAAAAACATTGTAAATATAGCCTTACGTACATGTCACCAACTAAAATAACATAATTTGGCAAAATTTCTTTCCTGCATACTGGAAGGAGTGAGTGAGTCAGGATTGGTATGCGTGGAAATAGATATGGAGATGTTGGTTTTTTGTTCTGTCCCTTTCTTCATTATGTACACACTGCTGCTCAGACAGCAACAACTTTTTCTCTCACCTCCTCAAACACTGGAAAAGATAAGAGACACAGAAAGGGTTGGATGGATTTATTACACACACACACACACACACACACACACACACACACACACACACACACACACACACACACACACACACACACACACACACACACACACACACACACACACACACACACACACACACACACACACACACGCTTTAAAACACAAGACCTGGACTTCTGATGGTCCTTTAAAGGCACTGGTGGAAAGATAATTAAAGCAACAAGAGAGTTAAATGGGGTCATGGGGTGTTAAGGATCACTTCAGTCAGGACTATGCTGGGAGAAATTGTGTGTGGATTTGTATGAGGTTTTGTATTGTGTGTGTGTGTGTGTGTGTGTGTGCATGTTAGAGAGAGAGAGCCACTGCGTATTTTCCATTGAGGATTATCTGGCTTGCTTTCTGCCCTCTTAGCCCATTCTACCTTCTTCACACAGCACTTCACTCTGCCTGTTGACTCGTGGTAATGTGAGGAGTTCGGCTGTGTGTCAAATCATCTGGAGTAACTTTTAGAAGCTGTGGAGTGCCGCGCTGACATCATCCCTAATCCCCACCCAAAGGCGCTCCCTGCCTAATCCCTAGTTTTCCCCTTGAGGGGCCCTCCCATGTGTGGCTGTGCCTTATGGGACTGCATCCCGACATTCTATACAGACCCACAAGCATAGTCACATCATCTACGACACAGTTACACCTATCATGAAAAAAGCATCTTTTGGTAATGTGATCACAAGTGGGACAGCTGTAAATACAGTTGTGAATGCACCCAAACACGGCGAGGATGCATTAAGATGTGATCACTCAAGCCACACTGGGGGGTGGTCAGGCAGGCATGTGGCCT